>NC_133327.1:524952524-525281774 GCF_042186555.1 Aquarana catesbeiana | reverse complement strand
AACAATATAACAATCTGAATAGAGATAGCACATCCATATTGAAGGGATTTGGCATGCGACTCAACATGTCAAATCGCATGCCTAAAATCGGCAGCCTTTGCCGTTAATAGCACGGTCAGCCTGACGCCACTTTGCGGGGCTGCACCAATTACCAAGAGCAGTACCAGTACTACCCCTGGCACAGGTTCAATTTGTATTTCCCAACAATTCAGGACCATCAATCTTCACTACTGCCTTTCTAATAAGCAACCAATAAGGCAGTAATACAGGACACAAAAAACCCCAGACAGAACTCAATTTTGAGTATGTCTGATGTGCAGCAATATAACAAATATGAGCAGAGGTGTCACAAGACTCAATGATGTGCATTTCCGCCATGCGTCACAAGACCAGAAAGTACAGACCACCTTCCCTGTTGTATTTTTCTGATCTGTAGCCAAATAAGGCAGTACCTTTAGGATATAACAGACAACAACCAAGCTTCAGTGCAGTGCATTTCTGATGTACAGCAATATACCCCTTATGAGCAGAAATGTCACATATCTCAATGTGTATTTCTGCTGTGCCACAAAACATCCCAGCAAGGACAAACCTTCACTACTGAGGTCTACTGGTGTGCAACCAAGGAGGAGTCATGGTGTATCCCTTTATGAAATAACCAAACAAAGCAATTTGATCCCTAGGCATAGCCTGGGCTGTAGATACTAACACTTCACCCCCAGTGAAGGAACAAATCCTAAAATGGTTAGACACCTTACTATAGTAGCTGTTGTCCTACCTTACCTCCGTAGACTGAGCAAACGCTGGCCAGCTTACACACAGGTGGGGCTGATCAGAAACTAAAGTCTCAATGAGCCCAGCCCTAGAGACCAATTTAGGACAGCCTCTAGAAAACGTGGTCACCAATTTAGCCTGGAGGAAAATAGCCACCTGCAGGCCTTATACAAGCAATCATGTATCTATCTAGCTCTTGCATATGTTTGCACAGAAAATCCTTAAAGGATATAGGAAGCCATTTATGGTAAATCGCCTTTAGATCTGTCACTGAGTTGACTGTAGCCCAAACCAACAAAAAGTTTTTTCTTACCTCCTGCACTATAATATAACCACAATGTAAAGGTGGAGTGGGAGGTTGGAGCTTATGACTTCAGATTCCTAGCAGCTGGGCTAATAGGGCCATATAACCTAGTGCACCTGCTGACCAGGAGAGCTTACTCCTGAATCCTTCAACCATTGCACAATCCATAAATTGTTCAGTGGTATACCTGGCCTGTAAGGAACTCTTTGTATCTACCAGGTCCCCCCCCCCCCTCCTTCGCTCTATTCATCCCTACTAATGTCCCACAACCGGACATGTGGGAGAGGCTGGCAACCTACTGTTGTGATAACCACAGTGTCTCTGCTGTAAGAGGGAGCTGTGGCTGGTGGTTTTAGCAGTAGCTTCTGGGCTATTTTGTTATGCAGACCCCAGGTCCTGCACGGTACCACTCAGTAAATACAGGGGGAAGGGGAAGAAATGCCTTACCTACCTCTTTCCCATCTGAGGTGGTTTAGGCACACGCGCTCCTCTGCACCACTTGTCCACCATACAGCATCTCTGATGTAAGAGGGAGCTGTAGCTGGTGTTTTTAGCAGAAGCTTCTGGGATATTTGAATCCAGACCCCAGGGGAGATTATCTCAAATGCCCAGAAACCATATGGCTGGGATTGGGGATTTTGCAGCTAAATTCCCGAGGTAAAGGAAAGTACTCACTGTTGTCGTCTTCCCCTTTTGCCACAGCCACCAGGCTTGCTTTTCCATCCTTATGGTCCACACGCAAGGAAGATAGCCGCCAAAGTGCCCCCCCCAACTGTTGTCCCCGTAGGGAGCTGCAAGGTAAGGCTGTGTCCTGCCAGTCAATATATACACCTGGGGGGGCAATGCCGTACGTTCCTCATTCCATTCTGAGGTGGTTTAGGCAGACATCCACCGTAGTGAACTGGTGCCTCCTCGAAAGGAGGATATGGGCGCCTGCTCCTGCTGACTCTCAGCCTTCCCTCCTGGGTAAGAACGCGGGTCGTTCAGGTGGCGCCCTCCCCAGCAGCCCACGCAAGATACCAGGGGCCCAGGAGTCGGGGGCCCTGGAAAGAACTGACAGCCAGCACCCCTGTCTGAACGGACGCCCGGACAGGTAAGGGGGGAGACAGGAAAAAGGCCCCTGAAGTTCTGGGGACACCACTGTACCCAGGGGCCTTCAGCTCTCAGGGGGGCTCTTCCAGTTTCTGCTGCCCCCCCCGAGGAAAGGATAGGGGAACCCCCCAGGAAGGATAAATATATCCGGCCAGACCCAGAGGCCCATCAGGTACTAACCAGGCCCGACCCTGCTTAGCCTCCGAGATCATACGAGATCAGGCAGGCGGCGCCCTTTCACTTTCAGGGTGATGTGGCTGTAGGCTTTCCCAGGCATTTGGTCCGGCTCCCAGGGGGGGACCACCAGCCCCAGGCTTTCGTCATTTGGAAAAAAACAAACGGTTTCGCTGTGTAGGGAGAAACACAATCAAAAACTGAGGATCAAGGGGAAGGGTGGGGACTTAAAACAGCTGTGGATTGATTGTGTTTCCTGTAGGGAGGAGCCTCTCATCACTCAGGTGTGCCGTCCTGGAAGATGACTAAGAGAAAAAAGTCCTTTATATCTCTTCATTGTACTTTGATATATTAGGGATGTGGCACGTGTGTCCATTCTCAGCCTCTGCCCATACATTGTTCTTTACTGAACTGTCTTTTAAAATATCAGGGCCCCTTTATTGCATAGTATGTTTAAATACACAGGTAAACCCTTTAACTTCAAATTAGCCTATCATGTAAAAGGCCAAAAAATTCCTTTTTATTGTGTGCATATGATTAGGTATTCAAAATAAACACAGCTACAATTGTAATCAATATATGGTATACAGCATTCAGCTAGCATCTCTTCTAGTAGAACAAGAAAACAACTTGCATGCCTATTTGGTTATATACTCAATTCATTCTTAAAAATCTTGAGTCACCTCTTGGAAGCACCGTTATTACAAAGCAAATAAACCTATCTTACAAACTCCATTATTTGTTGTCTCTTGTGCCAAACAGTATTTTCTGCATGGTAGACAAGGTTGCCTGTCCCCCTGTACAATCTGACTATACCGATTCAACATCTCTCCTTAATCTCACTAATCCTAGCTAGGCCATTGGTTAAAAAAAAAAAAAAAAAAAAAAAAATGTCCTCATATTTAACCTTCACTGCTATTCTTTACTGCATTAGATATCAGTGACTGCATTCAACTAAATAAAAGCTGAAAGCTGTTTTAATCAGTCTACTGTGATAGCTGATTTAACAGGATCAGTTTTGGAAATATGTCGGGTCCACGAATCCCATTTATTTACAAAGCTTCAAAATATGAAAACATTTGGACGGTGCTACAATTAAAGAACTTGTTGCTCATTTTCACATTTGTTCCTCCCCCATAAGCTCCTAGGAGAGGCTGTATGGCTCTCCTTGCCATACAGATAGAGAGCTTTTTTTTTTTTTTTTTTTTTTAAAAGGTGTTTATTTTGGTTTTACAACAAAAAAACAACAGAAACGGATTGCAGTTAGACACCTTTCACACTGGGGCAGTGTGGGCGCCTACGGTAAAATGGTGCTATTTTTAACGCCGCTATTCGGCCGCTAGCGGGGCGGTTTTAACCCTCGCTAGTGGCCGAAAAAGGGTTAAAACCACCCGCAAAGCGTCGCTGTGGCAGCACTATGCCGGCAGTGTAGCCATGCTGACCCACTGATTTCAATGAGCAGGAGCACTGTATACACCTCTCCTTCACCACTCCAAAGATGCTTCTAGCAGGACTTTTTTCAGCATCCTGCCAGCTCACCGCTCCAGTGTGAAAGCCCTCGGGGCTTTCACATTGAAGAGACTGCAGCAGTTGTTTCAGGGCGCTTTGCAGATGCTATTTTTAGCGCTGTAGAGTCTGCAAAGCACCCCAGTGTGATAGGGGTCTTACAGATGTGTAAGGTGCACATAACAGAACCAATCACATCGTATGCGGAATGGATCAATTTTAACAGTCCATAAGAAACAAAAATACCCCAACAACAAACATTCACGCATTCATATTTACACTCAACTCGAGCCCTTAACACATACGACCCCGTAACAGTAGAGATCCAGTATCCCCCCCAGGCATTGGATGTTTCATATAAGGCAATCTGTGATTATTAGTTTTGGCATCTTGCCGAACAGTGTTATTGAATTACATTGGTGGAGGACTCACTGGGATAGCTAAAGAGCTTTAACATTTATATAAATGGTTTTGATAAATATCTGCAGTTTTGTTCATTCACAATTATGAAACCCTGCCACGTTTTATAGTCAGAACACAACACCACTATCTGCAGCACGCAGCGTGGTGCAGGGACATGCAGTCAGGGGAGGCAGAGGCTCATCTGCCATGAAAAAAAAAAAAAAAAAAAAAAAAAAGAATCGAGCTTCCAGGGTTGTAGCTCAGCACCCTGAGGTCACAGAGACTCCAACATTTGGGGAATAGGTAGCCTAAGACCTACCTCCCCACTGGTAAATGGGGCTCACTGGTAAAAACTTGCGTAGCTTGTCAGAAGCTACAAAGCGGCCAGTTTAAATACAAGCTGGCACACTCTGTTTGCAACAGACTGAGAGGATGAGCTCACAGTGCCTCTCACTTCTTGTCAGAGGCACTGAGCTCAATGCACAGCTTGGAGTCTTGGACCAATGGTAAAGTACCATTAGCCCCAGCTGTCCAATAAAAATGCTGCAGTGGAGTAGCTAGCACATATATGGCACCTGGGGCTGGTCATTTTTTTTGCGCACCCCCCCCATCAAGCTGGTATGTGGCAATATAGCGGCGCCACGCCAAAACTGTGTGTGTGGTAAGATTGCATCAACAGTGGGAGGGGCTTAAAGAGCCATATGCTTTAATGACTGCCACAAGCGAGTATGTAGAAGACAGTACAAACTTCAGTATACTCATTTTAATAAAATAAAATTGTTCTAATGCATATCCTTTACTACACACAGCTAACCTTAACGTGATCTTAAAGCCTTTTTTTTTCTAAAAATTAAACATGTTATACTTACCTGCACTGTTGCAGTGGTTTTGCACAGAGCAGCTTGGATCCTCCTCTCATGACCCTGGCCAGCACCCCTGGCCCCTCCCCCTTTCTGGGTGCCCCCACAGCAAGCAGCTTGCTATGGGGCACCCAAGCAGGAGCGCTCCCGAGCTGCGGCTCTGTGTCCATTCACACATGGAGCCACGGCTCAACTCCACTACCTCCGTCTTCTGATTGGCTCTCTGGCTGTGACTGACAGCAGTGGGAGCCAATGGCTCCTGCTGCTGCCAAATACCAATCAGGAGTGCGAGTCCCTGGACAGTCAAGGCTCTCATGGACATTGCTGGATCAAGAGGGGGCTCAGATAAGTATTAAGTGGGGCTGGGGGGGCTGCTGCACACAGGTTTTTAACCTTCATGCATAGAATGCATAAAATCTTGTGCCTTTACAATCACTTTAACAAAGAATGTGCTGTACTTAGAATGCAGTAGTCAGGGGTAAGAAATGTAAAACTTTAAAAATGAAAGCTATGAGCTTATTGGTTGCCATGCACAGCTTCTCCAAATTCTGACTGCTCTAGTTTGATAACTTCCCCTAAGGGCTCATTTAGACAGGCACTGAGACAGGTCCTGTAGGCTGTGCCACTTTTTGTTGCATCTGCATCTACCAGAGAGCTTCACCTATAGAAGTGGGTGCACAGATCCAAATGCAGACACTATGCGTTTTGATACATGCATCCCTTCCTGTCTGCATGTCAAATTTTGACATTCGACTATGTCCATGCAGCTGCTGCATTCCAATTGACTTTGCCTAGACTGCCTGTACAGGGATACACAGGACACCATGCATCCCCACGCGGTACACAGCCATCACACTGGGCATGGACGCATACAATCCATGTAAATGAGGCCTAATTGTCATGTTGGCCAGATAGCAGGAAAGAGGAGATGTCGGGTAATTAACCCTTTCACGCCTAAGCCTATTTCTGACATTTGGTGTTTACAAGTTAAAATCCATATTTTTTGCTAGAAAATTACTTAGAACCCCCAAACATTATATATATATTTTTTTTTAACAGAGACCCTAGAGCAGTGATGGCGAACCTTGGCACCCCAGATGTTTTGGAACTACACTTCCCATGATGCTCACGCACTCTGCAGTGTAGTTGAGCATCACGGGAAATGTAGTTCCAGAACATCTGGGGTGCCAAGGTTCGCCATCACTGCCTTAAGAGAATAAAATGGCGATACTTGCAATATTTTATGTCACACGGTATTTTTGCAGCGGAGTTTTAAACACAACTTTTTGGGAAAAGGGACACTTTCATCAATTTAAAAAAAAAACGAAACAGTAAAGTTTTTTTTCCTTATTGATTTTATTTATTTTTATATAATTAAATTGTGTTTAAAAAAAAAAAAAATTAATTTGATCACTTTTATAGCTGTCACAAGGAATGTAAACATCTCGTGACAGTAATAGGTGGTGACAAGTACTCTTTATGGAGGGATCGGGGGTCTAAAAGACCTCCAATCCCTCCTTTGCACTTCAAAGTATTCAAATCGCCGAAAACGGCGATTGTGAATACTGTATATTATATAGCAGAGTGATTCAGCGCTAGTGCACCTGTACCAGTCGCCCTCCGATTTGATCCTATGGTATTAGGCAAAGTATGCAGTGGGCACTGCCTGTCCGTTACACATAATCGGGCAGCAGTTCCTAGTGCGGGTGGGGGTGGCACCCCTGGCGGCGCCCCCCCCCCCCTAGATACGTCACCTGGGGCAGGCGCTCCCCCTAGCTTCAGCCCTGAGTGGAGGCATGCCTCTCATTGCAGTGTCAATAGAAGGGGCATGTGTTTAAAAGACAAATGCTCCCTTCCAGCCCAGCCCTCTTAACTACAAGGAAATACATGTGTTTATGGGTATAAGATTTACCATTAATCCCATGTTTTTCTCACACAGTTAAGAGGGAGAAAGAGAATCTGCTGCTGTTAAAAATGTATTGTTATAATCAAGCTAAATCATATATTATTATGCTATATGTTATAACATAATAATTTATTATGTATCCATTTACTGTGAAATGACTGGTTTTAAGTTTAAACTTTAAACTTCAGTAATTTGTCCGTTAAGCCACCTGCTTGAGTACAGCTTTTGAAACTATAGTAAATTACCTTAAAAACAATATATAATTATTTGTATATTACTTATGGTAATTAACCCCTTGCCACCCAGGCCAATTCTGACACTTCTCTCCTACATGTAATAATCATTTTTTTGCTCGAAACTTACTAAGAAATTCCCAAACATTATATATATTGTTATAGACACCCTAGGCAATAAAATGGTGGTTGTTGCAACTTTTTATGTTACACGGTATTTGCGTAGCAATTTTTCAAACGTGTTTTTTCGGGGAAAAAAAGTTTCATGAATATAAAAAAGAAACCCCACCAAAGATAACCTCATTTTTTTGTAGAATGTGAAAGATGATGTTACGCCAAGTAAATAGATACCCAACATGTCATGCTTTAAAATTGCACACTCGTGGAATTGCGCCAAACTTCAGTACTTAAATATCTCCATAGGCGACGCTTTAAAGTTACAGTGGAGGTCTAGTGCTAGAATTATTGCTCTCGCTCCAACGATCGCAGTGTATGTAACTTGTGTGTATCTGGCTCCGATACTAGCCAGTGCCTCACCAACCACTGACCTCACCGCATGTCCCTGGCGTAATGTCATCCCCATGCCTTCAGTCTACTTCATAAATGCCCTCCTGCTCTCAGGAAATATAAATATATGAATGCTACACTAACATATTTTAACAGGCATATAGCACTGGCACCCATAAATGAAGCCCGATTTGTGCTGTGCAGTATATTAAAGTGCAGGATTTGTGTTTGGTTCTTGATACAGTTATCTTTTGTTGTAAAAAGACCATTGTGAATGCTGAAAAATCACAAACGCAAATGAGTGATTAACCCAACCTTTAGTGGACAAGCATCCTCGTGGCAGGCATCTTCAGGTGCACTGTCACTTACAGTAACCAATAGTATTATGTATAATTTTGGCTTTAATATATGACAAATGATTCTCAGTTACTAGAAGTAGAGGTCGACCGATATGGGTTTTTCTCTGGCCGATGCCGATATTTAGAAATTGTGGCGGCCAATGGCCGATATATGATGCAGATTTTTTTATTTTTTTTTCCCTTCATCTCATAAAATCTAACAGTTAGACCCCTTTCACAATAGGGGGGTTTTCAGGCACTTTTGGGCTAAAAATGGTGCCTGTAAAACGGCTCCCCTGCAGTCTCAGTGTGAAAGCCCGAGTGCTTTCACACTGAGGCGATGCGCTGGCAGGATGTTAAAGTCCTGCAGGCAGCATCTTTGGAGCGGTGTATACCGCTCCTCCACCATTCCTGCCCATTGAAATGAATGGACACTGCTGCCGAAGCGCCTGCAAAGCGATTTGGCAGCGGCGCTTCACGGGCGCATTCAACCCCTTCCTCGGGCGCTAGCTGGGTTATAAGCACCCCGCTAGCAGCCGAATAGCGCCGCTAAAATGACGGTAAAGCTCCACTAAAACTAGCAGCATTTTACCGTCAACGCCCGCCTGCTTCAGTGTGAAAGCAGCCTTAAGTAATAAGTGATACAGAAAATTTCTTACATTTAAAACAATTTAAATTAAAAATTAAATTTAAATTATACATTTAATGTAATCAAAACTTTTGTACGAAAAAAAAAAAATGGGCTAACTTTACTGCTTTAGTTCTTTTTTTTTTTTAATTCATTAGTGTATGTTTTCCAAAAAAATTTGCGTTTGAAAGACCGCTGCGCAAATACCGTGTGACATAAAATATTACAGCAACCGCTATTTTATTCTCTAGGGTCTCTGCTAAAAAAAAATGTATATAATTTTTGGGGGTTCTAAGTGATTTTCTAGCATAAAATACAGGACTTTTACTTGTAAGCAACAAATGTCAGAAAAGATTTAGTCTTTAAATGGTTTAACTGAGAACTCCTCCACACTGAGTTCAGTTCATTGATAAAAGAAACTATAAAGATACAATGTTTCCACTTATTAGACTTGGCAGGCAGCCTGGAGAGAAGAGAAGTTGCTCCACAGAAGACTTTATGCAACTTGCATTGACTTCTATTAGGGCCCTTTCACACTGGGGCGGTTTGCAGGCGCTATTGCGCTAATAATAGCGCCTGCAAACCGACCCGAAAGTGCCGCTGCTTTCATTCCAGTGTGAAAGCCCCGAGGGCTTTCACACTGGAGCGATGCGCTGGCAGGACAGTAAAAAAAAAGTCCTGCTAGCAACATCTTCGGAGCGGTGAAGGAGCGGAGTGTATACCGCTCCTTCACCGCTCCTGCCCATTGAAATGAATGGGACGGCGCGGCTATACCGCCGGCATGCGCCTCTGCAGAGGCGCTTTGCGGTGGTTTTTAACCATTTCTCGGCCGCTAGTGGGGGGCCCCAGTGTGAAAGGGCCCTTACAGAAGTCATTTGCAAGTCGAGCTGAAGTTATAATCTGCCTTTTTTATCAGCACAATCGGCCGATGCCGATTGATTAAAAAACGCCAAATATCGGCCGGCTGATATATCGGTCGACCTCTAACGAGAAGTATTCACCCCCTCTTCAAAGTGTTCATGATTGAATGACCATTAATTCATAAGGGGAGATTTACTAAAACTGGAGTATACAGTTTTCATTGAGTGGTTTGTCTTCATGACAGACAACAAGACAGCAACCCAAGAGAAGCTAAATATTTCACCTACAAGTGTATTTATTACTATAACTACTTCAAATGCCTTGACCACACATGGGGGCTCTTCATTTTTACAAATTGGGCAACTTGGAAATAATCACCAGTCATTTTTCAAGTGTATCAAATGGCGTATATACTTATGCAATCAGTTGGTTTTAATTGTAACTTAACCACTTGCCGACCGCCTCACGCAGATATACTGTGGCAGAATGGCACGGGCAGGCAAAGTAACATATGGGTACGTTACTTGCCTTCCGCAGGCGGGAGGTCCGATCGGACCCCCCTGGTGCCCGAGGTGGTCGCTTCTGTCCCGGAGCGATCAAAGGTGAGGCGGAGGCCATCCATTCGTGGCCACCCCCTCGCGATCGCTCCCAGCCAATAAGATTCTTCTTCTGCTGCTGTATAGTAAACAGCGGCAGAGGAAGTGATGTCATCGCTCCTCGGCTCGGTATTTTGTGTTCTGGCGCTGAGGAGAGAAGACATCGATGTGAGTGCACAAACACTACACACACAGTAAAACACACCAGGTACACTTTACACCCCCCCCGTTCACAGTGACACCAATTGCAGGTTTTTTTTTTTTTCTGATTACTGCATTGGTGTCAGTTTGTGACAGTTAGTGTGGTAGGGCAGTTAGTGTTAGCCCCCTTTAGGTCTAGGATACCCCCCTAACCCCACCTAACAAAGTTTTAACCCCTTGATCACCCCCCGTCGTCAGTGTCACTAAGCGATCGTTTTTTTGATCACTGTATTAGTGTCACAGGTGACGCTAGTTAGGGAGGTAAATATATAGGTTCGCCGTCAGCGTTTTATAGCGTCAGGGACCCCCATATACTACCTAACAAAGGTTTAACCCCTTGATTGCCCCCTAGTTAACCCTTTCACCAGTGATCACCGTATAACTGTTACGGGTGACGCTGGTTAGTTAATTTTTTATAGTGTCAGGGCACCCGCCGTTTATTACCCAATAAAGGTTTAGCCCCCTGATCGCACGGCGGTGATATGTTAGGGTCAGATAAGGTCTGCGTCGCCCCAGGCAGCGTCAGGTTAGTGCCAGCACCGCTAACACGCACGTACCGTACACCTCCCTTAGTGGTATAGTATCTGAACGGATCAATATCTGATCCGATCAGATCTATACTAGCATCCCCAGCAGTTTAGGGTTCCCAAAAACGCAGTGTTAGCGGGATCAGCCCAGATACCTGCTAGCACCCGCGTTTTGCCCCTCCGCCCGGCCCAGCCCACCCAAGTGCAGTATCGATCGATCACTGTCACTTACAAAACCCTAAACACATAACTGCAGCGTTCGCAGAGTCAGGCCTGATCCCTGCGATCGCCAACAGTTTTTTTGGTAGCGTTTTGGTGAACTGGCAAGCACCAGCGGCCTAGTACACCCCGATCGTAGTCAAACCAGCACTGCAGTAACACTTGGTGACGTGGCGAGTCCCATAAGTGCAGTTCAAGCTGGTGAGATGGCAAGCACAAGTAGTGTCCTGCTGCCACCAAGAAGACAAACACAGGCCCGTCGTGCCCATAATGCCCTTCCTGCTGCATTCGCCAATCCTAATCGGGAGCCCACCGCTTCTGCAGCACCCGTACTTCCCCCATTCACATCCCCAACCAAATGCAGTCGGCTGCATGAGAGGCATTTTCTTTATGTCCTCCCGAGTACCCCTACCCAACGAACCCCCCCAAAAAGATGTCGTGTCTGCAGCAAGCGCGGATATAGGCGTGACACCCGCTATTATTGTCCCTCCTGTCCTGACAATCCTGGTCTTTGCATTGGTGAATGTTTTGAACGCTACCATACACTAGTTGAGTATTAGCGCAGGGTACAGCATTGCACAGACTAGGCACTCTTTCACAGGGTCTCCCAAGATGCCATCGCATTTTGAAAGACCCGAACCTGGAACTGGTTACAGTTATAAAAGTTAGTTACAAAAAAGTGTAAAAAAAAAAAAAAGATATATAAAAAAAAAAAAAGTTGTCATTTTATTGTTCTGCTCTTTTTTACTGTATTCTATTCTGCAATGTTTTATTGTTATTATGTTTTATCATGTTTGCTTTTCAGGTATGCAATTTTTTATACTTTACTGTTTACTGTGTTTTATTGTTAACCATTTTTTTGTCTTCAGGTAGCATTCAGCTGCAGTGCGGATTTATTTATCTTGACAGCAACAGCGTTTGCTCCCACGATATATAAAGCCGTGACTCCAGCGGAGGTGATATATGCCGAAGCATGGGGGCAGCAGGGGTGGAGGAGCGATTTGCTCCTAACCCCCATGCTTCGGCATATATAAATGGTGCATGTATGCCCATCATTAGAAGTGGGTGGATGAAGGGAGGTATTCTAATGGTGGGCATACCCACCGATCAATCTCTTTTTTTCGTTCAGCCCACAGGCTGCATGAAAAAAAAAAAAAAAAAAAAAAAAAAAAAAAAAAAGAAGATTACAATATATGCCCAACAAGGACCAGCAACGTACTGATATGTTGCTGGACTTTGAGTGGTTATACCAGAATGATGCCTGCAGGTTTAGGTATCATCTTGGTATTATTCTTTTCAGCCAGCGGTCAGCTTTCATGTAAAAGCAATCCTAGCAGCTAATTAGCCTCTAGACTGCTTTTACAAGCAGTGGGATGGAATGCGCCCCCCCCCACCGTCTTCCATGTTTTTCTCTGGCTCTCCTGTCCCAACAGGGAACCTGAGAATGCAGCCCGTGATTCAGCCAGCTGACCATAGAGCTGATCAGAGACCAGAGTGGCTCCAAACATCTCTATGGCCTAAGAAACCAGAAGCTACGAGCATTTCATGACTTAGATTTCGCCGGATGTCAACAGCGCCATTGGGAAATTGGGAAAGCATTTTATCACACTGATCTTGGTGTGGTCAGATGCTTTGAGGGCAGAGGAGAGATCTAGGGTTTAATAGATCATATTTTTTTCAAAAAAAAGTACCTGTCACTACCTATTGCTATCATAGGGGGATATTTACATTTTACATTCCCTGAGATAATAAAAATGATTAAAAAAAAATGAAAGGAACAGTTTAAAAATAAGATAAAAAAGCAAAAAAAATAAAGAAAAAAGCACCCCGGGCCCCCCCTGCTCTCGCGTAAAGGCGAACGCAAGCGTCGGTCTGGCGTCAAATGTAAACAGCAATTGCACCATGCATGTGAGGTATCACCGCGAACGTCAGATCGAGGGCAGTAATTTTAGCAGTAGACCTCCTCTGTAAATCTAAAGTGGTAACCTGTAAAGGCTTTTAAAAATGTATTTAGTTTGTCGCCAGTGCACGTTCGTGCACAATTTTAAAGCAGGTCATGTTTGGTATCCATGTACTCGGCCTAAGATCATCTTTTTTATTTCATCAAACATTTGGGCAATATAGTGTGTATAATGCACTACGTATATAATGCACTGTGTATAGTGAGTATTTTGCAGACTTTTGTCACTTTTTGTCACAAAGTTTTGAAAATTGAAAAAAGAAAAAAAATGTTTTTTCTTGACTTTCTTCATTTTCAAAAACAAATGAGAGCTGCAAAATACTCACCATGTCTCTCAGCAAATAGCTTGGGGTGTCTACTTTCCAAATTGGGGTCATTTGGGGGGTTTTGTGCCATCTTGGCATTTTATGGCCTTCGAAACTGTGATAGGTAGTGAGGAGTGAATCAAAAATGTATGCCCTTAGAAATCCTGAACGCGGTGATTGGTTTTCAGGGCCCCGTACGCAGCTAGGCGTACTTTCTCAAAAAGTCCCACACATGTGGTATCCCCATACTCAGGAGAAGCAGCTAAATGTATTTTGGGGTGCAATTCCACATATGCCCATGGCCTGTGTGAGCAGTATATCATTTAGTGACAACTTTTTGTAAATTTTTTTTTGTCATTATTCAATCACTCGGGACAAAAAAAAATAATATTCAATGGGCTCAACATGCCTCTCAGCAATTTCCTTGGGGTGTCTACTTTCCAAAATGGGGTTATTGGGGGGGGGGGGGGGGGGGGGATGGTTGTACTGTCCTGTCATTTTAGCACCTCAAGAAATGACATAGGCAGTCAAACTAAAAGCTGTGTAAATTCCAGAAAATGTGCCCTAGTTTGTAGACGCTATAACTTTTGCGCAAACCAATATACGCTTATTGACATTTTTTTTTTTACCAAAGACATGTGGCCAAATACATTTTGGCCTAAATGTATGACTAAAATTGAGTTTCTTGGATTTTTTTTTATAACAAAAAGTAGAAAATATCATTTTATTTCAAAATTTTCGGTCTTTTTCAGTTTATAGCGCAAAGAATAAAAACCACAGAGGTGATCAAATACCATCAAAAGAAAGCTCTATTTGTGGGAAGAAAAGGACGCAAATTTTGTTTGGGTACAGCATTGCATGACCGCGCAATTAGCAGTTAAAGCGACGCAGTGCCAAATTGTAAAAAGTGCTCTGGTCAGGAAGGGGGTAAATCCTTCCAGGGCTGAAGTGGTTAAAGTACTCGGTCAAACAGATCTATTTTCACATTGAGCCTAGGTTCACACTTGTGCGATGTGGGAACCAGCGCTATTACAGCGCCAGTTCCCCCACCGCATCTCTCCCACAGGCAGTTCACACTGCCCTCTGTTAACTGGTGTCAATGAATTGTTAATGACACCCCCAGATCGATTCACAGACCACAGTGCGAACTGTGAACTCGCACAGAAATCAAATCACATATGTGAGAACATCCATGCTATCCAATTTCAGTGCAGAGGAAAAAAGTCCCTGCACTTTTTTTTCCTGCGAATCTAATGCGAGTTTAGCCATACAACTGTGGTTAGCCATACAACTGCGGTGTGGGGCAAAAGGCATGAGATGTTTGAGATTGCATGTGTGTGAACCTAGGCTGACAAGAAAATCTATTTTCGTTGATCAGTTAAAAAAAAAAAAATAGAAACGCTAAAGAGAATAGTTTCGATAGAAAATTAACACATCAAATAAAAAATATATAACAATTTTAAAATACTATTCCATAGGATTTATGCGTGACAAGGGTTAATTAAAGCTGATCTCCAGCTTGAATTTAAGTTTAAATGGTTTGTTCGGGCTAAGCTGGCCCAGTGAACTATTTCCCTCATGTGCGGCCACAGTGTGCTTTATATACTGTATGTAGCTGAGGCTACATACAGTATATACAGCACTGTGTTCCCGATGTAAGACCTTCCTGTCTCACAGCCAGAAGAAAATCGCATTGGTCAGAGCAGTACTCAGTCATTCATAGGTAGCTTTGTATTCTTTGTGACATCATCATTCTGCCTTTTTGACTCAATCTCCAACTCAGCTAAGCTAATTAGAGAAAGCTTTGTACTCATTGATAGAATGCAAAGTTGGCTAGAAATGGCTGCTCATTAGCCATTTTGTTCCAGGTGTGAGACAAAGGGCTTGTCATGCCCCCGAACACAGTGCTGTAATACTGTATGTAGCTTCAGCTCCATATAGTTTATACAGCACAATCAGAGAACGCTCATGGTAGTGAGGGAAAGCGTTCATTTGGGCCAGCTTTGCCTAAACTATTTAAACTGAAAGTAAAGTTGGAAATCAGCTTTAAAGCGATTGCAAACCCTTTTTTTTTTCAGTAAACATGTTAAACTTTCCTGCTCTGCGCAACGGTTTTGCATGGAGCAGCCCCAATCCTCCTCTTGGGGTCCTCCGCAAGTGCTCCTGGAGCTTTTTCTCTGCTGAGTGACCACTATAGCAAGCTGCTTGCTATGGGGGCACTCTTACAGGCTCACTTCCAAGCAGGCTGTGTTCATAGAGATAGTGTGGCTCGACCTTGCTCCCTCCTCACTGGCTGTGACTGACAGCAGCAGGAGAAAATGGCTCCTGCTGCTGTCTCTAAGTGTATGAGGAGGCAGAGAGAGCTACAGCTCTTGTGCACATCGTTGGATTGAGATCAGGCTCAGGTAATAAAGGGGGATCTGCACTCACGTTTTTTACCTTAATGCAGGGAATGCATTTTGGCAAAAAACCTTCAGCCTTTAGAACCACTTTAGGAGACACGCTATTTGCCATGGGAAATATATAGAGATATATATAAATATATATATAGTTCTCCACAAAGTTGTCAGACAGACACTGCAGGGGTGAGAGCAGGAATGGACACTGGCACCCATTAGGACATATTCTTTTATATAGTTTTTTCTGAACACTGGTGTGTTTCTATGTTTATCCATAAGTCTCATCAATCCTAGCAATTAAAGAATGCACTTAGACAATTCTGACCATTACCAACTACGAAATGGTATAATCACCATTCACACACAACTCTGGCATTAGATTCTCTTTTGCATACAGCTCCCATGTGACTCAAGAAAGGCATATAACTGAATCCTGTCAATCATGATGCAAGCCCACGTAGTGGCAGATGCAATGCCTTGTACTGTCTTCACAAGAACAGAGAGGTGAGCTTTATCTTCCCACATACCTCAATTAACTCTGATGGTTCATATGTTCCAGTCTCTTGCATATTACTTTTTTTTATATATTTCACATTATCTCACTCTGTGGTGGCAGTGTTATGGGTTGCCCCAACCTACAACTGTCAATGTTGCCGAACAGTTTGGTCGGCAGGCAAATGTGGGGAAAATATAAAAGACATAGGACATTAAGAATTGTATTTTTATAGATTATTATTTTTATAGATTAACAATATGTATTGCAAGTATTAATCACATAGTTCTAACAATACAATTTAAAAACTAAGTGGACCCCTGCTTTAGATACTTGTACATATTTGGAGGGATCTTTATTTAAAGGAAAATGTTAGTAATAAAGAAAAAAAATGTCTAGTATAGAATAAAATAAAACCTCCCATTTCAACACAATTCTACTCCTGTTGTCTTCCAGGTTGAATGCTGCTCAGTGTCATTTAACCCACTACCTATGATTCCAGGGTATCAAAGGCCCACCCCTGGGGGTGAGTAATGAAGCCACTTTGGACTTAGGAAAATGCTGTAGAGTCTGGTGCCAAGTCATTATGTGGTGCCACTCTCTGCAGCATTCAGGACCTGCCCACTGCCAGAAGATGATAACCTTTGATGTCATACAGCTGGGCCAAGGACACGATATAGGTACATATAAAAAGGGGAGGGGGAAGCTTGAGGTTGGCTTTAAAAGTGTCCAGAATAAAACAATAGAAGACGTAATGCAAACAAAACCTATGTGGTCAGATGGTTACCCAGAACCTTATACTGTACCGTTTATAATTATGTATAGTTGAAAATGAAATAAAATATTGCTCACCCGTATCTTGTTGTTTTATATTCCACTTTCAGGATAGGCTTGCATGGTTCTGGCTTCTTTCCATCTTTTATCTGTTTACCTAGGACAGAAACATGACACTAATGTAAAAATAGAAAATACATATATACATTCAACAATACAATAATCACAATTTTAAAGAGATGGAGGGCAAACACTGATGATGTAATTGCATGTCAAACGTTCCAGCTGAACACATCTATTTCACATCTAAAATGTAACAGTCTTTGACATCATATTAATATTTGTACACATATAGTGTATTACAAATATAATCTTACATTGCCTGCTATTTGGTAGTTTTAAAAAAAAAAGGTAACATGTTCAGAGCTTTACATCGCTGATGTGTTAACCCTTCAAATATGGCTTATCATACAATACATTTCATCAGCGTGTACAGATCTGTTTAAAGCTTTCATTGTTTAATCACGTATCAGTATTTTAGCTACATTGTACAAAAGAACCATGTAATCAAATAAAAATAATTGCAACTTTTATCTATTTGTTCTACAGGGCCCCTGCTTTCAGAAAAAATAATAATAAACTTAAAAAAAAAAATGCTCCAGAGCAGAAGTGGTTACTGTTATGTTGTATTAATGCATTAGCCATTCCAGGTACTAAGATTTATTCATGGTTTTTCAATTATGGAACCGTTTATCTCCAAAGCAATTCTAAAGCAGAGTTGAATAATCATATCATGAATAATCGTAGAACTTAGAAGCTAAGAAATTAATCAAAAGGTGCAAGAGGGACTTTAAAAAAAAAAAAAAAAACATGTAGCAGACTTACAAGTAGATTGGGTGTACTTCATCATGAAGCCTTCCTCTCTTATGCCCACTTTTGATTTCTTTGGTCTCCTTTATTTAGAACGAATACCCAGGAGTCATATTGATTTAAATGTGTATTTTGCCTAATGTTTCCTTTTTTCCTTCTTTCAACTGCATTCCAATTGTATGATGGTTAACCGATAGGGTCTTTTATCTGGGACTCGTATTTGTGAAATCATTTTGTACTATGATGAAAACCAAATTACCCCTTTTTATCTCCCCCTTTCCCTGTATCCCAAATTGTTCTGATTTTTTTCTGACAAAAATAAAAATATATTCAACCTAAAAAACAACCATACCTCCACTGTGATCAATATGGGTGACTCTATAAAAACTTCACAATATTTTACAGGTTAACTTAAATGTTACCAGTAAAACCTCAACAAATGATGTAAGAATGTAACTCTTGACTTTTATACAGCTCAGACTGACAGCATAAACATTATTCCAGAGTTCATTAGCAAGTGAAGAATACAAAAGTTTTGAAAGTGACAAGTTAATGCATTTTGTAAATTGCTACTCATCAATATGCCAAATGAATCCGTACAGAAAAGTGTCATTTTGCAAAGTCTAAATTGCAATTTTCAGTTCACAAAAAGGAGAATCTGCATAATCACAAGTGAGTTGAAATTTCAGATTACCAAAACAAATCCCTAAAATTTATTTTATAGGTGGTAACATTTTTGTGTAATTGTTTGGCTTTGCAGTAAGGTCTGTGATATAGATTTGCACAAACCTTTTTTCCAAGACAAACTTCCAGGATCTACCCCTCTTCAGCCCAAACACATAAAATCCTTCTTAAACAATTTTCTATATTTATAAGCAATTTAAGTATAACTTCAGCCGCCCATTAGGGGGAAAAAAAGAAAAAAAAAAAACGTGTGCTGCAACACTTAATACATGTAACTGCACTTAGGTTTTCTTGCCTCCCTGCAAAACCCCACAAATACCTGTGATTCCGCCACTGAATTTCACCAGTGCGGCAAGGATGTACTTGAATCCAATACTATGATTCTGTACTTGACAAATATGCTGCAGAAATCTCCCTCCACTAAGTCTGGCTGCAGTCATTTCAACTGTGGGCAGCTGAAGCTGCTGCCTGTTCACTTCCTGGATTTACACAGACACACACACCTCCAGCTCTGCCGTTCTCATTTGTCCTCTTAGGACTCATTCTCTCTCTCTCTCTCTCTCTCTCTCTCTCTCTCTCTCTCTCTCTCTCTCTCTCTCTCTCTCTCGAGAGAGAGAGAGAGAGAGAGAGAGAGAGAGAGAGAGAGAGAGAGAGAGAGAGAGAGAGAGAGAGAGAGAGAGAGAGAGAGCGCTGTGCAAGATGTCATAAGCATAGGCTAATGACCAGACAATTAACAGGAAGTGGGCTGTTTAAGGTATTTACTGGCAGAAGAAAAATGTTTTACAATCCAAAGTTAAAAATAAGTGCAAAAGTTTAATAGATGAAAAAATGACTGAAGGTCCGCTTTAAGTAGTCACATATTCATACTCTGTATTCATGTTTTTCAGCATAACAGGAGATGTAGGTTAAGCACCACACACCTGCATATATGGTAAATGTGAGTTTACACAAACTTCACATCTTTCCATCAGGTGCTGCTGATGCTGTAAAATATGCATAACTTACAGACCGTGTTGTTTTCTCCACTCCATAGGCATTACATTAGGAAAAAATAAGTATGCTGGTTGTGTAATATGATATAACCAAGTCCTGTCAGAAAAATCTTGGCACCCCGTCTATTTGGTACCTACAGAACATAACACAGGGTCTGTGCCACATATGAACAGCGTGATGCTCTGTAATCATGAACTATACTGCATGTTCATTTCTCACACATTTTTAAGCCAAATCCTAGGGATAAATCAAGGGTTAAAGGCACATTTCAAGTTAAAGCATCTATATGGCTGTCTATGATGGGCTTGAGGTGCTTTGGAACCATCCGCCTTTCCAATTATCTAGCCAAATTCAGATATTTTCTTGAAACAGCTTAATCACTTAAGCCCTGGAAGGTTTTACCCCCTTCATGACCAGAGCACTTTTTGCAATTTGGCACTGCACTGCTTTAACTGGTAATTGCGCGGTCATGCAATGCTGTACCCAAACAAAATTTGCAACTTTTTCCCCCCCACAAATAGAGCTTACTTTTGGTGGTATTTGATCACCTCTGGGTTTTTGGGGGTTTTTTTTTGAGATAAAACGAAAAAAGACCAACAATTTTAAAAAATATATTTTCTAATTTTTGTTATAAAAAATTCCAATAATCTCAATTTTAGTCACACATTTAGGCCAAAATGTATTCAGCCATACATGTCTTGGGTAAAAAAAAATTTAATAGGTGTATATTTATTGGTTTGCGCAAAAGTTATAGCGTCTACAAACTAGGGTACATTTTCTGGAATTTACGCAGCTTTTAGTTTATAACTGCCTATCTCATTTCTTGAGGTGCTAAAATGGCAGGACAGTACAAAACCCCTCCAAATTACCCCTTTTTGGAAAGTAGACACCCCAATTTTTTGAGAGGCACGTTGAGCCAATTGAATATATTTATTTTTTGTTACAAGTGATTGAGAATTGACAAAAAAAATACATTTACACAAAGTTGTCACTGAAATTATATATTGCTCACACATGCCATGGGTATATGTGGAATTACACCCCAAAATACATTCTGCTGCTTTTTCTGAGTACGGGGATACCACATGTGAGACTTTTTGGGAACCTAGCCGCGTACAAGATCCCGAAAACCACCGCCTTTAGGCTCGCGAAACGCGTTGGGTTAGAGATGTACCATGCATACCTGTATCACATGTATTACTATTATATTATGGCTATGTTTTAGGATCATTATTCAATGTTGCTGTTTTATGAACTTATTCACCCATGCTCATATCCTATATCGGATTATGTTGTTGTTATCAATAAATCATTTGTACTTTTATACTTGTTTACTCTTTTGATCACCATAAACACCTCATTTAAAGTCCCAGGGGCGACGTCCGTTTTCTCTGATATTTAGGGATGGAGGTGTTCTATGTTAGGGGTCAGTTTTCAGATTTTCTTTGTAATTTAGGCTTTCTAAGGGTGTAAATTGTTGATTTCAGGTGGTTCTGGCCAGCTCAGTAGATTGCTTTACCAATTAAGGACCAAGCCTCTTTTTGAGATTTGGTGTTTACAAGTTAAAAACATTTTTTTTGCTAGAAAATTACTTAGAACCCCCAAACACTATATATATTTTTTTCTAACATCCTAGAGAATAAAATGGCGGTTGTTGCAATACTTTCTTTGACACCATATTTGCACAGTGGTCGTAGAAGCGCACTTTTTTGGAAAAAATACACATTTTTGAATTAAAAAAATAAGACAACAGTAAAGTTAAAAATAAATGTACTGCGCTAATGCCACAAATGTTAAATATCAAATTTGGAACCTGATACGAATTTGCTTTGAAAAATCGCCAAAAAGTCCCATGCAGATAATTTACACTAAGTGCCACAAAGATTATATAGATATCACAATTTGAAAAAAAAAAAAAAAAAAATCGCTAGAAAGTCCCATACAGAAGATTTGTTGCAAACATCAGTAAGCTTGAAGCAGTAAAAAGTTCCAAATCTCAATTATCCGCTTGCCGACCATCCGCCGCAGTTGTACTGCAGCAGAATGGCACAGGCAGGCGAATCGCCGTTATGCTACGTCGGGCTTCCCCCCCCCCCCCGCCAACAATCGGATTCGATCAGGAACCGATGAATTCCCACGCCAGTGAAATCTGGCCTGGACCTGGTGATCACTCCTGACGAATGATATCCTTCCCCTGTCTGTGTAACTGTAAACACTGACAGGGGAAGTGATGTCATCTCTCCTCATGTCGGTCTTTTCATTCTAGACCAAGAGGAGAGCGCATCAAACAGTGAGTTGCACCAACACTAAACTGACACCAGGTCACGTAGGCATACAAATTCATCCCCCGATCACCCCCCCCCCCCGTTAACTTCTTCACCACCTATCACTGTGTCACCCAGTACAGCAATCAGATTTTTTTGTGTCATTAGTGACAAAAATCAGTGTTAGGGTAATTAGTATTAGGCTCAGATAGGTCTAAGCCCCCCAAATAAAGGTTTAACCCCTTGATTGCCCCGTCACCTGTGATCACAGTATAAGTGTCACGGGTGACACAGTTTAGCTAGATTTTTTTTTTTATAGCGTCAGGGCACCCGCCGTATTTTACCCAATAAAGGTTTAACCCCCTGATCAAAGTTAGGTTTTAGCGTCAGATAGGGTCTGCTTCGCCCCAGGCAGCGTCAGCTCAGTGCCAGTACCGCTAACACCCATGCACGATACACCTCCCTTAGTGGTATAGTGTGTTAACGGATCAATATCTGATCAAATCTATATTAGCGTCCCCAACAGTTTAGGGTTCCCAAAAATGCAGTGTTAGCGGGGTCAGCCCAGATACCTGCTAGCACCTGCGTTTAGCTCCTTCGCCCAGCCAAGCCCACCCAAGTGCAGTATCGCTCGATCACTGTCACTTACAAAAACACAGCACACAACTGCAGCATTTGCAGAGTCAGGCCTGATCCCTGCGATCGCTAACAGTTTTTTTGGTAGCATTTGAATCAGTCGCTAACAGTCAGGAGCTTTTCAACCTGAGTCTCATTAGTGTACCAGTAAATTTAGAGACCAAAATGTCAAATCGAAGGTACACTAGTGAAGAGGCCAACACGTTTCTGAGCATGATATATAGTGAAGAGGAAGTCACTCATCTGTCAGATTCAGGCTCAGAATACGAACCTGTAGACAGCAGTGGCACCCTGACAGATAGCTCTGACGACGGAGTTGTGGTCCCTGCCAAGGTCAGGCATACCAGACCCCGATCTTCTGCTGTCGTTGAGGTGCAAGAACTGCAGGTCCCTCGTATGGAGCAGAGAGCCAGTACTAGCGCCACTATTCCTTCTGGTGAACTGGCAAACACCAGCGGCCTAGTACATCCTCGTCATACATCCAGTAACACTTGGTGACGTGGCGAGTCCCATAAGTGCAGTTCAAGCTGGCGAGGTGGCAAGCACGAGTAGTGTCCTGCTGCCATGAAGAAGACAAAAAACAGGCCTGTCGAGCCCATAGTGCCCTTCCTGCTGCATTCGCCAATCCTAATTGGGCACCCACCACTTCTGCAGCACCCGTACTTCCCCCATTCACTGGCCAACCCGGAATTCAGGTGGAAACAGTTGATTTTTCTATAAAATTGTACATTTATTAAGATTTTCATACAAGAAAATACAGGAATGTAAAAAGACAAGTGAGAGTTCGTAGCAAATAGAATCGTAGAAAAAGCATATAACATGTTGAAACTGTATAGGTAGGGTTACAATGCTACCAACAAACATTATCACAGCGTTGTGGTCATATAGGTTGGGAGGGGGAACAGGGGAGGGAGGACCCAGGGAGTGGGCGTCACAAACACTGAACTTATACTTCACACAAAAAGAAATTTTGCTCACTGGGTCTGGTGTCAGCGAGGTCCCCAGGGTGCCTAAACTAAGGAACAAGGCACCCTATAGGAGTCCCACCTGAGGAGGAAGGGGGGATGGGGGTAATATGGGCACCATGGAATCTTCAAGAGAACCAGCTGATGGAGTTAAGAAGACAGAATGTTAGCATATATGGTCAAGGGGGTGTTGTACCTCTAGGAGGGTAGGGAAAAGGCAGTGTCAAATAAGTTTTGTAGGTGGGCCTGGATAGAGCGCTAAAATGGTTGAATCAGGGGGCACTCCCAAAAAATGTGGAAATGAGAGCCAATGTCACCCCAACATATCCAACACACCCGGGGAGCCCTGGAATCATACCTATGTATGATTTCTGGGGTTCTATGCCAAAAGAGCAATATTTTGTAAGCGGTCTCTCTGCTCCACTCATCGGGATGATTTGGAAAAAGCCTTCCATAGCTTCTGCCACTGAGGGAGAGGAATGGGTCGTTTAACAGTCTGGGATCATTTCAGCATGTATGGGTGATGTGTCTGTAAGTGAGGTAGCGTCATGTAGAAACTTAGAGATGTCTGAGAAAAGATGGGTCTCATAAGGTACTTGAGCACATAAGAGTTCAAATGAGGTAGGCTTATCCAAGGTTAAGGTGGGGGACTTAGAGGCAAAATAGTGTTTAAACTGGAGGCAAGAGTAAAATAATTGCTTAGGGATCTGATGTTTCCTTTGTAATTCATCAAAGGGTAGGAGTGTATAGGTGAGCGGGTGTACTAGATTTTGAAGCTGAATGGCCTGTGTCCATGGGAGCATTCGAGAATAAGAAAGGCTGTCAGGGATGTCAGGGTTAGACAACACATTTAGTAGGGGTGGGCACAGAGAGGAGAGGGAGAACTGATGGGAGCACTTTTTCCATATTGAGAGGGTGAACTACATCGGGTGTAGGCATAGACTCCTAAGTTGGCTCATGGAGGTCTCTAGGTTTGCCCAAATCATAGAGCTGGGATGGACCGGTCTAGTGACACTCATTTCAATTTCTGACCAAATGCTGGATGCCATTTTAGAGGACCAGGTAATGGCTGGTTTAAGATGGGTGGGAAAATAGTATTTAATGAGATCGGGGGCTCCCATCCCACCCTTGACTCTAGGAGCTAACATTACCAAGTTAGCCATCTGGTGAGCTTTATAATGCCAAATGAAGTTGAGAAATGTTCTCTGAGTGGCTTTGAGTTGGGACATAGAGATGGGAATTAGTAGGGTTTCAAATAGGTAGAGAAGTCTTGGTAAAATAGACATCTTCAGGACATTGATACGACCCAAGAGAGAGATGGGATAAGGGTCAGTCAATGTCAATGTCAGAGCCAGTCAATGTCACAGAAGAGTGGGGGGTAGTTAGCCTGGTAAAGAGTAGAGTAATGCCCGTACACACAGTCGGATTTTCCAACAGAAAACGTTCGATGGGAGCTTGTTGTCAGAAATTCCGACCGTGTGTAGGCTCCATCGGACATTTTCCATCGGAATTTGTCACACAAAATTTGAGATCTGGATCTCAAATTTTCCAACAAAATCCATTGTCGTAAATTCCGATTGTGTGTACACAATTCCAATGTGCAAAGTTCCACGCATGCTTGGGATCAAGCAGAAGAGCCACACTGGCTACTGAACTTCATTTTTCTCGGCTCGTCATAAGTCACCGCGTTCTTGACATTCGGCTTTCCAACAAGATTTGTGTGACCGTGTGTATGCAAGACAAGTTTGAGCCAACATCCATGGATTTTGTTGTTGGAATGTCCGATCGTGTGTACGGGGCATAAGAGGAGGTTAGATTTATCCCCAGATATTTAAGGGAGTTTGGACACCAGTGGTAGGAGTTACTTATATTAATTTTATATCCTGAAATAAAGCTAAACTCTCTTAAAGCTATAAGGTTCAGGAAGGATGTTAGGGGTCTGGTCAGGGTCAGCAAATAGTGATAGTTTATATACCTTCTGGCGCAAAGAGACCCCTCGGATGTTAGGATGGGCACATATGGCTGCAGCTAGGGGTTCCAGACAGAATGAAGAGTAAAGGGGATAACGGACACCCTTGCCTGGTACCGTTACTCAAGGAGAAGGATGGTGATGAGTAGGAGGATAACTGAACTTGGGAGGAAGGTCGGGAGTATAGAGCAAGCAGTGCCGATATGAAGGGGCCTCCAAAACCATTGTTGGAAAGTGTAGCAAACATAAAATGCCAGCTAAGCCGATCAAATGCTTTTTGTGCGTCAAGGCTCAGTATCAGGGCTGGGCGGGTTGTATTATTCAATAGGTCTATGGTGTCTGGCCGTCACAAAGCCTACTTGGTCTTTATGTATGAGTCTGGGAATTAAGAGGGATAGTCGGTTAGCTAGAATCTTTGTAAAAATCTTGTAGTCGGAGTTAAGCAATTCGATGGGCCTATAATTGTCAGGGATGAAGGGATCCTTGCCAGGTTTTGGAATCACGGAAATATGGGCATGGAGGAATTGTGGATGGGGTGTGGTACCTTTAACTAGGGAGGCATATAGTGAAATCAAGTGTGGGCTTAAAATTGGTAGCTAATTCTTCGGGGGTGACAACAGCATTCAGAGGAGAGTTTGGGTAGTTGCAGAGAATCAAAAAATGAGTCAAATCTCTCTTGCATAAAGTTGTAGTTAGGGTCTGTTTACAGACAATTGTATAATTGGCGGTAAAATTCTCCAAAGATCTTGGACATAGTGAGGGGGCAATAGGTAGGTGTCCCATCTGCTTGCCTGAGAAAATCTGGGGAGGAATGGAAGGGACAAGGTTTCAACTTATTCACCAGTATTCTGTGGGGTTTGTTTGAGTATTCATAAAATTTTTGTTTGTACCATAAAAAAAGGTATTTATCGATCTTGCTCTTTTTTTAGTGATCTAAGTTGATTTCGCAAAGAAACAATGGCTCGGAGCCCAGCCACCATGGGGGAAGACAGCAAGAATTTCTCAGCCCTGCGGAGTTTAGACAGTATAGATGAGTGTTGAAATGCTGCATCCTTTCTTAAACGTGAACCTGTAGCAATGCTGTGTCCCCGGAAGACAGCCTTGTGTGCTTCCCAAAGGGTGGAGGGCTTTGAGACAGTGTCTGTGTTAAGTTGGAAGTACTCAGGCCAGGTACTCAGAAAGGCCTCATTGAGACGCCAGTGACAGGTTCTAAGGGAGGCAGAGGAGAGGGAAATGTCAAGAGATACAGAGGAGTGGTCTGACCAGGTTATGGGGTTGATTTCAGAGGAGACCGTGGATGTCAGGAGGGGTGAAGAGATAAAGAAGTGATCCAATCTGGAAAAAAGCTTGTGGGGGTGTGAATAAAATGTGTATTGTTTGTGTGCAGGATGTTTGATCCTCCAGATATCTAAAAGATTGCTAGCTCTGATTACGGAAGGATTTGGAAAGGCTGTCAGGTTTGGTTGCTGTTGTGGAGGGGAATAATACGTGTCTATCTTTGATGGGAGACATAGTCACATTAAAGTCCCCACCAATGACCATAAAGGATTGAAAGAATTTGTCTAGGGTGTCAAACATGGTGGAAAGGAACTGGACCTGACCAGAATTAGGGGCATAAATATTGACAAGAGTAAGAGATTGGGTAAGGAGTGAGCAATCCAAGACAATAAATCTGCCCTGGGGGGTCCAGGTAATAAGATTTGACATGCAAGGGGCATGATTGATTAAGATAGCCACTCCTGCTTTCCCAGATATACGGGGTTATTCCGTATCTCGGATTTTCCCCGAGATACAGGGCCCCAAATTTGGGTCGCAAAACTTCATTCTCTGCTACAGTTTACCATCATATTTCTGTGTTTTCTGGTCCAAAAAATAGGGTTCCTTTAAAAACACAAACGCAGCTAAACCCCGGCATCTGAAACGTGGAAAACTTTTGCGTCTGAACCCATTTTTTTGCTTCTGGAAAAACGAGGTTAAAACGCAACTGCCTAAAAACGTAAAAAAAACGAAACTGTGTACATGGACACATAGGATAACATTGAATGAGTTCAGGGGCAGTTGAAAAAAGTGTCCAACTGCCTCTGAACGCGCAATTACCAGCGTCTCGTGTGCATGAGGCCTTAAAGTCTTTCAAAGCCAGCCATCTCTTTTGAATAGAGTTTAAACCTTTAACATTACATGTAAGGAATTTTAGTGCCATGGCAACTTAACCTGTTGAAAAAGCATTTTATACAATGCATAGTAAACATTGGGTGAGAGATTCCATGGTGCAAAGGTCACATAGTGGTTATAAAGCAACATAGCAACGTTTAGAACAGTAGCAGCATTGTGACAAACATTTTAAGTCTATGAGGTGTAGCAGCCTCAGGTCAAAAAAGGGGACCTGAGAAAAAAAGAACAAAAAAGAAAAACAGAAAAAAAATCTGAACGTCATCCAGATAGAAGGCCAAATGCCTCCAGGAAACCCAGGCCTAAGCCTTATGTTAGGAAGGGAAGCATGAGGACCTCCAAAAATGGGGACAGGAGGTCCCCCACAGACCTCTGGAGGATAAGGGCCCGGGGTTACAGATCAGGTACCTTAAGAGAAAACAAACCAATAAACCAGGATAACTTGAAAAGAAAAAAAAAAAAAAAATCAGGCAGTGCACCTCATGGGTAAGGGGGGTAAATGAACCCTCTAAGGGGTTGTTGGCCATCCATAAACAAAAACAGCAGGGGGGCCAAGTAATTAGAAATCAAGGCCGTAGCCATGCTGAAGGTTGCTCAGGTTGGAAATCTAGAAGTGGGGCGCCCTTGTGGTGTGAAGTTGGACTTGGATGATTTCTGCCGCACTGGGGTCCAGATGCAACTCGGGGCTGTCGGCGGTTTAGGAGTAGCAGGAAGCGGCACAGGATCTGTGGAGAGGTGCCAGATCCAAGTTACACAAAAAGGTGTCACTCTCCTGAAGGTCACGTAGGGAATATTGTATACCACAATATTCAATAGGGATGCAGAAAGGCAAAAGGGGAATCCCCAGTGATATAGGACTTTGTGGGTTTGGAGATGTAGTGTCAACAGACGAAGATTTCTCCTTCTTGCCAGGGTAATAGGTGATAGATCACGCAAGATCTGGATCCTGGACCCTTTGAACTTGACCCTCGATTGGTTGTGGGTGGCGACAGTGAGAGCTTCTTTGCCATCATAGTAATAAAACTTGACAATCACGTCTCTGGGGTTGGCACCAGCTGGGGGCTTAGGAGCAAGCAATCTATGGGCCCTGTCCAAACGCCAGTCTATGTCAGGGATATTGGGGGCCGCTATATTGAACAGGCTCAGAAGGTAGGGCCAGAGGCCTTTATCATCCACTGCTTCAGGGATGCCTCCGATTCTCAGGTTGTGTCTGCATTTTCTAAATCCTCCTGTTGGGCTTGGAGCTGGGAGACTGTTTGCTTTATGGCAGCATTATCCTCCTCAAGCACTTGCACATATTGCACTAGTTCATCAAAATTGGACTCCAGGGTGTCTGTGCGCTCCCCCAGTTGGCCCATTTCCCCTATCAGTTCTTTGGCAAGCTTCCCCACTTCGTGAAATATTGTGGGTGAGGGCCTGGAGCAGGGATTGTAGTTTGGCATCAAGAACTTCGGGGGGGGGGGGGGATGGGGTCCTCTGTACAGGAGTGGGGGTAATACCGAAAAGGGTACCTGTCTCTGGCACAGATTGCTCCGGTGTGCTGTCCTGGCTACTCGAGGCCGCGGATGTGGGCCTATGCAGATAGCAGTCCATCGTGGTGTAGGCCCGAGGCTTAAAAACTGCGGCGTAATTATGTTTTTGATCCCCAATCTTGCCCATGAGGTGCACAGCCGTCACAGGAGGCTGAGGAGGTGACTCCAGTGGAGAATGAAGCTTCGGATCGGTCATCGGGAGTCAGAGAGGCGGCGGGGGGACGGAGCTCCGGTCTCACACTACCCCCTTTCTTTAGATGTCGCGCATGCGCCCCGGAAACAGTTGATTTTACGTCACTTGATTTTTATTCGCGTTTTTTCACCGAAGATCTCTATAGATCTATTGTGGACCATAGATTGTTATATGCTGGTCAATTCATCGTCGCTAATCCCCAGCTGACCCTTGCCAGAGATTGAAGGCCAATTATGGTCTCCGAATTTAAGACCTTCCTGGGCCTATCCCTCCTCACATGCATAACTAAAAAAAGAGTGAGTTGCGGTCATATTGGTCCACTGACCCAATTCACCATACGCCCGTGTTCTCTGCCTCCAAGACCAGGACACGATACGAGCAGATCTTGCGGTTCATGCATTTCAACGATAATGAACTCTGTCGTCCTCTGGGTGACACTGAATTTGATCGGCTCTACAAAATTCGGCCCCTCAAACCACTTCAACCAACGTTTTGCAGCCTTGTTTACTCCCCATCAAGTTGTCTGCATTGATGCGTCCCTGATTAGGTTTCTGGCCGCTTGTCATTCAAACAGTATCTTCCCAGCAAGCGTGCCAGATACGGGGTCAAGACGTATAAGCTCTGTGACAGGGCCACAGGCTATACATATAGTCTTATGGTTTACAAGGGAAGAGATAGTTACGTAGAGCCAGAGAACTGCCCTGACTATATAGGGAACGCTGGTAAGATTGTGTGGGACTTGGTGTCACCCTTATTCGGAAAGGGGTACCACTTGTATATGGACAATTATTACACAAGCGTGCCACTTTTTAGTCACTTGTTTGCTCATCAAATTGGCGCACGTGGCACAGTGCAATCTAATAGCCGGGGCTTACCCCAGCGGCTTGTAGATTCCAGTCTTAGGCTGGGGGAGAGAGCCTGCTTGAGATGTAACAATTTGCTCGCTGTAAAGTGGAGGGATAATGAGAATGTTTTCATTTTGTCCTCCCTTCACGCAGACACAACTGTCCAAATTCCTACGGTGACTGGTGTTGTGGAGAAATCCCTCTGTGTCCATGAATATAACCTTAATATGGAAGGGGTGGACCTCAACAACCAGTTGTTGGCGCCGTACCTAGTTGCCCATAAGGCCATACGCTGGTACAAAAAAAGTGTCTGTTTATTTCAATTGGCTTTGCTGAACGCTCATGTGCTATACAGAGCTTCAGGACGAATTGGATCCTTCCTTAAATTCCAGGAAGAGATCAGAGCCCTTCTGTTTCCAGATGGTACTCTGGCCCAACTTCCCAACGCAAATGCAGAAAGTCGGCTGCATGAGAGGCATTTTCCACATGTCCTCTCTGGTACCCCTACCCAAAGAATACCCCAAAGAAAGCTCGGATTTCGGCGTGACACCCGCTTTTATTGTCCCTCCTGTCCTGACCAACCTGGTCTTTGCATTAGTGACCGTTTCGAACGCTATCACACACTAGTTGACTATTAGCATAGGGTACAGCACCACACAGTCATAGGCACACGTACACAGGGTCTTGGGGTCTCGAAAGATGTGATAGCCATCACATTTTAAGAGACCCTATTCTGCAATGTTCAGTTTATAGTTTTTTTTTTACAGTTTTTATAAAAGTGAAAAAAGTGGGGGAAAAAAAACATAACAAACTAAAAAATAAAAAAATAAATAAATAATTGTGGTTGTATTTTTCTTCTCTCTCTCTATTGTTCTCTCTCATGTTCGCTCTCTACTGTCCGTTCACTATTGTTCTATATCTATCGTTCTCCGTTTTATTTTTACTATGTTTTATTGTATTTGCTTTGCAGGTACGGTATGTTATACTGTAATGTTTGTTTTATTGTTAACAATAATTTGCTTAGCAGGTATGCCGTTCAGCTGCAGCACGGATTTATTTATCTTGACAGCAACAGCGCTTGCTCCCACGATACATAAAGCTGTGACTCCAGCGCTGTAGGAGGTGATTTCACCACCACAATTAACAAAAAGAGCATATATGCCAAAGCATGGGGGCAGCAGGGGTGGAGGAGCGATTTGCTCCCAACTTTTGGGGCGGATGCCCCCATGCTTCGGTATGTATATATATATATATATATATATATATATATATATATATATATATATATATATATATATATATATATATATATATATCTCTTTATATACACATACATATATATATATATATATATACACATATACATATATACACATATATACATATATACACACACACATACATACACACACACACACACACACACACACACACACACACACACACACACATACATACATACATACATACATACATATATATATATATATATATATATATATATATATATATATATAAACAAAAAGTGTCAGAAAGGGCTTTGTCTTCAAGTGGTTGGAAGAGTGGAAGAGTGGGTGATGTGTGACACAAGCTTCTAAATGTTGTGCATAAAATGCCAGGACAGTTCAACCCCCTCCAAATGACCCCATTTTGGAAAGTAGTAAAAAAAAAAAAAAAAAAAAAAAAAACACAACGCAGATGCAATCAAATACCATCAAAAGAAAGCTCTATATGTGGGGGAAAAAAAAGAATGCAAATTTTGTTTGGGTACAACATTGCATGACCACGTAATTACCAGTTAAAGCAGTGCAGTGCCAAATTGTAAAAAGTCCTCTGGTCTTTAGGCAGCCAAATGGTCCGGGGCTTAAGTGGTTAAAGTGTTTGTGCTCTACAAACGGGATATAAATCCGTGCTTGATATGTGCTCACAGGACAGTGCCCCCACATGGATGTGAACTCGGCCCTCCAAATGGACCAACTATTTCTAGTTTGGTCAAACACGCATGTGGGGCAGTCCCCGTGGATTTTCTGTGGACTGATGTGGTTCAGGATTGATACTTCCTCATATGACTGGATGTAATAAAGAGGGCCTCAATTCTCTATATACTAGTGTTTGGGGTAGATGTTCCTCATGCAAATGACAGAAAAAGCCTCATTGTGCAGCAACGTTTTTAAAACATTTATTCCATATAAAAATAATGGTAATTAAACTCACATATAAGGGTGCCTGTAAACCTGGCACCCAGTGTGAACAGCAGGTAAGTTCCTAGGAAATCTGCCGAAATGCAGAGGTATGCTGCCGCCGCAGTATACTGGTTAATTTCCAGGACCGGAAGTGTGTCACGATGACACAATGCTGCGGGCCAACCTCTATGCACATTTCAGCCAAATGGGCCGTCTTCAAGAAGTTGTGGTTCCGCCATTTTAGTTAAGGGTATAAATACCCTTACTTCTGGTCAAATGTGTGATTTTACCCAATCAGGATTTATTGGGATTTTTTACCTGCTATTTACTCTAAGGTGCTCACAATCTTTTTAAAAACACATTTGGTGTAACAAATACTTAAAACATCATACTTAATCATTGCAGTATGATGCAGATAATAAGAATCAGAAAATTAAAATTATACTATAACTTTCAAAAAACGGAATAAACCAGAAGTGGAGAAAAAAACCTTTATTTTTCTATCAGAGACTGGTTTGCGTCTGCAAATACATACTAGCTCCATCTTGTGGTTGAAAATGGGTAATTGTCTTTATCTTTAACAGTAAAGTTAGCCCAATTTTTTTTTTAATTGCGAAAGATAATGTTACGCTGAGTAAATTGATAACCAACATGTCACGCTTCAAAATTGCACCCGCTCGTGGAATGGCGACAAACTTTTACCCTTAAAAAACTCCATAGGCAACGTTTTAAAAATTATACAGGTTGCATGTTTTCAGTTATAGAGGAGGTCTAGGGCTATTGCTCTCACTCTACTGATCGCGGCGATACCTCACATGTGTGGTTTGAACACCGTTTTCACATGCGGGCACTGCTAAAGTATGCATTCGCTTCTGCACGCAAGCTCGGTGGGACGGGGCGGTTTTAAATTTATTTATTTTTTATTTATTTATTTTACCTTTTATTTTCACACTATTCTTTAAAAAAAAAAAAAAAAAAAAAATGTGTCACTTTTGTTCCTATTACAAGGAATGTAAACATCCCTTGTAATAGAAAAAAAGCATGACAGGATCTCTTAAATATGAGATCTGGGGTCAAAAAGACCTCAGATCTCATATTTACAGTAAAATGCAATAAGATAATAAAAAAATTAAATGTCATTTGAAAATAAAAATGTTTCTTTAAGAGCTATGGGTGGAAGTGATGTTTCGACGTCGCTTCTGCCCCGCAGTGGTATAGAGACGGGTGGTGGTCATCTTCCCCTCACTCATCTCCATACCACAGATGTGACAGGACCCTTCCGCCGCTACCGGCGGGTTCAGTAAGCGGCGGAGAGCACCGGAGCGCGGTGGGAGGGCCCCTCTCCCAGTCGCCAATAAGTGGTCTTGCAGTGAATCCGCCGCAGAGACCACTTTTATCTGAAAGCGGACCGCCCGCTGAAGAAGGATACCGGGGTTATGGCAGTTTACCAGAAAAAGGTTTTACTATCCAAAGTTAAAACAAGGGTAGAAGATTTAATAGATGGGAAGATGAAAACATGACTGAAGGTCCGATTTAAGTAGGCACATATTCATACGTTGTATTTATAATTTTCAGCATAAAAGGAGATGTAGGTGCACCACACACCTGCTTGTATGGTAAATGTGAGTTTACACAAACTTCACATCTTTCCATCAGATGCTGCTGATGCTGTAAAATATGCATAACTTACAGACCGTGTACAATCAAATACATGGCTGTTTTCTTCACTCCATGGGCAGCCCATGAGCTAAACGAAAAAAAAAGAATCTAACAGATTCCTCCATTCACATCGATCGATGTGGATGAAGAAATCTCTGCCAAGAAAAGTAAATAAAAATATATGCCGAAGCATAAGGTCGATCCGCCTCTATAGCATATATGTGCTTTTTTTAACTGTGGTGGTAAAATCCGCTCCTACAGAGCTAGAGTCACGGATTTCCGTATTGTGAGAGCAAACCCTGTTGCTGTCAAAATAAATAAATCCGTGCTGTAGCTGAATGGCGTACCTGCAAAGCAAACTCGATAAAAGACTGTAACAATAAAACATTACAGTATAGCATAAAATATACAGTGGGGATCGAAAGTTGGGCACCCCAGGTTAAAATGTGTATTAATGGGCATAACGAAGCCAAGGAAAGATGGAAAAATCTCCAAATGGCATCAAATTACAGATTAGACATTCTTAGAATATGTCAAAAAAAGTTAGATTTTATTTCCATCATATACACTTTCAAAATTACAGAAAACAAAAAAATGGCGTCTGCAAAAGTTTGGGCACCCTGCAGAATTTATAGCATGCACTGCCCCCTTTGCAAAGCTGAGACCTGTGTCATGGATTGTTCTCAATCATCGTCTGGGAAGACCAGGTGATGTCAATCTCAAAGGTTTTAAATGGCCAGACTCATCTGACCTTGCTCCAACAATCAGCACCATGGGTTCTTCTAAGCAGTTGTCTAGAAAACTGAAACTGAAAATAGTTGACGCTCACAAAGCTGGAGAAGGCTATAAGAAGATAGCTAAGCGTTTTCAGATGTCAATATCCTCTGTTCGGAATGTAATTAAGAAATGGCAATCAGAAACAGTGGAAGTTAAAGCAAGATCTGGAAGACCAAGAAAAATATCAGACAGAACAGCTCGCAGGATTGTGAGAAAAGCAATTCAAAACCCACATTTGACTGAACGATCCCTACAGAAAGATCTGGCAGACACTGGAGTTGTGGTAAACTATTCCACTATAAAGAGATACTTGTACAAATATGGTCTTCATGGAAGAGTCATCAGAAGAAAACCTCTTCTACGTCCTCACTACAAAAATCAGCGTTTGAACTTTGCAAATGAACATAGACAAGCCTGAGGCATTTTGGAAACAAGTTCTGTGGACCGATGAGGTTAAAATAGAACTTTTTGGCCGGAATGAGCAAAGGTACGTTTGGAGAAGAAAGGGCATAGAATTTAACGAAAAGAACCTCTGTCCAACTGTTAAGCATGGGGGTGGATCAATCATGCTTTGGGGTTGTATTGCAGCCAGTGGCACAGGGAACATTTCACGAGTAAAAGGAAAAATGGATTCAATAAAATTTCAGCAAATTTTGGATGGTAACTTGATGCCATCTGTGAAATAGCTTAAGTTAAAGAGAGGATGGCTTCTACAAATGAATAATGATCCTGAACACACCTCAAAATCCACGGGGAATTACATCAAGAGGCGTAAACTGAAGGTTTTGCCATGGCCTTCACAATTTCCTGACCTCAACATTATTGAAAATCCATGGATAGCCCTTTAAAGAGCAGTGCGTGACAGACCGCCCAGAGGTCTCAAAGAACTGGAAGACTTTTGTAAGGAAGAATGGGCAAAGATACCTCAAACAAGAATTGAAAGACTCTTGGCTGGCTACAAAAAGCATTTACAAGCTGTGATACTTGCCAAAGGGGGCAGTACAAGATATTAACTCTGCAGGGTCCCCAAACTTTTGCAGGCGCCATTTTTTTGTTTTCTGCAATTTTGAAAGTGTAAATGATGGAAATAAAATCTAACTTTTTTTGACATATTATAAGAATGTCTAATCTGTAATTTGATGCCATTTGGAGATTTTTCCATCTTTCCTTGGCTTCGTTATGCACATCAATACACATTTTTACCTGGGGTGCCCAAACTTTCGATCCCCACTGTAGTATTTTATTGATATATATAATTTTAATTTGTTTTTACACTTATTACTTTGAACGTTCCAGAATAGGGTCTCAAAATGCGATGGCCATCTCATCTTTCAAGACCCTGTGTGATAGTGTGCTCTAGGACTGTGCGGTGCTGTACCCAATGCCAATACCCCACTAGTGTGTGGTAGCGATGGAAACCATTTCCCCAATACAGAGACCAGGTTGGTGAGGACAGGAGGAACAATAATAGTGGGTGTCACGCCTATATTCGCGTTTTCTACAGACACAACATCTTTGGGGTGCTCTTTGGATAGGGGTACCAGGAAGGACATCCGGAAAACGTCTCATGCAGCCAGCTCACTGCATTTGGATTGGGAAGTTGGGCCGCAGCATCGCCTGGAAACAGAAGGGCTGTGATCTTTTCCTGAAATTTTAGTAAGGATCCAGTTTGTCCAGACGCTTTGTATAGCACATAAGCGTTGAACAGAGCCAATTCAAATAAGTATACAGACACTTTTTATACCAGCATCTGGCCTTCAGGGCAACCAAGTACAGCGCCATCATCTGGTCACTGAAGCTTAGCCCTCTCATTTTAAGGTTGTATTCGTGGACACAGAAGAGAAGAGCTTCTCAACACCACCAGTCGCCGTAGTAGTTTGGACTGCTGTGTCTGCGTGAATGGAAGACAGAACGAAAATGTTCCGTTTGTCCTTCCATCTCACGGCAAGCAATTTATTGGACTTCAAGCGCGCTCTCTCCCCCAGTCTGAGTCCGATATCTACAAGCCGTTGGGGGAAGCCCCGGCAATTAGATCGCACAGTGCCACATGTGCCAATTTGTAACAGAGGTGTCTAAAAAGTGGCACGCTTGCATAAAAATTGTCCACATATAAAAATGGTACAACTTTCTGAACAAGGGTGACACCAAGTCCCAAACAATCATGCCGCTGCTCCCTATATTGTCTGGGCAGTTGGGGGCTCTTTTCCCTCGTAAACCAGGAAACTATATGTATAGCCTGTTGTCCTGTCACAGAGCTTATATATCTTGACCCCACATCTGGCACGCTTGCTGGGAAGAAACTGTTTGAACACCAGGCGGTCAGAAAACTTAATCAGTGACTCGTCAATGTCGACATCTTGATCGGGAATAAACAAGGCTGCAAATTGTTGGTTGAAGTGGTTTATGAGGGGCCGAATTTTGTGGAGCTGATCATATTCAAGGTCAACCCGAGGACGACAGAGTTCATTGTCGCTGAAGTGCATGAACCGCAAGATTTGCTTGTATTGATTCCAGAACACAGGCATATATGACCGCAACTCACTCTTTTTAGTAATGCCCTTGAGGGATAGGACCAGAAAGGTCTTAAAATTCGGGAATCGTGACAGGTTTCCAGCCAAATTCTCTGGCAAGGGTCAAATTTGGATTTGCGGCGATAACTTGACCAACATATAAATTGCTTTGGTCCACAATAGATCTCTACAGATTTTCAGTGAAAAACAGCTCAAAAAGTCAAGGGAAGTAAAATGCGCTGTTTCCACCTGAATTCTAGGTTGGCCAGTGAATTGGGGAAGTACGGGCGCTGCAGAAGTGGTGGGCTGCCAATCAGGATTTGCAAGCGCATCAGGAAGGTCACTATGGGCTCTACGGGCCTGTGGGGCACTAATTGTGCTAGCCACCGCACCAGCTTGAACTGCACTTATGGGACTCGCCACGTCACCAAGTGATACTGCAGTGCTGGTGTATTTACAACCAGGACGTATTAGGCCACTGGTGCTTGCCAGTGGCTGCGTGAATCGCTGTCATGTTAAGTCGCTTCTATTTGTAGCCACTAGGGGCGTGAGCCCGCTGCTCGCCCAGGAAGCCGATGCGATAAGCGTCCCCACGATCGTTTGACACAGCGAGAACCGGGATCTGTGTGTAAACACAGAGATCCCCGTTCTCTGAGGGGAGAAGAGACTGCTCGTGTGTTCATACAAAGTATGAACACCGATCTATCTCTTCCCCTAGCTAGTCCCATCCCCCCTTCAGTTAGAACACACACTAGGGAACAGTTAATCTCTTGATCGCCCCCTAGTGTTAACCCCTCACTGTCAGTGACATTTTTACAGTAATCAATGCATTTTTATAGCACTGATCGCTGTATAAATGCCAATGGTCCCAAAAATGTGTCAAAATTGTCCAATGTGTCCGCCATAATGTCGCAGTCATGATAAAAATCGCAGATTGCTGCCATTACTAGTAAAAAAAAAAATAAAATAAAAATGCTATAAATCTATCCCCTATTTTGTAGACTATAACTTTTGCGCAAACCAATCAATATACGCTTATTGCGATTTTTATTACCAACAATATGTAGAAGAATACATATTGGCCTAAACTGAGAAAAAAATTTAAAAAAAAAAAAAAGAAGAAAAAAGCTAAAGGGGGATATTATAGCAAAAAGTACAAAATATTGTGTTTTTTTCAAAATTGTCGCTCTTTTTTTGTTAATAGTGCAAAATATAAAAACTGCAGAAGCGATCAAATACCACCAAAAGAAAGCTCTATTTGTGGGGATAAAAGGACGTCAATTTTGTTTGGGTACAGCGTTGCACGACTGCGCAATTGTCAGTTAGACCCCTCTCACACTGGAGGCATTTTCAGGCGCTACAGCACTTAAAACAGCGCTTGAAAAAAGCCTCAGCTGCAAACCCAGTGTGAAAGCCCGATTGCTTTCACACTGGGGCGCTGCGCTGGCAGGGCATCACAAAAAGTCCTGCCAGCAGCTTCTTTGCAGCAGTTGAAAACAATGGGGCAGCACCGGCAAAGGCGATTTAACCCTTTTTCGGCCACTAGCGGGGGTAAAACCACCCCGCTAGCATGACTGTAAAGCGGCGCTAAAAATAGCGCCGCTTTACCGCCGACGTGGCTCAGTGTGAAACGGCTCTTAAAGTGATGCTGTGCCAAATATGCTCTGGGGCTGAAGTGGTTAAACTCTTGTAAAAATCACTGCTTACAATAGAGAATAGAAAGGGGGGGGGGTGTAAATGTAGCTTTCAAATTTGAACATGTATAGGTTTTATATTTTAAAAATACACTTTATTAATTGGCAGCTTAGCCAGTTGCAGACTGTGGGCGTGCTAGACACCCCCCCCCCCCCCAAAAAAAAATTACATAATTGTACACAGGCATGTCTAGTACATTCAGCCAGGATCCCCCCCCCCCCACCCCACCATCACAGTACACAGCTCTGATAAATCATAGCTGCATTACCGAGAAGGTCCCGGCAGCAGGAGCTGTAAAAAAAAAAAGGCAGTCTGGCAATGTTTATCTACATTTCTCAGCCACAAAAACAGAAAGAAACAATGAAACATCGTTTCATTTTGTAGCTTTCTGTTTATTCATCTACAGATCAAAGAAAAGAACGTCGATCTGCAGATTAGGTCCATTAAGGCAACTTAACAAGTAAATTAAAATGTTCCTCTGTAGAACCCCTTAGTTTACTCTAATTAGCCCTAATTAACTCATTCTTCTCCATTCAATTATAAAGGTGATTTTTCTACTTTATTATTATTTAAACTTTTTCTGTTTTTGTTTGCTTTGTTCATTCATATTTTTACACCTTTTACATATATTAACACGTATCACAGTGAAAAAAAGCACAAAATTGAAAAAACTACTTTACTTCATTTGCAAATAACCTAGTGTTTTAAACAGGACAAATTACAGAATAAAATGCATACTTTTTATGTGCTGTAACCCTATTTTTAAATGAACACTGCTCAAAAAAAAAAAAAAAATTTCAGGACAATATTCACAAAAAGAAAGCCTTGTTTGTCCTTTAAAAAAAAAAAATAAATAAATAAAAATAAAAAATATATATGTATTATGTTATCTTAAGTAATGACAAAATTAATCGCCAAACAGGCTCATAGCAGAAATTTGAAAATTGCTCTCGTCCATAAGGGGTGAACAGATGTGAGAGCCAAGTGGTTAACGTCCAAAACCATAAACCTATTATGCTCTTTATTATTGTTTTGTGGTTTTTTTGTGTGATTACACTGAAATGTATGCTCCCATCCCCCACAAAAGATGCCAGCTGCAGTAGGCTTATGGATTGGTATCCCTACAGCAAGAGGACCATCAGCGCACAGGGCCCTCTGATGCTGATATAAACCTGCATGCTATATACCATGCAGTGGTTATTTGAAAGGGAGCAAAAAAAGGTAAAAAAAAAAAAAATTAATAAAAAGAAGACACAGGCGGGTTCAAGGATCATGAAGGGTAGAAGGGACAAAGGTAAGTTACATAGTTAGTAAGGTTGAATAAAGACACCAGTCCATCCAGTTCAACCTGAGCGAGCGTGGATGCGTGTCTACGGTACATTGTGTCTCATTAAGATGCTCCTCTATTATATATTATTTAAGGTACCCATATAGCGCTGTCAATTTACACAGCGCTCCACACATACATCGCACTCTCACATCGGTCCCTACCCCCAAGGAGCCTACAATCCAAGGTCTCCAACTCACGCCAATTTTGGACAGAAGCCAATTAACCTACCAGCATGTCTTTTGGAGTCACAGGGTCATTGACTTAAACAAAAAAACAAAAACAAAAAAGCCAGAAAAGACTCAGAAGCATAAATGGTACACAAGCTACCAGAAGATACCTCACACACCGTAAAGGATTTAAAACATGAACAAGCATAAAACCAAGAGGAAGAAATATATTAAAGTACAACTAAAGGCAGCCTATCAATTTTTAGTAAATTACAAAAGCTGATGAAAATGAAACAAATATTTAAAATAATGACTTCAGCATACACCTGTAATTACTTACTGTAACCTGCCCTCTGAGCCTGTGCCACTGGATTCAGATAGTGATGCTGGGAGGAGTCTTGCAGAGCTAGCGCATCATCGACTTCTACTCTGCATCTCCCAAAGGGAACTACAGTTCCCATGATTCAATCACAGTGGACAGTGGCATAGGCGAGATATGGGCAGGGCATAGGCGGACTCAGTGTGAAAAGAGTGGGCGTGTCTTGTCATCTTCTAGGTTGAACGGCACACTGGTGCTTTCTAAGGAAAGGAAGCAACACACCCTAATGACATCATGCCGTGCTGTAGTCTCCTAGCAACGGCATAACGCAAAAGGGGACAACGGATTTGGAAAACGAGAAGCTTTGTTGTCTCTAGAATAAAAGGAAGCTGACAAGCTAGAGGGGGAGCAGGTCAATTTCTCCATCTACTTGCATTCAGATTAAAAAGGCAGATATATTGTACATCCTATTTACTTTTATCACATATTGATTTTTTCATTTTTGACTTTAGTTCTACTTTAAGCTTTGGCAACTGGAGGCAGGCAGCACACGCAAGATTATCAATCCAAAATAAAACATGTAAACTACAGCTCTATTGCCAGTCATGCAAACAATATGCCGTGATCTCTCAATTGAGAAACTGTGCAGCATCCCTCCATGAGACAAGAAAACGCCATTTTCATACGACAATACTGTTGCCATGGGAATGCTTCCATATTCCTCCCCAATCTAATTGGAACCACAAACAAGCCTTTAGTTTCTTCCAATGCCAGACAAAAATAGTGAAACAAGTCAATTTCTTTTCATACAAAACTGCATCGTGAATCTAAAAAAATGATGTGATATTTACAAAGCTTCCCTATGCAAAAGAGAAATTTTGACTTGCTTTAAAAATTTCCCATCTTGGAGTACAATACAGGGCACAGGCAGAGTATTCAAACACCATGTGTTCTAGACATGTACCTTCAGGTAGTTGAACTCTGGCAAAGCTTTTGGAGGACACACCCCTGGGCACCTCTCCCATATCCCTACCACACTCCGTGAGTTTTCAGTTTCGCAGCCCACAATGGAGAGTAAAGCCACCAATGGAAGAGAAGGTTGCCTGTGTCCTGTACTCCATCATTTGGAATTTACAGGCAAGCCAAAATTCCTCTTAATCGTACAGGACACAGGCAGAGTATTAATATAAATCAATAGATAGAGCCGGCAACACTGTAATCCTTGAAGTGTATTTCATTGGTTACTTCACAGTGACAAAGAAAAAAATTGCATTCAATTAGTGCAATTATTCAATTTGGTGGTGGTTGTATTAGTGCCAAAAAAAAAAAAAACACGGGTGAAAAACAATTATTCACAGTTGAAATGGAGCATCAGGATTTGGCATCAAACTAATAAAGCAAAAATACCTAAAAAAAAAAAAAATGATACACAAGAGTACTGGGACATATCAATTCAAAAAAGCTATCAGTGTACAGTATAATTATGATAAAAATGCTGTAGCATTAATGCAGCTACAGCTGTGTAAGCATTCATAAATAGCCATTGAAAAAACAAAAACAAAAAAAAGAGTATTCATATACAATGGGATGCCCCCAATTAATGAGTAAGAAGGGTGGACAACAAGGAGGCAAACAGAACTGTGGCAACAGGCCCAAACAACAAGGGTTAGAAGACCCTGCTTTCTCCTGTGAAAATCTTGTGTCCAAAAGTGGAATTTACCGATTGGACAGCCACCTGATAAAATTTTTTTTAACAACGTATGAACAGAAGACCAGGTTGACCAGGTACAGAACAGAAGACCAGGTTTTTTCCTTAAACAAGGAGGCTTGGTACCGAAACAAGTGCAGGAGAATATTTCACTTTTAGAATGTAAGCTCTTTTAATTAGATTCCCTATTCATCATGTGATGGTGGACTTTGACGCAGGGTGTCCCTTGGTAGGTCCCAAGGAAAGGACAAACACAGTATCTGTCCATCTGATCAGAGCACTAACTTTGAAGTATACACCAATGGCTCTGACAATGTCCAAACAATGTAGAGAAAGGTCTTTTGGATGCTACAGAGCAGGGCATAGGAATGGAAAGACAGCGTCTTCATTAAGGGGAGTGCTGAGACCACCTTTGGGAGAATGGTCTTGGGCATAAGACAACCTTGTCATTGTGAAGTGCAAGAAAAGGCTATTTTACAGTAAAGGGTCGCCCATCTGGCAAATGTGAAGATAACCAAAAAGGTTATTTTGCATGAAAAATTCTCTAGTGGGGTATCCCACTGAAGGAAGCGCAGGGTGCTGCAAGAGGGGATTAATCCAAGATATGCCTTGAAGAAAGGTTCTTAAAAAGATTAAGTGAAACCAGCAGCTTGGACTGTTAGGGATTGGAACACTCCTCCTCAGCCTAAGAGATGTGCTGTGATAACTGTCAATTCGATATTCCAGTCGCACACGTTCCCGGACAAATGTCAAAAAGCATTAGTGGGTGCTGTAATGATTACCAGTTGGGTTCTGGAAGCATCAGACAGAAGTACATCTTCACCAGCACACCATGGATCAGCAAACAGAATTGTCCAAAAAAGGTTTTTTAATCGAAAACGGTCACATCACAAGGGAGGTGCAATGTTTCGGGGCCGCGCAGGACCCCTTCATCAGGCAAGTGATGACTTGCCTGACGAAGGGGTTCTGCGCGGCCCCGAATCGTTGCACCTCCCTTGTGATGTGACCGTTTGATTAAAAAACCTTTTTTGGACAATTCTGTGTGCTGATCCATGGTGTGCTGGCGAAGATGTACTTCTGTGCTGTGATAACTGTCCAGTGATAGGGAAGGAAGGACTTTCCCTCTGTTCGGGCTGGAGTGATGATCCACCAAGATAGGGATTTCCTTGCTTGGCTGAGAGGAGCATGGGTAAAACGAGACGGCGCCGGCGTTTTCTAGGGTGACAAGCTGATTAGTTGAAGGGTTCTTAAATGCAAGTGGGTTAATGGTCCTGACTTGGAGGCGGCTACCATCAGGCTTAGATCGCTCATGGAGAACTGTATTGTAGGATCTCAATTCTCAAGCAGGTGCTCTTAAGTTGAGTACACACTAGCCAAAAAATTATTTTGGTCAGTGTGTACAGCTGACTCTCCAACAGAAGCGGGTCTACCAACTGGCATTTGTAGAAGGGACATGGAAAGCTGGAAAATCAGCATCTGATCAGCACTGGCAGCCAAAGGCTACAAGCACTAATCAGTGTATTCTGGTAAGAGGGGGGACCTCCTGTCAGAATACAGAGACACAGAGAGGGAGGGGGTTCCCAAATAAGTCCCTCACTAGAAAACATGATCTCTAAAGGCCGGTACACACAGCATGTTTTTTCTTCAGTCAACTCAGCAGGCTGAACTTAAAAAAAAAAACGACAGATCTCCACGCCAACACAAGCGATGCTGGTGCAGCAAACTGTCGGGATTTTTTTCGTTCTGCTTATTGGATCGAATGAAAAAAAAGTTTGCAGCGTGTACCAGGCTTTAGAGAAGGAACTTTTTCTAGAGAGACTTATTTGGGATTAGTTCAGGCTCAGGCCCAAATATTCCAGGTGAGTGGAAGGCTGGAGAGCAGATTTGTTGAAATAGGATCACCACGCCAAAGGCCTGGAGCATCTGAATTGTCTCGTGGACATTTTCTGATTGCTGCAAGCGAGTTCAGAAGGTTTTCTAGACAGGCTGTAGCTTTAAAGGCAAGTAGAGGTGCTGAGACCTTTATTAACACTCTGGAAGCAGAGGATAGACCAAAGGGCAGTGTGATGGAACAGAAATGGTCTGGCACTGCAAAGCGTAGAAGGGGCTAATGGTGGGTAAATTGTAACATGCAGATAGACATTTTGTATATTCATGTGGATATCATGCATTATCTCTTTCCTCAGTGGGGCAATTTCCGAATTTAAATAAAATTTTTGAATTTAAATACATTTGCTGAGGGGTATATTAGAACCACAATAGAACAAAAAGCCTTAAAGTGTTTGTAAAGGTGTTTTTTTTTTTTTTTTAAAATAACAAACATGTTATACTTACCTTCACTGTGCAGCTCGTTCTGCACAGAGTGGCCCCGAACCTCGTCTTCTGGGGTCCCTCGGCGGCTGTTTCAGCTCCTCCCCGCAAGCATTCACCACCTTAATGCGAGCTCCCTCGCACGGTGGTGAGTGCTTGCGGGCGCGCTCCCGTGATACAGCCGGCGGCTATAGCCGCTCGCTGTATCACTCGGCCCCGCCCCCCGGCGCGCCGCGTCATCGGATGTGATTGACAGCAGCGCGAGCCAATGGCTGCGCTGCTTTCAATCCATCCACTGCAGCCAATCAGCGGCCAGGGTGAGCGGAGGAACAGATGTCGGGAACGCGAAGCTGACTTTCGAGGCGTCAGGTAAGTAAAACGGGGGGGCTGGGGGCGGCGGTTCTGTCAGAAGTTTTTTCACCTTAATGCATAGAATGCATTAAGGTGAAAAAATTTTTACCTTTACAACCCCTTTAAAGGACTTTGGTGGTCTAAACAGGAACCTGTCTTGCAGTGGTACAGACACCTTCTGCCTGGGACAAGAGGTGGTTCAGGTCGTTCTCCAAATCGAACTGTCCTTGGGCAGTTTTTGACTATTTTGAAAGAAAGCAGTGAGTGGTTTGAACTTGTGTTTACCCTTTTGAAACCACAAATTGAATCCACAGGTCTGGGACATCTGTGACCCAAAGAGAGGCAATGCCACTTTTACGAAGTAATCCCTTCCTTCTGAAGAGGAGTTTAGGGAAGGCTTAGTGGCCTTTGTGCCCAAAGGAAGGGCTAAACTTAGGGTTTGAAGCTGAAGCATGGTTAGAGAACAGGCGCTCTGTGTTTAGGAGCTAGGGGATCCTGGAGAGGGGGGTTGTGGGAACTTTCACTGTGGAAGTAAAACCTACCCATCCTCTACCACTTTTATTAATAAAGTGCCTTAAACAGATGTCTTTCTTGGAAAGGCATATGTGTGAGGTACCTTTTGCAGACAGCTTTGGGTGTCCAAGCCATACAATTCTGCGCATGTGAATAGAAATCAGAGCCATTCTGGAACTTTTTGACTCAGGACCTTGTCTAGGGCATCCACACAGAAAACCAGAGCGGAAGACAACTGATCTGTAACATTAACCACTTCACGCCGAACGTACGCAAATATGCATTCTCAGCTTGAAGGGGTTATACCGGGGTGATGCTTGCAGCTGTAGGCATCACCCCAAAACTGTTTTTTAGAGCCAGCATTGGCTTTTTAGTGACAACAACCAGTGCGCCTAAAAGCCACTTGGCTGTTATCCTAAGGGTGCAGGAGGGGACTCCCTCTACCGCCTCCTTCCTGGGCCTCCCGTCCCACCGGGAGACCCAAGCCACCATTCGACGCATCCCCTGCATAGGCTGAAATCCGAATGAAGCCAGATTCGTCTCCGATCGGGTCTCCCATGTAAAATCCTGGAAGAGATGTCACAACGTCACTTCCGGTTTACTTGGCTGCCAATGGCACCAAATTTAAAAACAAAACAAAACAAAAAAAACTACAGTGTTCACAAACGCAGATTTTGGCGACCTGAATAGACCCCCGATCCCTCCATAAACAGTACCTGTCACAACCTATTACTGTCAAAAGGGATGTTTACATTACTTGTGACAGCAATAAAAGTGATCAGTTTTTTTGTTTTTTTTTTATAAAAGGACAATGTTAAAAAAATAAAAGGGAAAAAAAATGTAAAAATTTAAAGCACACCCCTGTCCCTGCGCAGCAAAGAAAATGCATACGTAACCGGTGTTCAAATCCCACATGTGAGGTATCTCCGCAATCGTCAGAGAGCAATAATTCTAGCAAAAGACCTCCTCTAACTCTGGGTAACCATTACATTTTTTCAAAACATAACATGTTAGTTATCTATTAACTCAGCCTAACATCTTTCACATTATAAATACATATGTTAACTTACTCTTGTTCTTTTTTAACTCATGAAAGTCTTTTGTCCCAAAAAAATTGAATTTGAAAGACTGCTGCGCAAATACCATGAGACATAAAAAAAATTTCCAACGATCTCCATTTTATTCTTTAGGGTCTCTGCTTAAAAATATATATAATTTTTGGGGGTTCTAAGTAATTTTCTAGCAAAAAATACAAATTTTAACTTGTAAGCAACAAATGTCAGAAATAGGCTTAGGCATGAAAGGGTTAAAGTGGATGTAAACCCGAAATTTTTTTTTTTTTTTGTCGTCATAATGTAGAGTATACGATTTCCTATCATTTGAGCCCAGTCTTGCCACAAAGAGTTAATCCAGCTCTGAGCAATCCTCTTTTATTGTTCAGTGAGATAAAACTTGACAAACAGAAAAACTTCTCCCCCTTGCTGTGAGTGACAGATGATTTACATTGTGCACTAGCCTAAGACATGCATTGTTTTTTTAATTCCCTCCCCCACTCCTTTCTTCAGCAGCTCTGCAAGGATTGGCTGTTCCACACCTCAGCATGATTTTGCATGCTGAAGTCATGTGGTTACTTTCCTGTCTTTTCACTGGATGTTAGAGATCATAGCAGAAGTTCAGTGTAAGAAATACACAGAAGAAAATGCATATTGACAAGGGGAGTGTAAAGGTGGGAGGGGAGTCTACTGACATCACGACTCCACCCACCGAGCTCCGGACAACAGACCCACCCACAGAATCTGCAGTTTTTCAGATCAACAGACAGAGGGTAGACATTTGACAGGTAAGGATACATGCAGGAGGCATGAATATCCTTATAGATAACCACTATGGCAGTAGTTTAGAAAGGATGACATTGGGTTTACATCCACTTTAAGATCCTGACACACAGAGTTACTAAAACTGGTGCACACAGAATCAGGTGCGGCTGTGCATAGTACCCAATCAGCTTCTAGGTTTTATTGTCAAAGCTTAATAGAACAAGCTGAAGTGAGAAGCTGAAGCTTTTGGAGGGAGTGAGTGAAATTTCTTTCAGGAGTGACCCGGACTGCACATTCTTATCTGTTCATGCAGATTCTGTCAGTGTTGTCAGAGCAGACATACGTGCTAGAAGCACCGGCTATCCAGGATTCTTCCTAGGCTCCCCAGCGGATTCCTAGTAGACTAGTAGACTGACCAGGTCCCCCAGCAGCCCCTAGCAACATCCAGGAACAGAAGCGAGTACCTCAGCCCCCAGTCTCCATCGCGCCGTCCGCTGCCGCCGGACACCTAGTTCCAGCCCGCCAGCCTCATAGGACAGCCCCCCAGGACACACCGTGGCTCCGGCCTAGCAGTCCGCCCTAGCCCGGCCTGTCGCCTTCCTCCCCCTGCCTCCACACCGATCGGCAGACCCGCAACCACCCCCCTCCCTACCCTACCCACCAGCCGCTGACGCGATCGTTTCACTCCAGGGATCTTTACCTCTGGACAGACCGCGGCTCAGGCCTAGTCCGACGGCCATCTTGGGACACCCAGACATGGCAGCAGCACTCCCCAGCCACTGGAGTGTATCCTCGGACTCCACAGCAGGACCCACCGGGACCCGCCCCACCCCCGCCCAGACCCCTGCCCCCCGGTGCTCCTCCACAGCATTTATCAGACCGCGGCTTGGGCCTAGTCCGGCGGCCATCTTAGTACTCCTGGTTCGGCCGTAGCTCCCTACCGGACTCCACAGCAGTACTCTACAGGGACTCACCAGCCCCTTACCCACCAGTCACCTCGTCCCTAGCTGCTAGACTCAGGGGACAGACAGAGGCGGCGGCCCAGCTCCAGCCCACCTCCTCAGCTCACCCTCTCTCTCCGCGGGCAGTGTGCCCTTTTACCACCTCTGTCACACCGGACTTCACCGCTAGGGCATGGAGTGAGACAGAGCAGGTCAATCATCGATTCAGGCCTTGCACCGTCGTCCATCCTGATCCCTACAGACGCAGCTCAGTACCAGCAAGTAGCAGCCTAGGTTAACCCTAGTGCCCTCTCCTTCGGTCCGACCTCCACCCCTCTCCCCTCTGTACTCATCACTGACCAACCAGGTAAGTACGCAGGACCCCCCCTCTAGCAGTTGATCCAGGGACCTTCGGTCCGATCGCCTCCGGGGGTCAGGAAGGAATTTTTTCCTCTGCTGTAGCAATTGGCTTGCTCAGCTAGGGGTTTTTCGCCTTCCTCTGGATCAACAGGAGGGCGGTTAGGCCGTGTGGCCCCCCCTCCACCACCACCCACAGGTCCATTCGCACCATCATCAACGCCACCACTGAAGCAGCGGCATTCTTCAGACCATCATATTCTCTGCAAAAGAAGCAGCGGCACCCTTCAGGACCACCATTACTCAGCAGCCTCACCATCGCTACATCAGTATAATCACTGCATCATCCTACCATCAGCAATTTTTCTCACCATGTGCAACTTCAAGTACTCAGTGGACGCTCTCCACAGGCTAAGAAATGCCACCTCAACATTAACAACTCCCGTTTATAGAATACTATAGAAAGAACAACTACTAAAGATCAACCTACAATCAACCATCAAATATAGGAAGACAACAATTCAACCACAACAATTAGTATGCGCTCTGATCAACACCAAATCTGCAATCAAGCACAGGCTGGAAGTACACGACTTCATCACCCAAAACATAGATTGCCTCTTCATTATGGAAAGCTGGCTAACACCCGACTGCAACACCATCCTAACCTGAGAACTACAGGATCCTAACGGAGCACAGAACAGGAAAAAAAGGAGGAGGCCTGGCAGTGATCTTCAAATCTCACCTCGCGCTCACCAAACCAACGGTACAGAACTCAGTGCCTTTCATGGAGACACTCACCCTACATCTTCAAACACCCCAAGACACTATTCACATACTTCTATGTTACAGACCACCAGGACCGAAGACCAATCTCCTTACACCCTTCACAGAATTCATGTCAACTCACACCCTGAAAACCAAAAACTTTTTGGCACTTGGAGATTTCAACCTCTGGGCAAACTCCACCCAAGACCCTATCGCCACCGCCTGCATTAACCAACTGGAAGAATTAGGTCTTCAGCAACTGATAAATGCTCCTACACATGGTTCAGGACACATTCTGGACCTCATCTTCAAACAAAATATGGATGTCAACATATTCGACAACCTACCGCTACCATGGACGGATCACCACGCTACCAAATTTAAAATCGCTACCCTCCAAAAACGGAAATGGATGATTTAATGGCACTCTTACTTTACTAAAGCAGGAACGCAGAAGAGCTGAAAGAGCCTGGAGAAGAAACGCCACAAAGGAAAACCTCACAAACTACAAAGCACTCACGGAGAACTATCACAAAGCAATCTTCAAAGCAAAAAAGGAACATTTCTCAAACACCATCTCAACAGCCTTAAACCGCCCTCGGGAACTCTTCAAAATAGTCACAAAGACTATGAACCCTACCTGCCTAGAGCCCCCAGGAAACGAAACCCAAGAATTCTGCAATGAGTTATCGGATTTTTTTATCGACAAAATCGATAACATCCGGAGAACAATTCAACAGAAAAAAAACATCCAACCTCATTCAACTAAAGCAAAAAGAAAAAAAATCGATACAATCATCACACAAGCACCAAATTTTTCTCTGATCCCAATCACCACTGACACCACCAAAAATATCATCAGAAGCCTCAGAGACAGCACATCACCAAACGACATCATTCCTACAAAACTCCTGAAAGAATGTTCCGACATCTTGGCTCCTACTATAACACACCTCATTAACCAGTCCAAAGAAAGGACTGTTCCAATCGCCCTCAAACATGGCATCGTCAAACCCCACCTAAAGAAACCCAACCTCGTCCCTAAGGACCCTAACTATCGCAGACCGATAACAAGCCTTAACACCATCTCCAAGATTATTGAGAAAGCAGTAGTACAACAGCTACAACACCTAGACACACACAAACTCCTGGACCCTCTGCAATCAGGCTTCCGCAAAGGCCATGGCACAGAAACGGCACTTCTCAAAATATGGGACGACGCCCTCGAAGCAGCTGATGGAGAATCATGTCTCATGGTACTGTTGGACCTCAGTGCAGCGTTCGATACAGTGGACCACAATACTCTACTCATCCGACTCACAGAAGTAGCAGGAGTCACAGATTCAGACCTACAATGGTTTGCATCCTTCTTAGGAAATCGCTCTCAGACAGTAAAACTAGGAGCTTTCACCTCTGAAACCCGTGCAATCTCTTGTGGAGTCCCTCAAGGTTCACCCTTTTCACCAGTGCTCTTCAACATCTACATTTGCCCACTCCTCAAAATCAGAAAATCGGACCTCTGCTTCCACTCATACGCTGATGACACCCAACTCTACTTTCGCATCACCGGAGAAAAAGACTATGATCAGCGACTAGAAAAATGCCTCACTTTGATAGACGACTGGATGACCACTAGCTCTCTCAAACTCAACGGATCAAAAACAGAGCTTCTTCTCCTACACGCAAACCAAAATTCCAAGACTAAGACCCCATGGACACTGCCCACCACCTTTGGGCAGACCATCTCTCCAAGCACCAAAGCCAAGAGTCAGTCATTTTTGACTCAGAAATGTCAATGGATGCACAAATAGGATCAGTAGTCAGCGGATCTTACCATCTCCTCCGCCTGCTACGGAGAGTCATCCCCTTCGTCCCAGGAGAGGACAAAGCAGCAGTAGTTGGAACAATCAATTCCAGGCTCGACTACGCAAACTCCCTCTACATAGGACTACCCCAATATCAGCTTGCGTGCTTGCAACTTATCCAAAACACGACGGCAAGACTGTTAACAGGAAAAAAAACCTGGGAATCCATCTCCCCCTCCCCGAGGAACCTACACTGTCTAACCGTAAAAAAACAAATCACTTTCAAGACCCTTTGCCTCACTCACAAATGTATACAAGGAAACGCTCCTCAATACCTATGCGAGAAAATAAAGCGCTACACACCCAATCGCAGTCTTCGATCAGCTAACCAAAACCTCCTCCTTATTCCAAAAACCTGCTACAAAACAAAGGGAGAACTAAGATTCGCAGTCCAAGGACCACGGCTATGGAACGCTCTACCTACTCATATTCACATGGAAGAAAACCATCAGGCCTTCAGAAAGAAACTCAAGACCTACCTCTTCTAAGAAGCTGGACAACACAGGACGGATCTAGCGCCTTGAGCCGATTCAGTTCGCATTTGCAGCGCTATACAAATCATTCATTCAGTAATGTTTTGCAGGACTTTGTATCCAAAAGGGGCATAGTTAGGCCCCTTTCACACTGGGGCGGTTTGCAGGCGTTATTGCGCTAAAAATAGCGCCTGCAAACCGCCCCAAAACAGCCTCGCTGTTTGTTCAGTGTGAAAGCCCGAGGGCTTTCACACTGAAGCGGTGCGCTGGCAGGAGAAGAAAAAAAAATCTCCTGTCAGCTGCATCTTTGGAGCGGTGAAGGAGCGGGACAGCGCGGCTACACCGCGGCAATACCGCGGCTATAGCCGCGCTATACGAGTGGATTTAACCCTTTTTCGGCCGCCAGTGGGGGGTTAAAACCGCACCGCTAGCGGCCGAATACTGCGGTAAAACAGCGCTAAAAATAGCGCTGTTTTACCGCCGACGCCCCCTACCGCCCCAGTGTGAAAGGGGCCTTAGAGAAGAGTCAGGCTGCACAATGCAAAGGCTTTTGCAGACAATGGCAATAAGCCTTTCAACATCAGCAAGCATGTTGCGTGAAGCTTCCTCTTCAAATTAGTGATAATCTGGGGTAGAGAAATTTGAAGTCTACTTTAAAATGGAACTTCTGTCATTTTTTCATCTTTCCATCTATTAAATCCTCTGCCTTTGTTGTTTTAACTTTGGATAGTAAAACATTTTTTTTTTCTGCCAGTAAAAACACCTTATACAGCCCACTTCCCCTTTGGTAAAAAGCCTAGGCTTATGACATCATGCACAGCTCTCACTCTTGTGAGAGTTTGCCAGGAAGGGAGGGGGGATGAGTTATACAAGGGTCAACGAGAGCTGCAGAGCTGGAGGTGTGTGTGTAAATCCAGGAAGTGAACAGGCAGTAGCTTCGGCTGCCCACAGTTAAAATGGTTGCAGCCAGACTCAGTGAAAGGAGATTTCTGCAGCATATTTGGCAAGTACAGACTCACAGTATATATAAATATAATATGCAGTTGGAGGGAAGCTTCAGAATGGCAAAGATGTTTTTATTACAAATTATGTGAGCAGACTGCAGTTCCTCTTTAATCAAATAGGTCAATTATTGCATGCCTAAACAGCTAGAATTAGATGGTGAGACTGGTGTTTGAGCTGGTTCTTGCTCCAGTACAAAGGGTGCATCATCACCCCGAGTTTGAGTGTTGTGCAGGCCTGGCGTTAAAAATACTCTGCCTGTGTCCTGTACAATTAAAGTGATTGTAAAGGTTCTTTTTTTATTTCTGTTTTGTTTTTGTTTTTTTAAACACGTTATACTTACCTGCTCTGTGCAAGGGTTTTGCACAGAGCAGCCCCAATCCTACTTTTCTGGGGTCCCCCGGCCCCTCTTCATTAAGTGCTCCCCATGGAGAGCCGCTTTCCATTAATACAGACATCTCTCTCTCTCTCTCTCTCTCTCTCTCTCTCTCTCTCTCTCTCTCTCTCTCTCTCTCTCTCTCTCTCTCTCTCTCTCTCTCTCTCTCTCTCTCTCTCTCTCTCTCTCTCTCTCTCTCTATATATATATATATATATATAGAGAGAGAGAATCTATATCACACACACTGTATTAGCAAATTCAAAACATTAGCAACATTCCTAGATCTTTACAATGCCTAGGGAGAGTGTATAGCATAATAAAACCACGCACACAATTCGTGTTTTGCCTAAAAAGCATTCTTGAGGATTTAATATCTTGAGTCTCTTAATAGGGGATCTAAGGCTCTTAACATTCCATGAGACCCCTCATGGGGGGGGTTAGGTGGAAAGAATTGGGCTGGTGTAGTATTTATGGGGTGGTTACCAGGGATAGGGGGTCTATTAGCCTGGGAGTTAGCAGTGATTGTTCCCTAGGTGGTATGGATAATGCCTGGAGCGTGTGCAGGTGGAGGGAAGAAGGAGATGTAGGATGACAGTAAGGGGAAAGAAATGTGGGGAGAAGGACAAAAATAAACCATACAACACAACCATAGGATTTCACTTTTTTCTGCATGGGCTCACTGTAAGAACCAGCTCCCAATAGACTGACCCTGTAGATGGTATATGTTGGTGCCCGATTGAACAGGAAACTCCGTAAATTTGACTCTGGTCGATTGAGGGGGAGGCCCAGTAGCTGTATTTATTGAGGCCCGTGGGGAAAGGCAGAAAGCGAAAAATAATAGGTAATCGGTTGGATATAGGCCACTTGAATAAAAAGGGGCTGCATAAATGAATGCAGTAAGTAAATGACAATAAGGACATTACCCTGTGAAAGTCTAAGCAGTCTTCAAATTACCCATGTGAATGAAGGTGAGAGAACTGAGGAGCAGAAGTCAGCGAAGATCGGAGCGAGTATTGGATCCAGAAAACTTGAGGCGTTTTGGGGAGTCCTTTCATGGGCTTCATTGGTCTATAGGTCAGGGAATTGGGGATGCCCTGGATGAAAGATTTGGTTGTGGATCTTTGTGAAGGGAGCGTAGAAACATCTTTGCATCAAATATATGTCAAAGAAAAATTTCTAAAACATTAGCAGCGCTAGTGCAAAATAGCAAATATTTAAAAATAGCAATGAAATTGCTTAAGGGTCCACTTAAAGTATCAAATGGTGATCCACTCAGTGAAAGTCCATTAAGAAAAAGCAGGTGAGTATAAACTAGAGGATCGTGGAAGAAAATATTAGCAGCGATCCCAAGTCTCCATCACCACACCACTTGTGCCACAGCCCTGTAGGTAATCCACTTACCAGACCCTCCTGGTTAACACACTTATCAATCATAGGGATAATCGCTGTTCACTGGACACTTTTCATCTGTATTTTGCTCATTGCAAGCAATAGATAAAAAAATTCCACATAGCGTAATCCAGTACAATAATTATTTATTAATTTAAAATTATCTCACAAAAAAAAAAACTCACAATGTTTGCATAATATAAGGGCATGTAACATCAATACTATGTCAGTCGTGCATTCCCCTCTAACCTCTCACCGCTCCCCCGGTGTTCCCGAGAAGGACAAACAAGGATAAGCCGACTCTGTAGATAGCTGTGTAGCAACGCCCTGACGCGGACGCTTTTGCGTCATCACTTTCGTCAGAGGGCGTAGAAACATCTTTGCCTCCGACGGGTCGTGGAAGGTGAGCTGGTCTCGTTGGAAGCTTTGAGGCGGAACACTGCGGGGAAAGCCAAGTTGAATTGTATCTGTTGCTGGTAAACTCCCATGTAGATGTGCTGGAAAGCTGTTCTTTTCTTTGAGACTTCAATGGGGTAGTCAGCAAATATCAGGATTTTGATTCCATCGATTTGTAGACTGTATTTTTGCAAGATGGAGGCTTTATCTGCATAGTCCAGATATTTAGCAATAATTGGATGGGGGGGGGGGATGTGCGTTCCGTGGAAAAAACCCCAATGTGATGTGCACATTCTACTTTGCAAGGCCCTGGTAGGCCCAGTGCTTCGGGTATGCGCCGGGCACAAAATTCTGTAATGGCAGATGATTGCATAAATTCTGGAACTCCTATGAAGCGCAGGTTACTGCGATTGGATCTATTTTCCAGGTCTTCTAGTTTTTGTAATATGTACTGGTTAGTTTTATCCTGTGCCTACTGCGTTGCCTGTGCCTGGTGAAGTTCTTCCTCAATGTTAGAGATTCTGTTCTCAGCATTATTGAGGCGAGAGGCATGTTCCCCCAGCTCTTTTATGAGCAGCACGCCTGCTCTAACAGCTTTTTCAACTGAGGCTTCAATGGTAGGGGCCAGAATCGCAGCAACTGCTTGGGTGATTCCTTCTGTGGTGTCTGCCTCTGGCTGTAGTGAGGGAGAGATGGTGCCACCACTCACCTCCATAGTAGGCTCTTCCACCATTTTGGATGGCAAGGCCGCATCCCTGGTCTCGATTTGGCGCAGAGCCAGCAGAGCTTGCGGACCGCTTTTGTCCAGGAAGCAGTCCATCGTTGCGGGTGGGCTTCCCGGAGATTGTGCGGGCAGCAGCGGGTGTCTTGGCTGGCTTTAAATGCTGTTTTTGGCCTTGCTGCGGGAGCTGAAGTGGAGTACAACTACTCCATACGGCGACGGAACCGGAAGTTGATGAAAGCATTCTATAGTATGCCCGATTTCACACATGCCTGTAACATATGCATATTACCCCTTCCTTGCTTCCCCTCCCCCCAGTCAACATGCAATTCAAAATTTTCACAAAAATGTCTTTTGAGACCCCGTGACATCATCGGGTGTCTCTGCTGCTCTTTGCTCCAAGTAAGGTAGAAAGGGCCTGCAAGCTCCAGTAAACGTCACAGCATTCTTCATCAGATATTTCTCAAAAGAGTTATATGAAAGAACACATCCCTGGGATTCCTTTAGACATGCCTGCTTCTGTCTGCTGGCCACTGGATGCCAGGAATGTTTTTTCACATAAAGAATAGACAATATGGTAGAGAGTCCATATCTGTGAAAGGATAGGCTCCAGATAACTTCTATAGCTTTAAAAGGGTTATATTATGAAGTTGCAAATTTGCAGATAAGAGAGCAATCTGTTTTAACACAGGAGAAGACTTGTGCTACAAATGTAAGCACAAAAAAAAAAAAAAAAAAAAACCAAGGCTGCAGCTCAGCTTTACCAGGCAGTAAAAGCTTTAAAGCGGAGGTCCGCCCACTGCTTACAAAAATTAAAAGCCAGCAGAGTGCACATACTGCAGCTGCTGACTTAATAAATCGGACACTTACCTGTCCTGGAGTCCAGCGATGTCGGCACCGCAGCTGATGTTTCCATCAGCTGTCAGGTGTATGCCGCCTCCATTGCGAGTAAGGGAACCCGGCAGTAAAGCCTTATGGCTTCACGCGGGGAATCCTACTGCGCATGTGCGAGGCTCCGCTCCCCTCTCCTACTGGCCGGGGAAGGAGGACGGAGGACGACGGAGGAGGGAGCCCTGGGCGGTGAAGTCAATAACCCCAGCTGAGGCTCTCGGAAGTGGGAACAGGATACCTGTGAAAGACAGGTATCCTGCCCCCCCTCCCCCCGAAAGGTGACAAATGTGGCACCTGAGAGGGGAAAGGGTACAACGAGCGGAAGTTCCACTTTTGGGTTGAACTCCGCTTTAACATTGCTGATGCTCAAGGCTCCTCCTCTTCAGTGAGTGCCCCCCCCCAGAAAGCTGCTTTCTATGGGGGGCACTCGTGCGGGCTTGCTTGCGAGCCACCCTGTCTGGGAGGCTGGGGGGGATCCTGCAGCACAGGTGTTTTTTTTTTTACCTTAATGCATAGAATGCATTAAGGAAAAAAAAACCCAAGGCTTTAGAACCACTTTAAAACAAACCCTCACTGATCATTCTAGTAGTATGCACCATAAAGTATTTCCTTCTCAAAGATACCAACAAAGGCCCAGAAGTAGGCTTCACGCAGCATCTGTTTTATATTAGAGGCTGGAAGGCTGCCACGATCCTGCCAGATAAAAGAAAGGAGATGTGAATTCAATATTCCGGTTATGAATATGAAAAGAAATCTACAATGCTTTAGCTACAAAGGCAAAATGAGGGTTTGTTTTAAAGTGCTTGTACTACTTGCTCAAAATATATATCTACTATCCCCACAAAAAAAGAAAAAAGGAATACCATATGACGCAGGGGTGGGCAATTAATTTTTCCAAGAAGCAACATGAAACACTGGAACAGCCAAGTTTAATTATGCTCAATATTTATTTTGTACCTGGGAAGGTCCGTAAGTACATAAACATATAGAAAACAAACTGGAACTAGTTATACACTTCAGCTCCAGGCCTTTGACACTTTTGTTCATATGTAAAAATCTGTATTTTTTGTTAGAAAATTAGTAAGAACCCCCAAACATTATATTTATATTTTTTAAAGCAGAGGCGCTAGAGAATAAATTGGCGAGTGTTGCATTTTTTTATGTCACACGGTATTTGTGCAGCGGTAACATAAAAAGATATTACGCCGAGTAAATATATACCAAACGTGTTATGCTTTAAAATTGCGCACGCCTGTGCAATGGTGACAAACAACGTAAATTTTTCTATCCATAGTCGACGCTTGTTACCACTTTAGATTTACAGAGGAGGTCTAGTGCTAGAATTACTGCCCATGATCTGACGCTCATGTTGATAGCTCACGTGCGGGATGATTGCTGCTTGCATGCGAGACCAACGATGTGCTCGCTTTTGCGCACTAGCACGGGGGGGGGAGGGGGGGGCACTTTCTTTTTCTTCTATTAATTTATTTTTACACTTTTGCTTTCATTTTTTTTTTTTTTTATTGCTGTCACAAGGAATCTAAACATCCTTTATGGCGGGATCTGGAATCTATAAGACCCCAAATCCTCTTCTGCCCTTAAAATCTTTAAAAACATCAAGATCAGTGTTTTTGAATACTTTTTTTTTTGCTGTTGACATCCGGGTAAACTGGACATGATATGTCATCGCTTCCAGGTTACTATCACGAACAGCCGATCAAAGATGAATCCCAGTTTTGCTTGGCTGTCAGTCTAGCCGGCGAACGTGCCGGATGTTAGCTCGGGTCTGCCGGTTGGACGGGAAAGCCCAAGCAAGCCGCAGAAAGCAGTGGGGAGACCCCCCCTGCTTGTAATAGCAATCGAGCGCTCCGATTGCCATTACAAGAGAGCTGACTGCCGGCTCTAAAAACTATAATCATCTCGGTATAACCACCGAAAGTCCTTAGATGTACTGGTACGTCGCAGGTCATTAAGTGGTTATAAAAAGGTACCAAATTGGTCATGAAAAATCGGTCTTTCAGATGGGAGATTGGGAGGGTTGTAAAAACAGGCCCCTGGCCACCCACCTGTACTGTAAAATAGGTGGATGCGGCTGTTCACATGCAGCAGTGGTATTTTTAACTCGGGTGCAGAGTAGTTAAACTCGCCCATTGAGTTCAATGGGGCTGTGACACAAGTGTATGCAATGCACGCAATTAGTGCAGTAAGGCGGCATTATAGGGTTATAATGCTTGTCAAATTTAATGTCCATTGCAAAGCACAGAGACTGAATGAAAAGAGGCTGATATATATATATAATTTTTTTTTTTTTTAACAGTTTTGCAAACATGACAAATACACTGTTTAGTAGTATCCACTCAACACCTTTTCAAAAGCATGCTAAAAACAGTATTCCTTAATTTATTCCTAAATTTTTCCTAATTTTATTTCTGCTATGACAACCCAACTCTCTAAGAAATATCTTACCTACAGCCCATACACCACTGCTTGGAAAATGCATACAGAGAGAGACATTACATATATTTAGGACTTTGTTTTTGTAATACACAATGTCGTCTTGTCTGAAATTCTGAACTTTTGTATTCGACACTAAAAGAACAAAAACTGGTGAACAGTAAAGAGAATTCTATCATCCCTATTTAATCACCTTGTGTTTAAGAATACATTCTTTCATAAGTAGCAAGGTTTATCTTTATGCATAGAACGTTGTATACTGACAAGATTTCTACTACGATTATGCTCTCCAATTAAACAAACTTGCAACACAATTTGTTCTTTTGTATTTAAACCTACCGTTTCTATTCCTCAAACACAACTTCTATTGGAGCAAGAGACACCATCCTGCTGCTTTTTATACAATGTATTTGATTAAACTTTTATGTGCGCCTGCTGTACTTGTCAATAACATCCTTATCTTTTCATCATCTTCTTGATCACACCAGTTTCTTTTCAACTCCTAGACAACATGCTCTGTGCAGCTTGCCTCTTCCTGCAGTATGATTGGAAAGGAAGACAGCTAGCCCTTCAATAAATTATAACTTACACAGCTGAACACTGCAGCAGGAGTTTCAGTTTGACCTTGCACATGCATTAGGAAAATACTCCGCTGTTGTGTTTGTTTTCAGCTAGGTATACCATCCACTTTCAAATAAACAAAACAATGTGTACTTTAGGAGCAGAGAAAACAAAACTTTAAAAGAACAAATATTCACAGAAAAACAAGCCACTCTGTGAAAGTCCTAAGGCAGTGTTAGGTTAAACAATTCAGACAGACTTGGGGCTCCATTACACTTGCAGCTGGTAGCTAGTAAAAATAAGATGTTGGGCCATGGTTTTACAACCCCCTTTTAAAGCATAAAGGAAAAAACTTTTTTTTAGTTTTGGATATAGAGTGGAGATGGATTAGAACATCCATCAGTGTCCCACGTGGGAGATTCATCTTCTTTTTGTCCTGTTTACCATCATCCCCAAAGTGAAAGTAAAAGAAAATCACAAATTTTGAGTTGTCCCCAAAAAATAATATAGGGTGAGCTGCACGATTTTGGATAAAATGAGAATCTTGATTTTTTTTTTTTTTGCTTAGAATAAAAGATCGCAATTCTGTAACCTCTTTCACATTATACAAAAAAAATAGGGCTAACTTTACTGTTTATTTATTTATTTTTTTAATTCATTGAAGTGTATTTTTTCCCAAAAAATTGCATTTGAAAGACTTCTGCATAAATTCCGTGTGACAAATTATTGCAACGATCGCCATTTTATCCTCTAGGGTCTCTGCTAAAAAAATGTATATGTTTGGCGGTAATTTTCTAGCAAAAAATAGAGATTTTAACTTGTAAGCAAAAGTGTCAGAAAAAGGCCCAGTCTTGAAGTGGTTAAACTGACCTCATTTACAGGCCAAAGTTTATCCCTTTGATCTAAAAGAATCAGATACAATGTATCTCTTCTCCATCTCTCAGCGCCGGGGAATGTTAATAAACATTTGCCGTTTTATTTTATTTATTTTTTGACAGCTAAGAGCAGAAAACAGCTCTGTTCTGTATACATAGAACCGGGGAAATGCCGGATAAGGATTGTGAGTGGGGTTAAATCGAGATAGCAATTTTATAAACTATCGTGCAGCGCTAATACAGGGGAAATGTTTCAGGGCCGTTCACACACAGTGCAGTCTTTTTTCTGCATCAAAAATGCATATAAAGTAGGTTATACGGGTTCCAATGGCATTGATAACACCAGTGCAGTATGCCCCAGAAAAAAAAAAAAAAAAAAAAAGCAGCAGCTTTTTCATGCCCAGAACTGTACTGCAATGCATTAAATAACACCAAAGCATAGCCTGTCTAGGCATTATGCTCAATTTCACAATAAGGATCCATCTACATTAATAGTGGTTGGCATGGTAAAAATTCAAGCCACATTGGAGAGGGGATAACAAAATTATGAAGTTGAGTCAAGATGAATCACCATGGATACATGAATTAGTCTTTGGCCCCCTTGGGGCATAACAGAGTTTGATTTAAACTGTTTCTTATCCAATTACTGGATTTTATTTAATGGATTATTTATCTAGTTTTAATATTTTACCATTAGATGCCGTTATTTACAATATATGATTATATACCTGTCATTGTTCTGTTTCACCACTGATGTCTGATTTGAGAGTGGTTACAACCCTGTCATTGACAATTTTTACCACTAGATGTCCCCCCCGCTATTAAGAGCAGTTTTCATAGATGTTATATGAGGTAGTCACCATGTGATGTTGCTATAGGAGTACCTACTTGTTTTGCTCAGTTTCACAACCAGTTTTCTGATTTGAGAGAGCGGCTGTAACCCTGTCATTAACCATCTTTATCACTAGATGTCCTCTGCGAGAGCAGATGTTGTAGTAGTTATGTGAGGTAGTTCCCAGTAGATATTTAGGTTATTATATTAAATATTTGTTTTATTGATTTGCAATTTACTGTTAGAAGTGTTGAATAACTGATTGTTGTTATAGCAACAAAGTGTTGTATTTAAGCCGGCCTTGTTCATCTGACTCTATACCCTTGATGAAGTCACGTGAGTGGTGACGTAACACACAGGGAGGAGGCGGGTGAACGTCACTTCTGGTTGCGGCCGAGGCCAGAAGTCCCTGATACACAAGAAAACTGTTGACTTTTTTACATGCGAGTTGCTAAATTTTTTAATAAATTTTATTGGAATACTACACATGGAGACCTATTTTCATTACATGTGAGCCTTGGCGGTGAAAAGTGGAGGAGGTCGAGGGGATAGCTATGTTTTAAATGGAAATGCCTGCTTGTACCTGTGAACATCGCTGCCTTATCTAATAAAGGACTACAAGGAGAGAGCCTACTGCTGTGGATTTATATGAGAGATTCATCATTGGTGTGACTAGACCCGTAGGGGTCTTTCTTTGAGGTGAGAGGCTGGGGCACACGGATGGTGAAGCACTATCAAGGAATTCAATATATGGGTCTGCACATTGATTGCTGAAACTTTGTATGAACTATTTCTGCGCACTGAATACTGAAGATTGATTGCACCAAGCACTTTATGGACTTTTGTCACAAGTTATTATTGCACTTTAAGTGATAACATATTTAGTATTGAATATTATTATTGCAATAGTATTAAATTGATGTATTTGCACTGTGAAGGATTTACATCCGTTTCTTGATTATTTTGCACAAAGCACTTTATTTGCCATTAATGAATTAGTTATTTATTATTACACTTGTTGATTTAATATATTAGCAATCATTATTTCACTGAGAAAGAGCCACATTTATCCATTTTCACCTTTTTTCTCTTGGTGTCAGGAAAACTTGTCAAAAGTGACTCTTGCAGATAATAGAGCAAAGGAGGCAGCAAACAGAAATGACACTCTGCGCTCTGGACTAAGATAAGTACACACTATAGAGAGACAGGCTTTGTTCAGATTTCATGTCTGAGGTTCATGTCTGAGGTTCATGTCTGAGGTTCATGTCTGAGGTTTATAACCACTTTAAAGGACTGATGTAAGTAGTAAAGATTTTTGAAAAATTATACTCCTGCTGTATATTGTGACATATTGGAAAACATTAAGTTATTCATTCAAGCAGACTCTTGAAGTTACTAAATGATCCGCAAAAAAAAAAGCATATAAAAGCAACACCTTAACAGAACAGCAGAAGACACATCCCAAAGATTCAACACAAAATCACCTCTTACCATGTGGTACAATTGTCTGTAGAGGCTTGGCAGGAGATCGTACATTCCATATTGTCAGGGTGCCATCTGAATGACTACAGATGAACTGCTTTCCTTCATGGTGCCAAGCAACAGAATGGATTGCCTATTCAAGGATCATTAAAAATAAATGATGAGGTGTGTACCAATACCCCATGTAAGCATTAAACAAGACACAGTACTATCTCAAAGAGATGAACATAGGATTCCTCATACGGCTTGACAGTGTAAAACGGACATTTTTAGCATTTATATATTTTATGTTATTTATAAAAAATGTGCAAAATATCCTTCCATTTGAGATGACATTTCTAACATCTAAGCAAAAACATTTCTAGAATTCTAAATAGTAGAACAATTTAACACTCATATTTATTTGAAAAGTTTTAACAAGCATGTTTGGCCCCTCTCACATGGGTGTTCAGTCTAGATCTGTCAGTTTTTCAAGACGGATCAAGACTGAACTACAATGTAGGTCTATTGGTGGACGGATGTAAACATATAATCATCCGTATAAGCCCCTTTCACAAGGGGTGGGCCCCGTTCAGATAAGCAGGAGATCTCTCTGCTGATCACAACACATCAGTCGGATCACCCTGCTAATCACAACACATCGGGTGGATGACAGGTTTGTGTCTGCCCTGTTTCTACAGACCAGGCACAGAGAGCCCGCTCTGTTTTATGGATGGCTGGGAGTAAATGGACTCTGTCCATTTACACCAAACTGCCCCCTATTCTGAGCCACCTAGACAGAAGAGGATGGATTCCCTTCTGTTTTTTTCAGTGGACCGTTTACACCCGCTGGCCCATAAGGCTAAATGGAGGGTCTAACTGACAGTCGGACCCTTTGTGTGAAAGGGGCCCAACATCACCCTACATTTGTGTCCGTTCAGATCAGTTTTCTTAAACTGAACAAGGCTGCATTTTTTTCTTTTTATATGGATCTGAATGGATGTAAACACATGCCATCTGTCCATGTCCATTACATTTATGCATGTTTTTGGGCAAGAAACTTTGTTTCTTCTTTGGTCACCTCTGACTGGTCTTTGCAACAAGAAAAAAAAAAAAAAGTATGCAAAAAAAAAAAAAAAAAAAAGATAGATATAGAATGATATAAACTGTACAGAGCATCGGATGTATGAACTGAATCCATTTTTTCTTTGAAAAAACATGACTGAAAGGATGATGCCCATGTGAAAAGGGCCTTATACTTACCTGCTCTGTGCAATTGTTTTGTACAGAGATTCCCCCGAACATTCTCCACTGGGGTCCCCTGCCAGAGCTCTGGACTTCTCTTCCCTTCCAAGTGCCCCCAAAGCAATCCGCTTGCTATGAGAGGACTCGTGGGGGCTTGATCCAGAGACGGGCTGTGTGCATCTATTCAGACATACAGCGCAACTCTGCCCTGCCCACCCCCCCCACTTTCTTCTCACAGGTTTTGACTGACAGCAGCAATAAAGGCTCTTGCTGCTCTTCAGCCTTCTCCAGTGGGGTCCCCTGCCAGAGCTCTGGACTTCTCCTCCCTTCCAAGTGCCCCCAAAGCAATCCACTTGCTATGAGAGGACTTGTGGGGGCTTGATCCAGAGGCTGGCTGTGTGCATCTATTCAGACAGACACACAGAGCAACTCTGCCCTGCCCACCCCCCCTTTCTTCTTACAGGTTTTGACTGACAGCAGCAATAAGGCTCCCGCTGCTCTTCAGCCAACCAATACTGTAGACATGTACAATGCTGGATCGAGATCAGGCTCAGGTAAGCGTTTTGAAATTGGGGGCGGGGGGTGCTACTAGAGAAGGATTTTTACTTGCAGGGTATGCATGAAGGTAAAAAAATAAATTTTTACCTTCACGTTTAATTTGTTTTCTATTCCCACCCAACCATTGAAGCTTACTAGTGCAAGATGCATGGGGGAGAAACTATCCTGTTTTTATATCCCGATTTAGACCTGCTCATCTATAGGAACTAAATACTAAAGAAAACGATTCATCACACCCTGGTACGATTTGTTTTTTCTTCCAGCTATGTAGGATTAAGTAAAATATTACCACACCCTGAATTTCAGGAACTGACTGTGGCACACAGCCAAGAGGGTATTGTGATATTGTATTAGCTACAGGGCAGCAGCAGTAAAGTGACCCTGGACATTTTGGTAGCTATGAAAAGCACTAATTTTTCAGGGACAGTAATGAGATTTTATCTTAAACTCTGGTAAGATGATGGTGGCCAGCAGTAATAAGTGGTATTGTTACTAGGGAAGTCTGTAATTTAGGGCTAAATCTAATAGACATAATTATGAAAATAGTTGTCAGCTATTTTCATAATCGATTAGTTGGTCACCCGAATAGTTGGCTTGCGTACAGAATGCATTATTTATTTACATATCTGGAAATACAGTGCAGCACACATACAGCTCAGTACACCATTCATACATGTCAGTATACACAGTGCAGCACACATACAGCTCAGTACACTATCCATACATATCCGTAAATGCCTGAGAACATGTGAATGTGTGAGGAGCAATGCCTCATGGGACATGTAGTCCTGGGCAGAAGGAAGTTTTTTCCTTGCTAAGGGGGCACTCCATACTATACTTTGTGACTTGTTATATTCTGAAGGCAGGAGGACCCAGAAGTGCAGGCAAGTATGACAAGTTTGTTTAAAAAAAAAAAAAAAAAAAATATTCAACATTTACAAATCACTTTAGGGGGTCTGTGCAGGGAAGATCAGCACCTGAACCAAGAGAAGCTGGAGACTAAAAGACTGGAGGTAATATAAGACATTACGATTAAAATATAACGTATATATGTTTATCCATTTAATGTTTTTTTTTTCCTTTGAATAAAAATTTTGATTTTCTGAGACTGATATATAGCAGATCCAACCTTCAATATTATATATACTGCATCTCTTCTGTTATTCTAAGTCATTAGATATTTTGTACCCTGACCATATGGTTATTTATATTTACCACTAAATTGTCTTTTTAAAAAAACTTTACATAACTAAATTATACACCACACTTTTTTTCTTTTTTTTTTTTAGGTTTTTAGGCAATTCATCGAAACAATAAATTGGCCAACTAATCGATTATGAAAATCATTGTAAGTTGCAGCCCTACTGTAATTGAATATATTTAACAGAATAATTCTCTGTTACCCCCTTTTCCAAAATGAACAGGCATGACTCCTCACCAAAAAAAAAAAGGTCTTTAAAATGGTCTCTACCCTTTAAAATGGCTTTCTTGGGAACTTTGACATTAAACACTTCAAGGTTCTTGGAGTTTTAACTACTAGATTTAACTTCCATAATCACCTGAAAAATTGTGGCAGGGACACGGAATTCAATGACTCCCTTTGGAAAACATTTTGCAGTCAGGACATTAGATTATGAAGCAGTGGCAGCGCGAGTAAGATAGTTTATAGTCTATATTTAACAGGATTGTGGAATGATTTTTTTTTTAAAACTCTTTATCAACTTACAACAAAACCCAATTAGAAGTTGCTGTGTTTCACTGGTGAACAAAGGTCATAGAAAGTTGTGAAATATACCAAAATGTATCCAACTTCTCCAAGTGCAGGCAAAACAAATGTGTGCAAAAAATAAATCTATTGAAATATTGCATTACATCAAAGTACACAAATCAGCTGTTTTTAATCTGTTAAAACCCCTCATTTCTCATGATGGTCTATGATATGATTATCATATTATAGAAAACCTTTTTGTACAGGGAATAATGAACAGCAAACATTACTATTGGATGTCGAAGATCAATGTAATGTTAATGCGTACGGAGGATGGCAAAAATAGATAGAGCCGCATTTACTGTTAAAGTACATGAACAGCCACCTATTCCACTGCCAAGGAAGCATTTTCTTCTTCCATATTAAATTCATAACATAAAACTGCAAAGTTTAAATGTTCTGTAATCCAGACATTTCTTTCATATTAGTAGTAGCAGCTAGTAAACCAATTGGGATTAAACCATCTGTGGAATTTGTAGTAATGATTTCAGATGGAGGCAAAAAAAAAAAAAAAAAAAAAAAAAAAAATTAGGAAAAGTTAGTCAGTGGGGAGTGGGCTAATGACAGATGTACATTCAGTCTCCTCACATGACCTTTCATTGCTGTTAGTTAACAGAAGGAGTATCAGCTGCCAGATGTTAATCCCCCAATTGGCATTTTCTGCTTAAAGGGGTTATCTTCTAAGCATTAAATATTTTGTTTTAAGACTGAATACTCTGCATGATAGCTAAGATTTCTAGAGCATGCTGCTCCACAATAGAGATTTTTAAAGCATTGCACTAAACTTTTGCCAGCTATTGGAACTGCATGGACACTTTACAAATGGGGATTTACGTTTTTTTTTTTTTTTGCCTATTTCAAAGTTATTCACTTGTGTGATAAATTGTATAAACGTTTTAATTCAAAGTGCAGCAATGCTGTGCCACATCAACTACACAAGTTTATTTGTTATAATCCCAAGCATTTTGCAACAGACACTTTCACTGAAAAAGGGAGGATAGAGGGTATAGCCAATGCTCGTTTTCCCAATCGTGACTGTATCTGTACAATTTGGAAAGCACAGAATTAAAGTAAATCTGTATTTTCACTGGACTAGACAGTAACAGATTCTCACTTTATGAGCCGGGATCTGTTTGGATCTCTCTACTGACTCACTTAACCACTTCCAGCCCAAGGTCGTCATAGGACGTCCTCTACTTTCAGTCGGAATATCTGAATGATGCCTGCAGCTACAGGCATCATTCAGATATCCTTGTTTTCAGCCAGAGATTCTGTGCACCATAAGAATAATCATAGTGGCAGTTCCGCCGCTTGATCGTTCTTACAGGTGACGGGGTGGGACATCCCCGCCATCATCTGTTGCTTCTCTGGGCTCTTCCGTGCCATCTTGGACCCGGAGAAACAAACAATCGGCCGCCGCCGGATGAAGACCATAGAGATTTCCGGTGACCAGATGGTCACCAATCACCTCTATGACTGTCGGCCCAGGTGCAGCGTTATGACGTCATGTCCGGGTCGCGATTTAAACAAAGGCGGCTGGTAAGCATGATCTCATGCTTTCCAGCCTGGAGGAGAGATGTGAGGTCTTATTGACCCTGCATCTCTCCATAAAGAGGACCTGTCACGCACCATTCCTATTCCTTGTAATAAGAATAAAAGTGATAAAAAAATAAATAAACGTAAAAGAGAAAGTGTAAGAAAAAAAAAAAACTAAAAAAAAAAAAAACAAAAAAAAAAAAACATTTTTTTTAAAATGCCTGTCCCCGGTAGCTTGCGCTCGGAAGCGAATGCACATGTAAGTGCCGCCCACATATGTAAAGGCCATTCAAACCACACATGTGAGGTACCGCCACGTGCGTTAGCGCATGAGCAACAATTCTAGCACTAGACCTCCTCTGTAACGCTAAACTGGTAACCTATCAAAAAAATTGGAGTATCGCCTATGGAGATTTTCAAGTACTGAGGTTTGGTGCCATTCCATGAGTGTGAGACGTTGGGTATCTAATTACTCGGCGTAGCATTATCTTTCACAGTATACAAAAAAAATTGGGCTAACTTTACCGTTTTGTTATTTTTTTATTCATAAAACAGTTTTTTTTTCCAAAAAAAAGTGTTTGAATAATTGTTGCGCAAATACTGTGCGAGATAAAAAGTAGCAATGACCGTCATTTTATTACCTAGGGTGTTTGCTAAAAAAAAAAAAAAAAAAAAAAAAAAAAAAAAAAAAAAAAAAACCATATATAATGTTATGGGGTTCTGAGTAATTTTCTAGCAAAAAAAATTATGATTTTTACATGTAGGAGAGGAGTACCAGAATAGGCTCAGTATGGAAGTGGTTAAAGGAGTCAATATCATCCGGTGAGTGTGGTGTGGAATTCTTTGGGTACCAAGGTCTTCTCTGGCGTCATCCCATCCAGGAGCAGAATTTGTGCAGCACACCATTGTCACTATTGTTTATGTTACTAGGAGTGGCACTGAGCACTGACACTTTGTGGACATTCACTTTTTATTGTTAAACCTATGGGACTTTAATTTTGTGAATTATGTGATCACTTAAATTATTTCACATATGGGTATTCATAAGGCAGTGCTGTTACCCATTTTCTGTGGGAGTTTATATTTTGAGGTTTTTTGACACATTACAGCAGCTACCTGTAATTACCTTTACAGTAACAGGTTTCTTAGCTAAAAGATTCCATAAGCCGTCCCTATTCACCTTTACAACAACCTCTGCCATCCCAATATGCCACTGCAGTCCCTGAAATAGTCCTGTTCAAGGTTTGAAAATCATGTAGACTAAAACTGCTCAGTGCTGGACACATTTCCCCCCACCTATACCCCCCATTCTCTATATTCCTAGCCCATTTTTCCAAAATGCTATTTATGGCTTCACAAAAGGTTTGCCCCCACTTTTTACTGCAGGCACTAGCAGAGGAAGAGTCCCCCCCCCCTTTTTTCTAAGCACGAGCATAAAAGGCAAAACATTTTGAATGTTTTGTTCAGAGCGTAGAAGGATTAGAATGCTTGTTAGTTTTTACTGCTGTCTGTGCTTTCCATTAAAATTCACCTCTCTATTTGTCCTGGTTAACATCATCATTGAAAGTAAAAGAAAAAATTACAAATTTGGGGTCACTCCCAGAAAAGAAATAGAGGGGAAATCTTTCAATGGGGACACTAGTTCTGGTGACCTGGGGGTGCCCAAGAAATTCCCTTAATTTGGAGAGATTTACTCTCACTTCCTATTTGGCCATGGGACAGGAAATTAAGAGAAATCTCTGCAATGGGACACAGTTGCTGGAAAAAAAAAAAAAAAAAAGGGGAGGTTATAACCCTCCTTGGTTCTAGCCAAAAAGTTTTGCCTACAATTCTACTTTAAATTTATAAGATCTTTTGGAAACGGAGTAACATGTTCACACAAAGCTCACAACTAATGGCCATTTAAGGGAAAATATAATAAAGTCATTATGTGTTGGCTGTGCTAAATATAGCTTTTCTATATAGCTATGGATTTCATAGGTTGTCTCTTAAAACAGTCCCTTCACTAGACCTAAATTGCAGTTTTTCAAATGTCTCTACCCTTTAGCGATTATCTACCACTTAATATAGGTAGTTGGGTCTGCAATTATGAACAAAGTGCAGTCAAAAGATGGCTTGATTGAAAGGTAATACAGAAAAGTTAGCAAACACCTCTTGCCTTCTAAAATACTAACCACATGCAACACCTCTGCTTTTTGTTGATAGCGTTTTTTTTTTTTTCTTTTGACCAGTAAATTATTGCTTTTACATACCTCATCATATGTATATCTATAGTCCGCCTTTTTTGACTTGAGGTCCCATAACACAACTGTGCCTGATTCATAACCAATTAGTAGCTGAAAAACAAAAGTGTTAAATTAAAACAAAGCTATACACAATGTATGAAAAATTGGGCTTGCATAATGTTTCAAATGGTTTCATTTTTAGGTTTGCAAGAGGTGCATAGGGGAGGAGTGGACAAGGTGTGCAACGGGTACAGAGGTAAGGGGTAGGCAAGATGTGCAAGGGGTGCAGAGGAAAACAGTGGAGGAAATGTGCAAGGGATGCAGGAGTGAGGGAATGTAGAGATGTACAGGCGGTGCCGAGGTGAGGGGTACACAATAGGCAAGATGTGCAGGGGGTACAGAGGTGCAAGATGGACAAGATGTGCATAGGTAAGTAATGTACAAAGGGTGCGGGGGTTAATGGTGGTGAGTGTAGAAGTAAGCAGCAGGAGGTATGCAAGTGGCTTTCGGGAAGGAGGTGGTGTGGAAGGTTCAAATACACACAATTTTATTAATATATATATAAAAAAAACAAATAGGAACAAAAATAGCCAAAACAAAACCTAGCCGTGTCTCAGCACTAACTAAACAATATTTACAGATCCTAACTACCAGGCTGAGCAAGGCTACAGCTTGTCAGCTTCCACATACCTTTTTGCTCTCCTACACAGAAGTTGTCTGAGTATCCCAGGCCAAGAGCAAAGGCTGTCTGCTCAGGTGAGCTTAAATTAGCCTGGGGGAGAGGACCAAGACCTGAACTGGACCATGGATCAGAGATCCCTGAACATGTATGAGAGGAGCCTGGGAGATGTATAAATCCCGAACAGGACTTTTCCTGGCTCTCTCTGGGACGCTCTGCTACATATCCTCCCCCCTTGTTTCAACCCCAGGGTTGGAACACCTGTAGCCCAACAGGAGTGAACACGGGACAGGGCATCTACATTCCCCATCTCAACACCTGGCCTGTGTTTTACAGTGAATGAGTAATCCTGTAGAGCCAAAAACCACCGGTTCACCCGTCTATTAGTCTCCTTCTTTTGGGCCATCCATTTCAGAGGAGCATGGTCAGTTATTAACTCAAACTGGCGTCCTAACAAATAGTACCTGAGTGCGTCCACGGCCCACTTTATGGCTAAACACTCCTTTTCAATGACTGCATACCTTTGCTCATGGTCATTGAGCTTTCTGCTTAGGTACACCACAGGGTGTTCTTCCCCATTGTGTACCTGTGATAGTACTGCCCTGATACCAACATCAGACGCATCCGTCTGAACCAAAAAATCTTTGGAGAAATCGGGGGAGTACAGTACTGATTGTGCACAAAGAGCCTTCTTCAGGACTTGGAAAGATTCCTCTGCTACTGAGGACCATTTCACCATTACAGAGTCTTTCCCTTTCGTAAGGTCTGTCAGTGGGGCAGCTATAGTTGCAAAATTTGGGATAAATCTTCTATAATACCCCGCAATGCCAAGAAAGGCCCTGACCTGCTTCTTGTTTGCAGGACGTGGCCATTCCTGGATGGCTTCTATTTTATTCACTTGAGGTTTTATGACACCACACCCAATAGTGTAGCCCAAATACTCGGCTTCCTCTAGACCAATAGCACATTTTTTTGGATTTGCTGTAAAACCTTCTTTGAAGAGGGAATCAAGGACAGCCTGGACACGGGGCAAGTGAGACTCCCAGTCAGTGCTATGTACCACTATGTCATCTAGATATGCTGCTGCATATTGTCGGTGGGGTCTTAGAGTCCTGTCCATGGCCCTCTGAAATGTTGCGGGGGCATTTTGCAACCCAAAAGGCATTTTTTTTATATTGAAAGGAACCCTCCGGGGTCACAAATGCAGTCTTCTCTTTGGCGCTACCAGTCAGGGGTATTTGCCAATAACCTTTTGTCAAGTCCAAAGTGGTCAGATAGCGAGCCTTGCCAAGTCGGTCTATAAGTTCGTCCACTCTAGGCATTGGGTACGTGTCAAATTTTGTCACTGCATTAAGCTTCCTGAAGTCATTACAGAACCTCCAAGTGCAATCCGGTTTTGGGACTAACACGATGGGGCTAGACCAGTCACTATTGGATTCCTCAATGACATCTAGCTCCAACATTCTTTTAACTTCCTCGCTGATGTCCTTTCTCCTCGCTTCAGGAATTCGGTATGGTTTGAGCTTGACACGGACCCCAGGTTCAGTAACAATATCATGCTGAACTGCTGAAGTCGTGCCAGGTAACTCTGAAAATTTCTCTCTCTTTCTTATCAGGAATTCTCTAGTTTCCTGCTTTTGGGAATATGACAGGGTGTCTGGAATCGTGACCTCAGGGATCAGAGGGGACTCAGTACCCTTAGGCGTTACCGGGAGGGACCTCGCAGTTAACGCCAGTCTATCCTTCCAGGGCTTTAACAGGTTTATGTGGTAAATCTGTTCGGGCTTCCTTTTTCCTGGTTGATATATTTTGTAATTGACCTCCCCAACTCTTTCAATTACTTCAAAGGGACCCTGCCACTTAGCCAGGAACTTGCTCTCAACAGTGGGAACTAACACCAGGACCCTGTCACCAGGTGAGAAAACATGGAGTTGGGCCCCCCTGTTGTATATCCTCTGTTGGGCTGCTTGGGCCTGCAGTAAGTGTTCTTTTACCATCGGCATGATTGCTGCAATCCTGTCCTGCATTTGAGCGATATGCTCAATGACACTTTTATGGGGTGTCTGCTCCCCCTCCCAAGTTTCTTTGGCTATGTCCAAGAGTCCCCGAGGGTGTCTCCCATAAAGCAACTCAAATGGAGAGTACCCCGTGGAGGACTGGGGAACCTCCCTGATGGCAAACATCAAGTATGGTATCAGGAAGTCCCAGTTTTTCCCATCCTTGTCAACAACCTTTTTTTAACATGCTCTTTAATGTCTTATTGAAGCGTTCCACCAAGCCATCCGTTTGAGGATGGTACACAGAGGTTCGCAATTGTGACACCTTAAATAACTTGCACAGCTCTCTAGTTATTCGGGACATAAATGGGGTGCCCTGGTCTGTAAGGACTTCTTTAGGGATTCCAACATGACTGAACACCATAAACAGCTCTTTGGCAATGTTTTTAGCAGACGCGGTGCGTATGGGAATGGCCTCGGGGTAACGGGTAGCATAATCCATGATTACAAGGATATGCTGATGACCTCGGGCAGACTTGGGGAGTGGACCCACAAGGTCCATGGCAATCCTCTCAAAGGGCACTTCAATAATGGGCAAGGGCACTAAAGGACTTCGGAAGTGTTGTAGTGGGGCTGACATCTGACACAGGACAGGATTGACAATAATTCTCAATATCCTTCTGTATCCCGGCCCAATAAAACCTGCGCAACACCCTTTCAGTAGTTTTCTCCACCCCTAAATGACCTCCTAGCAAGTGCCCATGGGCAAGTTCCAACACCACTCGTCTGTATGGCTTAGGGACCACCAACTGTTCATCCACTTCATCATTTTTTTTACATACACGATACAGTAAATCCTCATTGCTGCTAAAATAAGGAAAACAGAGAAACAGAGCCTGTCCCCTGATTCGAGAGGTACATCATTAATCACCATTACATTTTCCCAGGCCGTGGCAAGGGTTGGGTCTTTTCTCTGCTCGGTACCTCCTCAGGCTCCTCCAGCTCTCCTGCCATAACTGAGGAAGGAAAACCCGGGGAGCCCTGAGAAGAGTCCCCTGAACCCATATTGTCAGTAGTGGCCAGGAGTTCTGGCTCTGTCACTGAGTCAGCTACTGCGACCGGGTCGGGACGATCCCACAGTTCCCAAAACTTAGGGAAGTCCCTACCAATGATGGCCTCGTGCACCAAGTGGGGCACAAGTCCGACCGGATGGGTCACCGTACCTAAGCCAGTTTTAAACTGAACAGTGGCTATAGGATACTCGCGGGTATCCCCATGTACACAGATCACAGCAACTTTTTTAGCATGCAAATTCACAGTGTCAACCATCTCAGCTGTAACCAAAGTCACTAGACTTCCAGAGTCCAGCAAGGCCGTAATAGGCTTATTATTAACAGTCATTTGGCACATGTGGTTTCCCATACTTGGTGCTGCAGCCCATGAAACAGCAGCAAACATAGACTGCCTTCTAATAGATAGATCACACTGCATTGGTTCATCTGTCAATGGACAGTTTGCTGCAACATGTCCCAATTCTTGGCAACGAAAACCCCTGATGTTTCCCCAGTAAGGTTTGCTGACAGGCAGTAGCTTCCCTTGTTTGGGACGCCAAACTTCAGTCCTAGCACCGAAAATCCTCCTCCCTATTTCCTTGCCATGCTTACCACCCACTCCCCCTGGAACAGTCTTACCGGTTGCCTGGGGAGACCGTGGCTTTGGGCGGAAAGTCCGTGCGGCTGTAGGGGTGGTGACCAGGTTCCCTGCAGCAAAGTACCTTTCAACAAGTTCCACGAGGTTGTCCGCCGAGTTGGGGTCTCCTTGACTCACCCACTTCTGCAGGGGAACTGGTAGTGACCTCAGGAACCGCTCCACTATTTGTGGCTCAGACAGGGACTCTGGCTGTAGCCATTTTCTCACCAAGTGAATTAGGTCGAACATCTGCGATCTTGGGGGCCTCTCGTCTTGGAAGAACCAGCTGTGGACCCACTGTGCTCGAACTGCCAAGGTGACACCAAGTCGCGCCAGGATTTCCTGCTTGACCTTTTCATAGTCTCCTGCTTCTGCTGACTCCAAATCATAGTAGGCCTTCTGCGATTCTCCAGACAGCAAGGGGGCGACCAGTCCCGCCCACTGGGATTTGGGCCAACCTTCCCTCTCAGCGGTCCGTTCAAACGTTAAGAGAAAGGCCTCTGGATCATCATCTGCAGTCATCTTGGAAAGAAAGCGACCCACATGGATGGCTGAGGGCTTGTCTCCAACAACATTAACTTTAGCAGGTGACCACTGTGCTAGCGTCTCCACAACCGCAGCCAGGGTTTTCCTATCCTCTTTTGCATCAGTGGCTAGCTGTTCAAACAGCCTCTGCGATAGCTCCTGTACAGCACCAATCTGTTGGCACAGCGCCTTGGTTTGCTCCTGTGCAATAGCGTTTGTTTGCTGCTGTGTAGCGTTTGCTTGATGCAGTGCAGTGTTTGCTTGTTGCTGTGCAGCATTGGATTGTTGCTGTGCAGCATTGGATATCACCAATTGTTTTAGGATTTCCTCCATGTTTAGTCATTTTAGGTGCTGGCCTTTTAAGTAGTAACTTACTACAGCTGGTCGCAGTCTCCACCATATGTAACCTGGGGGACAGGTAGCAGGTACAAAAGCTCCCTGGGATGAGCAGTCTTTCAGGCACAGATACCAAATCCAGTGAAATAGTGACAAACAGTGCGGTGTTTATTTGTGATATATACAAGTCTTTATACAGGTGCTGTACAGTGTTCCAAAAAAAACAAATAGGAACAAAAATAGCCAAAACAAAACCTAGCCGTGTCTCAGCACTAACTAAACATTTACAGATCCTAACTACCAGGCTGAGCAAGCCTACAGCTTGTCAGCTTCCACATACCTTTTTGCTCTCCTACACAGAAGTAGTCTGAGTATCCCAGGCCAAGAGCAAAGGCTGTCTTGCTCAGGTGAGCTTAAATTAGCCTGGGGGAGAGGACCAAGACCTGAACTGGACCATGGATCAGAGATCCCTGAACGTGTATGAGAGGAGCCTGGGAGATGTATAAACCCCCCGAACAGGACTTTTCCTGGCTCTCTCTGGGACGCTCTGCTACTATATATATATATATATATATAAATTGTTTTTTTTTTTTTTTTCTATAACACACACACACACACACACACACACACATTGTACACTGAATATACACACACACACAGACACTTACATTTTTAAAAGCATATACCTGACTATCGTATGTATTGTCTTAACAGTTGCCAAGTTATCCCTGACTGTTCTAATGAAGCGCTTTAATCGAGTAGTATGGCAGAGCTATGCCATAATGTGCCAGTATGCAAAATTAGACTTTAATATCATTTTAAGGTAGAACAGTATTTGCAGTCTCTAGAGTCTGTGTGCAGAAAAGCATACAATTTAAGAGTTTCAATTATTAAAAATTATTGTACTAAGGTTTAAATGTGTTTGCAAGACTTTTGTTGTGGCACAGAAATAAAGAATATTTTATGGCGGTCTCCCATCTACATTGTAAAGCTCTGCGTAAACAGTTGGGGCTATATAAATCGTGAATAATAATAATAGTTACAAAGCACTGTAGCACACGAGCTATACACTAAGTAGGCTCAGGTTCCAGTTAACCATGCCCCTTTAAGCCCCTCCCACTGCCAGTAAAGAGTCATACCCAACTTTTGCCTCAGCACACTGTGCCCCCCCCATCAATAGGGTGCATTCATACCTGTGAATGCACCCACACGCCATTTAGAAGTGAGACTCCTGCAGGGGTTCCAATGATTAGCTCCGGGAGGCAGGCAGTCTGCATCCAGGGCCGATCATTTGCATGTGATTGCTGCATGAGAGATTGCATGCGAGTGGCCACGATTAGCTAAGGCAACTGACAGCCTACCATTGCTTTCAATAGGGCTACCTCCAGCAGCTAATCGTTGGAAACCACACTGGGGTTCTGGCATCTAATTGGAGACAGGTTCATTTGCAGGTGTGAATGCAGCCTTATACTTCTTGAAATCACCAAGTGTGCCCCAGATCTTTCACAGTACCTAATGGAAGCACACTCAGAATATATTCTGTTTTGCAATATAAATGATTTGTAAGAATTTTTCTTTACTACTCTACAAATAAAAAAAAAAAAAAAAAAACTTAAACAATAGAAACAAACATTGTGTTTTTGTTTTTTATTATTCGGCCAATGTTATTGGTGTAAGACTTTGTTGACATTTTGGCAATAATTCTCTTCTTAGACCCAGTAAGGCCAGGTTCACACTGGTACGACAAACGCTCCGACATTGGGATCTCATGTCGCATGACGTGTATAAATCAATGTTTCCCTATGGGTGCCGTCTTAACTGGTCAGACACAAGTCGGTCTGACTTTGAAAATGCTCCCTGCACTACTTGGTCCGACTTTGATCCTACTTCAGCCCATTGAATATCACAGAAGTCGGATCAAACTCGAATCGCCGTCTTGACTGATCCAACTTTGGCATGAGACTTGTGCTCTGATTATCTTGATCTTGAAGGGGAACTCCACGCCAAATCTAAAATAAATAAAAAAAAAAATGGCATGGGTTATCCCTCCAAGAGCATACCAGGCCCATTCTGGTATGGATTTTAAGGGGAACCCCCACGTCGTTTTTTTTGGTGTGGGGGTCCCCCCCAAAAACCATACCAGACCCTTATCTGAGCACACAGCCTGGCAGGTCAACCAAGGGGTCCCCCAGATCCTGGCCCCCCTCCCTATGTGAATGAGTATGGGGTACAGACTGAAGGGCCTGGTATGCTCTTGGAGGGGGAACCCATGTCTTTTTTTTTTTTTTCACATTGTGCGTGGAATTCCCCCTAGAGATTCATACCAGACACAGTGCCTGGTATTGTGGGGGATCAAAGTCGGATCCCTGTTCACTGAAGTCGGACCCATGTCGGACTTCAAGTCGCAGGTCAAAGTCGGATCCAAAGTGGTAGGACTGTCGTGTAATACCAGTGTGAACCCGGCCTAAAACCCCTAGTTAGCTACTATCTTCAGTAGGAGTTGTAGTTCAAAGAATATTACAAAAATGGTCCCAGGGGATTTCAGCCAGGATAAAGTTATATTTCAATCTCGTCTACATTTCTTCTGCTCAATGAACCTTTCTGATTGACAAGGGCAAGATTAATGTATGTAAAATGAAGCCCCAAAATCATTACTAAAATCGCTTAACAAAAACATAGAACTGAAAACATACACCATACATAAAATAATTTTTAATGGTTTTTATAATTCAGTGTTAGCTATGAGATGGGGAATAGTCTTCAGCAAGCAGTCTTACAGTCAAATGCGTCTCAGCTCATGGTCAAATATGCACAATCATATCACTGTACAGCAGATGTTCAAATTACATTGTGAAAAGCTTTAATTTGTAAATAGTGAAGAGAAAGCAGAGCTTGTATTGTCATTCATAAGAGACGTCAGCACTGAGGAATATGGATGATTTAATTTTGCCAAATGACTGAATTCAAATACACAAGAGATGCAAAACCATAGGCGCTCTAGCTTCTGTTGCTCAAACGCAGAAAATGTGGTACATCTACATGCAGATATTCCTTCTTCCTGAGTACAAGCTGCTATTTTCATTAAACTGTTATTTTTAGCAGTGAATCAACTAAAAATGTGTGGCATAATTCAGGCATTCCCATTAGATTAGCAGTAACCTGTAGCAGCTTTAATTCAGTGGAAACCTAAATTTTACAAAATCTTGCTGTGGTTTGCTACATTTTGCATATCATGACTGGCCTACACTGAGTATGCTAATTCAATGGCCATTATTGCAATGGAAGAGTTGGGGGCTTAGCAAACTGAGTGACTATACAATATAAAGGGAAGACCACTTCTTTTTACCCGACTATCTTCTTTACCTCTCCTTCCCATCCCTCAGTGTGGCTTCACCTGCATGGCACCTTCCTTCACCCTCTATTGTTACCTTCTTTATTGAACTTCCCTAACCTGTGACCCCCTTTCAGCTTGTGTGCTCTCATTTTAAGTGTTTATGCTCCCCTGCTTTACAGTCACCGTTCCCCCCGATATTGTTTAGCATATCGTTGAGCGGCAGAACAGGGAGATGCCTATGTAAACAAGTCATTTCCCTGTTCTGCCTAGTGAGAAGAAAGAGGATCTACTGCTCCCTGTCATCGGGAGCGGTGATTACTGTCATGTCAGTGGTAGCCCACCCCCCCCAGTTAGAATCAATTTTGCGCAAAACAATCTATATACGCTTTTTGCGAATTTTTTTTACCAATATGTAGAAGAATACATATCAGCCTAAACTGAGGAAAAAATTATTTTTTTTATATATTTTTTGGGGACATATTTTTTGGGGATATTTATTATAGCAAAAGTTAAAAATATTGTTTTTCAAAATTGTCGCTTTTTTTTTTCATAGCGCAAAAAATAAAAATACTGCAGAGGTGATCAAATACCACCAAAAGAAAGCTCTATTTGTGGGAAAAAAAAAAGGATGTCAAGTTTGGGTGCAACGTCGCACAATTGTCAGTTAAAGTGACGCAGTGCCGTATCACAAGAAGTGCTCTGGTCAGGAAGATGGTAAGTTCGTCCGGAGATGAAGTGGTTAAAGTAGCGCAGGGACCTCTTTAAAGTCGCAGCGACTTTAGGTCACATTTTGAAGAGTTCCATTGAAATACATGGGCTGTGACTTGTCATGAGACTTTATTGGGGGGGGGGGGGGGGGGGGGGGGGGTTACTAATACTGGTGCAAACAGAGTCTAGTGCAGCTGTACATAGTAACTAATCAGCTTCTAACTTCAGCTTGTTCAATGAAGCTTTGACAATAAAACATAGGGGTTTATTTACTAAAAGTAGAGAGCAAAATCAGGTTCACTTCTGCATAGAAACCAATCCGCTTCTAACCTCAGCTTGTTCAATTAAAGAGGAACTGCAGTCTGCTCACATAATTTGTAATAAAATAGGAAGTGGGCTGTATAAGGTAATTACTGGCAGAAAAAAAAAATACTAAGTTAAAACAACAAGGGCAGAAGATTTAATAGATAAAAAAATGACCGAAGGTCCGCTTTAAGCTTTGGCAATAAAACCTGGAAGTTGATTGATTTCTATGCAGAAGTGAGCCTGATTTTGTACTCTCCAGCTTTAGTAAACCCCACAGAAGTTGATTGGTTACAATGTACAGCTGCACCAGATTCTGTGTGTGCCAGTTTTAGTAAATCTCCCCATGTGTTCAAAGTTGTATGACAAGTCACGCAATTGAGAATGGTGCCCATGCATATCTTCCATACCCTCTGCCTGTTATGTTTAAAGTTCTCATTGCTTCCAGCCTATACCTTTTCTGCACCTCCCGATCTCCACTGTCAATATTCTCCCCTTATCCAATTGCCATCACTGAGCAATCGTACTTCTTAACACAAGTGAAAGGTTACTTGGCATTAGCTTGCTGTCCCCCTCAGGGGGGAAGACACGTGATCGCGCTGTGTCGTCACGCGTAGGGGAGGGGCCAGGACGATGGAGGAGACAGTCACTTGCTCTCTGAGCTAGCTGTTGATTCACACAAGCCTGCAAACCATTTGGAGAGGACTTTAACATTGTATGTTTTCTATAGCCTGGTGCGCTGCAAGCACCCATAAAGTGTGAGTACCCTGATGTTTACCTACAATAAATTTCTATATTTAAACGATAATGTACTATCTGGCCTCTTTTGTATTTTAAATTGAGGATACCAGCTTTGGATTACACCTGGGGGAGCCTGTAAATCATGCTACTTAGAGCCCAGAGGTGGTTCAGCTGCTGTTGTGGACCAAATTCAATTGTGCGGTCACACAATTGGAAGTGAGTGCAGTCACACAGGGGAGCACGTGTGTGAAGTCACGGTTAATATTATTTGGATCATCATCACAGAGTCACGTTATGGGGCATTATATTATGTTATATATTTTTTTACTGTGGACTTGCTGAAAAAATTTTTGATCTAGATCTCTCTCTATTTATGTCTATATCTATATCTAAAATTGATTTCACTGTGGACTTGCTGAAATTAAGAATTTTTGATATTTTGATGTTTACTTCAATTTTTTTATATTTCTTTCCCTGTGCACTTGCTTGACAAGTATTTCATTTATATATTTTTTTACAATTTAGATTCTTTGTTTGGGAATTCAAGTTGCTCCAACATTCACTCTTGAATTGCCCACAGCAATTATATATATTTTTTCACCTGAGTGAGTGATATATCACATAGCGCTGCATTTGTTTATTTTTATATTTTATACACAGATTATGGGAGTGTGAATATGCTTAGCGGCTGTGGATTGGTTCTCTTGCAGTTAAAACATTCTTTGGACACTCTTCAGTGGTAGCTCGCAAGACATCTATATTATAATTCTAGTCATGTTGGAATTAGCGCCATATTTATGCTAGGATTTTGTCTCAGGCGTCCACATGATGTAATTTTTTTTTTTTTTTACTTTTACGTGCCACAACCCTAGGCAGCTCAGGATCTACACCGAATACAGTAATTTCAAAAAATGCTCTGGTTTAAAAACATGCCCTATGAAACAGGGAAAGATAAGTAATTATAAAGGATTTTCTTTAATGTTTTAATTGAGTCTGCCAGTACCAGGATTCTTGTTTTTGTTTTTCTTGATCGATTTTCCAAATGTGCACTAAAAGTGCATTTCCACTTCTGCAGCAAAAATGAGAACACCTACCTAATATTTGTTACATGCTTCCATTCACATAGCAGAACTTGAAAATATTTAAAATAGTCCCCTACCTTTTTACTTGCTGAAAAATCTTACTCTCCTTTCCCCTTCTATGTAATTAAAGGAGGCTGGTGAGTTAAGTTTACCATAATTAACCCTGTCTGTACTATGCTGGCAAATCTTCATTATCAATTGTAAACTAGATCCCATAGGCGTGCGCACGGGGTGTGCCTGGGCACACACTAATGTGTGTCCCGAGATCTGTTGTAAAATGCTGCAAGAGACTGTATAGAGTGCTGCCTGTAAGACAGTTTCACATTGAACAGTCAGTGAGGCATGCAAGAGCTGCTCAGTGCGTGAAACTGTAATGTCACTGCTTGCAGAGACAAGCTGTCAAAACTCGGTGCTGATGTCGGGGGTGGGCGGGACCAAACAGCTAGCCTATTAAACACAAGCCAACGGGATAGGGGCTGGGCGGGCTGCTCCGTGTTTGGGGCCACACCCCTTTCTATCAGCTATCAAACACCAGCCAATGATAGGAATGCTTAAGGGGGTGTAGCCACATACAAGGAGCGGCCCGCCCAGCCCCTATTCCGTTGGCTGGTGTTTGATAGCTGATAGAAAGGGGGCGGAGCCACATACACGGAGCGGCCTGCCCAGCCCCTATTCCGTTGGCTTGTGTTTGATAGGCTAGCTGTTCAGTGCTTCCAATCAGTGCACTGAATGCAGAGATGGGGAGATGAACTCAGCATTGTGGGGCACAACTGAAATCCATCTGTTTATTAATGCCACATGTCGATTTTTAGTATAATAAGTAATCATCACACTACTTTTTACAATAAACTACTGGAGGTAAAATTTTTAAAAAGTCAGTAAAAGGCCTGCCGCTAAGCACTGTTACGTGTTCCTATACCAAAAAGAAAAAAAAAGTGTAGCGCTAACTTACGGACAAATAACTTAATACTGGTGGAGCCCTCTAAAGTATGTAAATCTCAATAAACGTCATTACCACCACAATACCACAATTCCAGTTATATGTGATGTCACATGTAATACACATCAAAATGAGAATAAGAATTTTTTTTTTTTTTAAACTTCGCAAGGATGGAGTAAACCCCTCTACAGATAATTGCAACACAGTACAAATTAACTTCAAGTGCAACAACTTTTTAGTTGGGAGGTTCATACCATTATAGCACTTTGGAATTTGATTTTTTTAGATTGTTACACTTAATTTTATATGTTTTAGTAACTATTATAAATGTGAATTTTTGCACTTGAAGTTAATTTTCCATCGCCCTTGCTAACTTCATGTCTTTATAGACCATGCTTTGTGCACAGTCATGTTGGAGCAGGAAGGGACCATCCCCAAACTGTTCCCACAAAGTTGGGCGTATGAAATTGTCCAAAATGTCTTGGTATGCTGACACCTTAAGAGTTCCCTTCACTGGAACTAAGGGGCCAAGCCCAACCCCTGAAAAAAAACCCCACACCATAACAAAAAGTTGAAGCTGTTATAGCTGCAAAGGGTGGGCCAACTCAATACTGAACCCTACGGACTAAGACTGGGATGCCATTAAAGTAGTGTAAAGGCAGGCGTCCCAATACTTCTGGTAATTTAGTGTAAAATATATTATAATATATATCTATATCTATATATATCTATATCTATATCTATATCTATATATATCTATATCTATCTATCTGAGCTTTGGGGTGCACACCTAATGCAATAGGCTGCGCACGCATATGGTGTATTCTAACAAAGGGTTAAAGATCTCAAAGCTTGAGCGATACACACACTGGGGCTGATTTACTAAAGGCAAATTAACTTTGCACTACAAGTGCACTTGAAAGAGCAGTCACTTTAGATCTGAGGGGAAGATCTGAAATGAGGGGAAGCTCTGCAGATTTCATCATCCAATCATGTACAAGCAAAAATGCTGTTTATTTTCCTTCCAGATCTACAGCGACTGCACTTCCAAGTGCACTTGCAATTCAAAGTGGATTTGCCTTTAGTAAATAAACCCCACTGTGTAATAAAAATACACACACAGTCGCTCAAATTAACTGCACACTGCAAGCTATCCTGAAAAAGCTGCTTACAGTGTCCTTTGTATAAACCTACAAAAAAATTTAAAAAATTGCTTTCTGAACAGAAACACAAACATTGTGGGGGGGGTTCTCAAATTGACCGAAATAGGTGGAATCACACTAAGCTTCCAGGGTCTCAACTCAACTGGATAATTAAGTATCTGCCATTTCTTTGCTTCTAAAGTATAAAGCTAACTACAAACATTGGTCCTGGGACCAATCCTATTTAATTTATTCATAAACGACCTGGAGGATGGGGTAAACAGTTCAATCTCTGTATTTGCAGACAACACTAAGCTAAGCAGGGCAATAACTTCTCTGCAGGATGTGGAAACTTTGCAAGAAGATCTGAACAAATTAATGGGGTGGGCAACTACATGGCAAATGAGGTTTATTGTAGCAAAATGTAAAATAATGCATTTGGGTGGCAAAAATATGAATGCAATCTATACACTGGGGGGAGAACCTCTGGGGGAATCTAGGATGGAAAATTACCTGGGGGTCCTAGTAGATGACAGGCTCAATGGCATGCAATGCCAAGCTGCTGCAAGCAAAGCATACAGAATATTGGCATGCATTAAAAAGGGGATCAACTCCAGGGATAAAACAATAATTGTCCCACTCTACAAGACTCTGGTCAGGCCTCACCTGGACTATGCTGTCCAGTTCCAGGCACCAGTCCTCAGGAAGGATGTACTGGAACTGGAGAGAGTCCAGAGAAGGGCAACAAAGCTGATAAAGGGACTGGATATTAGTTATGAGGAAAGGTTACGAGCACTGAACTTATTCTCTCTGGAGAAAAGATGCTTGAGAGGGGATATGATTTCAATGTACAAATAACATACTGGTGACCCCACAATAGGGATAAAGCTTTTCCATGAAAGGGAATTCAATAAGACACACAGCCATTCACTAAAATTAGAAGAAAAGCGGTTTAACCTTAAACTACGTAGAGGGTTCTTTACTGTAATAGCGGTAAGGGTGTGGAATTCCCTTCCACAGGCAGTGGTTTCAGCGGGGGGGGCATCTATTACTTCAAAAAACTATTAGATAAGCACCTGAACGACCATAACATACAGGGATATACAATGTAACGTGAAAACAAAAGTAAACCGCTTGTGTACAACGTATTAAACTAGTGTATAGCAGCACCACTAATGTGAGATATGATCACAAACAATGAATGTATAGCAAAAGCGTTGCGCTAAACAAAAATATAAATATACATATCAATGTAAAACAATGAGTCCATGTGTCTTCCAGCTGACATCAGTGTAATGCCTTCACTTTGATAAAAAGTGCATGAACGATTGTTCATTCAATTCCTCCACATTGTGATAACCACCACCATAATAAAGGATGTACTCTTACCAGAGTGTATTGACCACCTATTGATGTCAGTTGGAAGACACATGGACTCATTGTTTTACATTTATATTTATGTTTAGCGCAACACTTTTGCTATACTTATACAATGTAATACTGACATAAAAACACACACATAGGTTGAACTTGATGGACTTGTGTCTTTTCAACCTCGCCTACTATGTAACTATATCCAATTTGTCATCCAGATCTGCTGTTAAAGTGATTGTAAAGGCAGGAGGTTTTTAATCTTAATGCATTCTATGCATTAAGATAAAATGCCTTCTGTGTGCAGCAGCCCTCCTCAGTCCCCCTAATACTTACCTGAGCCCCATCTCTATCCAGCGATGTTGCAGGAGAGACTCGGCTGCCTGAGACTCTCTTCCTCATTGGCTGCCTGAGACAGCAGCAGAGCTCCCGCTGCTGTCAAAGTCAGTAAGCCAATGAAGAGAGAGGGGGCGGGGCCTAGCAAGGGTTCTGGTGTCTGAATGGATATACAGAGCTGTGGCTCTGCTCGGGTGCCCCCATAGCAATGACATGACTCACACGCCACCCTCCGTACTCAAAACACATATTTACTTCTTTCTGGTAATTTCTGCAATAGTTGCAGATAAGTGTCTGTTTACTGAAGACTGAAAGCTAAATATGTACCCTGGATTTTAGAAAAAGAAATCTATACTGCTGTAGAGCATACGTATATTAGTCTATAATGGTTGTTTACTAATGGGTTAATTTAAATATCATTATTATATAATATATAACAGAACAGAATAGAATATATAAGAGGCGCATGCACGCAATGGGAAATGTGCAAATGTTTTTGCAACTCACCCCAAAAGTGTTAATGTTAAGTAAAATTAATGTTACCTAAGCCTTGCAGAATACTCAACCTAAAGCCCCAAATCCAGCCATCAACTTATCATCAAAATAAAAATTAAAAAAAAAAGTGGTCAAATGAATCAGGGATCAAATCACTGCCTTAGATACAGAAGTCAGCTGATTTGTTCCTGCATGATAACAGTAGTTTTAAACTAAACATAAGTCACAGATCAATTACTTGTCATATGGATTCTCTGTATATAGTATATAGATAATGGATTTTATTTTTTGTAGCAGAGATATTTAAAATAAAGAGCAGATACACATACCTTTCCTTCATCCATTGGATTATCACTTATGTGAACAACAGGTCCTGGGTGTGATTTTGATGAACTGCAAAATAAAAAAATAAAAAAAGATACAGTATTTTTCTCTCTAATGTAAACATCTAAATATTTATAACATGCATAATCTAGAATGTTTTTGTCAAAGGACTACAGTAAATCCTTGGATTGTGAGCATAATTTGTTCCGGAAACATTCTTGTATATCAAAAGTGAATTTCCCCATAAGAAATAATGGAAAGTCAAATGATTTGTTCCACAACCATTTATTCATAAGTCCTTCAGTTTATAGTTCATATAAAAAGATTATAGTAATGTGATAGGTAGTGTAACTATAAAATGTTCATCCACAAATGGCAGCCTCCACAAGGGGATTAGAAGCAAAATCCAGCAACAGCTACAGAGTATAAAAGAGAAGAGAGGCACCTCTAAGTGTAGCAATATGGTTACATTTAATGAAGGTACAACATTTAGCAACTCACATGGTTGATGATGAAGGCCTGATTCACACCTATGCAGTTTTAGTGCTTTTGCATTTTGCAGATTTGCACTACAGTCCATTTAACATGGTTTCCTATGGAACACGTTCTGTAGTGCAAATCTGCAAAATGCAAAAAGCACTAAATATGCATAGGTGTGAATCCAGATTAAAAGAGGCACATCTAAGTATGCGGGCATCCGGGGTAAAACTGTCCACATAGGCCATCCCTCATACCGCCAACTCTCACCACTGTCAGTCTACAATCGTGACTGGGAAGACTACCCTGCAGTACAGTGATCTGAAAGCGTGGCTTTAAGAGCTTGTGGAGCTCAGCGTGGAAGGGACATAGTCGATGGCGGTGTGAGGGATGGTCTATGTGGACAGCTTTATCCCTGGATGCGTGTATACTTAGATGTGCCTGTTAAATCATCAACCATGCGAGTTGCTAAATGTTGTACCTTCAGTAAATGTAACCATACTTCTACACTTAGAGGCGCCTCTCTTCTCTTTTATACTCAGTTGTGACATGACGCTACTTGTATATAAAGTCAAAATTTATTTAAAAATTTTGTTTGTCTTTCAAAACGCTCTCAAACCAAGGTTTTACTGTACTTCTAAAAATTTAACATTTTTATCTCAGTTGGCTTTATTTTTACAGTGGTATAATATTACGCTTTCATACTGAATGGATCAACTAAAGACTACCTGGCCTTAGTGTTTGGTCACTGCCTTTTTTTTTTTTTTTTAAACTTCACACATCCACTGTAAATTCCACCTTCTCCTGTGTACAAAGTTCCATTATACTAGAATACTTGGAGTCAACAGAAGTAAAAGGTACATGCTCTGTGCAAGTCAAAGGGCTTCTCACAGGCTTATATTTAATTATATCTATAAGAAATAAATTGTTAAAACCTATGCATACAGTAGGTAACTCCAAATCTGTATTTTTAAATCGTATTAAAACATTAATATATACAAGATGGCATGGAAATGTAGGCAAACAAAAAATGGGTGTGGCCAGTAGATTTGATTTACTTCATGGGCTTTGGTTTAAAAAAAAAAAAAAAAAACCTGCCAAAAACATTGCATGCATCTTTCATGCTTCTGAAGCTAGAAGACATTTCTATACCAAACCTCTTATGTTAAGACCCACCCACGCCACAGGAGGTATATGCATAAGGTAATAAACCTTCTACTTTTATCTTAGATAGGAGTTAAAGTGGTTCTAAAGAACTCTTACCTTAATGCATTCTCTGCATTAAGGCAAAAAAAAAAAAACTCACTATGCAGCTCCCCCCTAAATACTTACCTGAAGGCAAATGGAGATATGTGGCGCTAACTCAAAGTGCATAAATGTGATGAAATAAATATAATCCAATTCTTCAAGTAAAGTGCATATGCGTAAAGAACAAAATCACATAAATAAAGTGACTAAACATCCATTAAATTCATAAAAAGTGACATCGGATAAATGACAGTGAAAATTCATGAAATATGACATCAAATAAACAAATCCAAATGAAGGTGAATAAATCCAAAAATAGTCTAAAAGTGCATCAAGATTAAAAAAAAAAAAAAAAAAAAAAATATCACAAATTTAGAAAAAAAAAATGTTGCATGCAATAACAAAAATCGCATAAGGTGCAAAAAAGTGCAGAAACGCTATAAAAATAGCCACAAGTCGATCCAATTAATGTAATACATTTCCAATGTGAACAAAGTTCAATTTTGTTCTTTACGCATATGCACTTTACTTGAACAATTGGATTATATTTATTTCATCACATTTATGCACTTTGAGTTAGTGCCACATATCTCTATTTACCTTATTGTTTTTCTGTGTGGGAACACTGCCGTATGTGTGGCAGCTTCTTAGTCATCTTTAGCTGCTTTGGCTCATCTTGGTTTTGCGCATTAGTTTTCTTCTTTGTTACCTGAAGGCAAATCTCAATCTAGCGATGTGCAGATGATCTCACCCTCTTTATTGGCTTCCACTGCTGTCAATCACAGTCAGTAAGGGAGTGAGGGGCTGTGGGCCGTGTCTTATGGACACATAGTGCCCCCCATAGCAAGCGGGGACACTCAGTTGTGGGGGGAGGAGCAGCCAGTAGCGCCGGTGGGAGACTCGAGAATAGGAGGATCAGGGCAGCACAGGGAAGTATAAGCACCACGGTGCTCATGTACAAATGCTCACAAAGGCCCGCACATCTATGTAAAACTGATTGCACCACACATGTGGTATTGCCACAACCAGAGTGAGAGCAATAATTTTAGCACCAGAGCTCACTAAACTGGTAACCTGTAAGACCTCATGCACACTGCTGTTGGTAAACGGACTTTCAGAGGCAGTTGGATTCTTTTTTCAGCTGCCCCTGAACTCATCCAATGTTATCTTATGTGTACATGTACACAGGTTCGTTTAATGTCGTTTTTAGGCAGTTGAGATTAGAGGCCTTTTTTGGAAAGCAGAAAAATTAGTTCAGAAGCAGAGTTTAGAGGCATTTCAAGCACCAAACGCTTCTAAATGCGCTAACATGCGTTTTGTTTACAGGCATTTTACGTCTTTGGCTATTTTAAGGAAAGAAAGAAAGAAAGAAAGAAAAAAAAAAAAAAAAACGGCAAAACGGACGTTTTAAATGTGGGTTACTATCTGTCAAGTTAAATCGTTCAGGAGAGGTTGTAGAAACGTCCCGTGTACATTAAGCCTTAAGCAGTGGTTCTCAACTCCTGTCCCCAGGAACCACTAACAGGCCAGGTGCAAGATAACTGAAATACATCACAGGTAACATCATTTGCTGCTCAGTGATTGCAGTAGTCTAGTCTGCGTCTCTCCAAGGGAATACTTAAAGCGGGATTCCAGCTGTAAAAAAAAAAAAAAAAATGTAAAAGTCAACAGCTACAAACACTGTAGCTACTGACTTTAAATAAGTACTCACCTGTCCTGGGTGCCCGCCCGAGGCCGACCCATCCCTCGGGTCCCGGCACCGCCATCCTAACTAAGGGAAACAGGCAGTGGAGCCTTACGGCTTCACTGCCCGTTTCCTACTGCACATGCGTGAGTCGCGCAGCGCTTTGTGAATGGGATGCGATGTGTTGTGGAATACACACAGTTCCCATAACACACCGCTCCCCATTCTCCAGAAGACAACACAGGGAGAAGAAGAGACAACATCACCGCAGCGTAGGAAGAGGCAGATTAGGAAGACTGCCTAGCAATAGCCATTTTTTTTTTTTCCTCCATTTTTTTTTAGGTATTTTTTTGTGCAATTTTTTTTTCAAGGTGGACCTCCACTTTAAAATCTGGCCTGTTAATGGGTCCTGGGGACAGGAGTTGAGAACCACTGCTGTAAAAGGCTTTTAAAGCATTGCCTATGTATAATTTTAGGTACTATAGTTTGTCACCATTTTAGAGGCATGCACAATTTTAAATTCTGAAATGCACCGCATGTTATTTAAAAGAATGTTCTATTTAAACAAAAAAATGGATATTATATTGTGTTCATGTGCACTAAAATTCTTTTTTTTCCCCCATGAAAATTTGCAGTTAATAAAGGTTGCGCAAAAATTGCAACAGCCAGCATTTTCTGCTTCAGGGCTTTTGCTTTTAGAATAGAACATAATGATGGGAGGCGCCAAGTAATTTTCTATAAAAATAAGATAAAAAATGATTTTAGCACAGACAGCAAGTGGTTAAAGCAAACTTCATGTAGCTGCTGGCTCACAATCCTGGTGACCATGACAGCTTGGATCCCCACTAATGACCTGGAATTAATCAAAGCAGTTACCAATCATGTGATCACCAGTTAGATGTTACATAGTGATCACATGCAGGCTATAGCCATCACTGTTGAGCTTGCAGATTTATTGAATAGCGTAGCCATCACATATAATTGCAGTATTAAGAATTGAATTTTTTTTTAATTAAAAGCAGGTAACTTAACACTGTATAAAATTCAAATCTCAAATTTTTTTTTTTTTTACACATCAGCCTTTAAATGTTTTAGTGGTATTTGCATGCCAGTAATGGAATTGATTTTTTTTTCTTTTAAGTTTTAGCACTTTACTATGCACTATACACAGAGGCATGAAGCACTGCAAGCTATCCATACACATATTTTTCTTTGAAATATTAGATTTAGCTAAAACCACAGATTTTATATACATATTTATCATTCACTGATAATTAGCACAATTGCTTAAGCAGGCCATAGAGGAGTTGAAAATCAAACGAAAAAGATCAGTGGATCACAGGTGTCATGTCAGGCTGCTGAGACATGTCCGCCAGCTTTCTGCCCACACATCCATACAGGCTTTCAGTTAGGGAGCTGGATGAAGTGTGAATGGACTACAAGTACACTGATCAGCGCACTCATTCCATTGAGAACTCCAAGCTGTCTTCCGTGGTGGAAGACATGACTTGTAACTTCTTCACTCAGATCTCGTGGACGTTCAGGCGGAGCCCCGCAAAGTTGCACTGACTTTAAATATGACAGCTGCCGTGGGGGAGAGGAACCCCCACCCGCTGTCACAGGAGAGTATGCTCAGGGGGTGGGGGACATGCTGGAACATGTTACACTGTAAATAAGAGTAATATGTGCTGAATATATACAGCTGCATGAGGAAGCAGTTATACCAGAATCATGGTTTCAGCTGCAGCCATTATCCTTGTATCATCTTTATCGGGCAACTAGCTTTCAAGGAAAAGTGCTCTACATGGTCAAGCCGCTGCCAGATCACTTTTAGCCCAGGTTCACACTGACCGCGAGAAGTGCCAGTTCAGCTTAACAGAAACTACTTTTGGGAATCGGTGAGGCGCTGCAAATGCGTTTCGGACGGTGCCATTGCCAGCGATGGCCACTAATTTGACATGTCAAAACGCTGCAATGTGAACCAGGGATTACAGTGCTCAGAAGGGCCCCTGCAAGTGGTTGGGTCAGCTGAGAAGAAGGAAGGAGGAAGGAGGAAGGAGGAGCCATTCATCCATTGCCTCTGTGACAAATTAAGCCAGAAGCGATAAGGATTTCATCACTTCTGTTTTCGGTTCTTTATTTACTGGCCATTACCAGTCAGGAAGGCAGCCGACCAAACCGCTCTGCATTTAATTGGCTGCCTTGGAGGGCAGAGGAAGAATCAGGGGTCTAAAAGACCCCTGATCTCAAAAAAAGAGCACCTTTCACTGCCCAAGAGAATAATAAAATTGAATAAGGTGATAAGAAAATAAATACAATTTAAAAAAAGTGCTCATGCTCAAATGCACATGTAGGTTTCTGCACCTATATGTAAACAGTGATTGTACCACACGTGAGGTATTGCCTCAAATGTCAGAGTGAGGACAATTGTAGCACCAGAGCTCGTGTTTACCTCTAACCTGGTAACCTATAAAGGCTTTTAAAGTGTTGCATATGGAGAGAAAGATCCATTAGCCACACATCATCAGACCAATATGAGGAGTAAATGGCAGAATGAGTCTGGACTCTGACCAGGCCACGCTCCCCAATATATTGAGGCACCTGCCTTTTTATTAAGGGCCTCTTGCAGTGGAGCTGATCTCGTGTCCACTCTTTGCCAGTTTTATCATCTCTTTCAGCTGTATCACCCATGTCTTGCCCTGAGCCCCCTGGTGGCCACAGGCGTGGTGGAATCTCAGCAACACTGGGTATAGCACACCAATTCTGAGCAGCTGGCTCTCTACCTTCCACGTAAGCGATTGTGTAATAAAAAAGTGCTTTTATTTGGGACTTTTTACTCATTGCGCTCCTTGGTGACTCTTGCTTACTGCCTCATCTAGATATGGCATTGGAGCTTTTACATGATGCTACCTTTCACTAGGTATAGTTGGGCTATTTATTGGAACCGCATATGATCCACACCAGACAGTGCATTGCACCACAGGGTGATGCCTAACCAATTCAGTGGCAGAACCAGTCTGTGATTACTTAATCTAACATGTGTTTTTGCATACATTTTGTTTGGCTTAAAAAAAAATAATTGCAACAACCAGCACTTCTGCTTTCAGAAAATATATATTTGTGGAATCCAAGTAATTTTCTAGCCAAAAAATGCTCATTTCAACATGCAAGAAATGTCAAAATTTGCCCTGGGCAACAAGCAGCCTTAGGCTGGGTTCACATATGACAGGCAAGTGTGCGGGGTGGCCGCAGTCCGCATTCCAAAAGGGTCCTGTGCATCTTTGGGTCCGATTAAGGTGCAAATTCAACCAAAAATTCGGACCAGATTTGCACCTGAACCGGTGAACACACACCCTGGCCGCACATATGTGAACCCAGCTTTAGCCTATTTTAGTCAACAGAAGTAGTAGCACGGACTTTTACGGCCAAGGAATTGAAGTTATGCTTGGCCCCTGCAGAGTGAAGCCCTACTACCACTTTAGTGTGCAGGACTTGCTTGAGGAGCCATTCACCCCCTACTGCCTCCATAGTAGGGCTGGGTTATGCAGGTCTACACCTTGTTGGCTGCTATGAATCTGATCAAGGACGAAGGATGCGCAAGACATTGGCAGGCAGCAACATTTTAGTACTACAAATGTTATTAAAAATAGAAAAATCTGATTGAGTTTGAACTGTAAATACAGATCAAATGTTTGTTCAACTCAAATTCAAATCTCAATATTACTTTCTGCCTGGGGAGCCTGGCTCACAAGAAATGCTAAACAGTATAAATTCCTTTGGCAGGTAAGACCGTCAACATATTCCCTCACTGGCCACTTTATTAGGTACACCTTGATAGTACTGGGTTGGACCCCTTTTTGCCTTTAGAACTGCCTTAATTCTTTGTAGCATAGATTCAGCAAGGTGTTGGAAACATTCCTCAGATTTTGGGCCATATTGACATGATAAATCAGCAGCAAGTGCGTGATGCTGTCGGCTGCACATCCATGATACGAATCTCCCATTCCACCACATCCCAAAAGTGCTCTATTGGATTGAGATCTAGTGACTGTGGAGGCCACTGGAGTATGGTGAACTTAATTTCATCTTCAAGAAACCAGTTTGAGATTATTTGAGCTTTGTGACATGGTGCATTATCCTGCTGGAAGTAGCCATCAGAAGATGGGTACACTGTAGTCATAAAGGGATGGACATGGTCAGTAACAATGTTCAGGTAGGCTGTGGGTGTTTAAACAATGCTCAATTGGTACTTAGAGGTCCAAAGTGTGCCAAGAAAAAAATCCCCCATACCATTACACCACCACCAGCCTAAACCGTTGATACAAAGTAGGATGGATTCATGCTTTCATGTTTATGCCAAATTCGGACCCTACCATCTGAATGTCGCAGCTGATATCAAGACTCAGACCAGGCAACGTTTTTCCAATCTAATCTTGTCTAATTTTGGTGAGCCAATTGTAGCCTCAGGCTCCCGTTATTAGCTGACAGGAGTGGCACCCAGTGTGGTCTTCTGTTGCTGTAGCCCATATGCTTCAAGGCTCAATGTGTTGTGCATCCAGAGATGGTATTCTGCATACCTTGGTTGCAATGAGTGGTTATTTGAGTTACTGTAGCCTTTCTATCATCTCAAACCAGTCTTCCCATTCTCCTTTGACACCAACAAGGCATTTTCCTTTGCACAACTGCCTCTTACTGGATATTTTAGTAGATCAGCAGTTTTTGAAAGACTGGGACAAGTCTGTCTGGCACCAACAACCATGCCACATTCAAAATTACTTAAATCCAGTTTCTTTCCCATTCTGATGCTCAGTTTGAATGGTACATGGCCCCATCCATCATCCCTTTGATGCAATGAAATTGCCCTGTCCCCTTAGCAGAAAAACAGCCCCAAAGCAGTATGTTTCCACCTCCATGTTCGACAGTACGGATGGTGCTTCTTTGGATCATAGGCAGCATTCCTCCTCCTCCAAACACGGTGAGTTGATGCTAAAGAGCTCGATTTTGGTCTCATCTGACCATAACAGTTTTACCCAGTTCTCCTCTGAATCATTCAGATGTTCACTAGTAAACTTCAGACGGGCCTGTACATATGCTTTCTTGAACAGGGGGACCTTGCTGACACAGCAGAATTTCAGTCCTTCATGACGTAGTGTGTTACCAATTGTTTTCATGGTGACTATGGTCCCAGCTGCCTTGAGATCATTGACAAGATTCTCCCGCGTAGTTCTGGGCTGGTTCCTAACTGTTCTCCTGATCATTGAAACTCCATGGAGATGAGAGCTTGCATGGAGCCCCAGACCGAGGGAGATTGACAGTTTTGTGTTTCTTCCATTTGCGAATAATCGCACCAACTGTTGTCACCCTCTCGCCAAGCTGCTTGGCGATGATCTTGTAGCTCATTCCAGCCTTGTGTAGGTCTACAATCTTGTCCCCGACATCCTTGGACAGCTCTTTGGTCTTGGCCATGGTGGAGAGATTGGAATCTGATTGCTTCTGTGGACAGGTGTCTTTTATACAGGTAACAAGCTGAGATTAGGAGCATTCCCTTTAAGAGAGTGCTCCTAATCTCAGCTTGTTACCTGTATAGTAGACACCTTGGAGCCAGAAATCTTGCTGATTGATAGGAGATCACATACTTTTTTCACTCATTAAAATGCAAATCAATTTATAACTTCATTAAATTGCGTTTTTCCTGGATTTTGTTGTTGTTCTTCTGTCTCTCGATGTTAAAATAAACCTACCATTAAAATTATAGACTGATCATTTGTCAGTGGCCAAACGTAGAAAGTCAGCAGGGGACCAAATACTTTTTTCCCTCACTGTACCTAATAAAGTGGCTGGTGAGTGAATACGTATTCTTTTCAAATATAGCAAACCTTTGTTCACCTTTTGTAACTCAGATCCTGTGTAGTACATACCATACAATTACCCTGTGTACAGGTTGCCAAAATTCTACATTATGCACTAACAGAAAATGTTCCAAACACTTCTCAAACCTGATGACAGCAAGGATTTAATCCCTGATCTTGCCCGGCTACTCTATTTTCCAGACCACCACACAATATAAAACATATATGGAGTGGTCTCAGCAGTGCATTGTTTTACTACAGTTAAATAACTTAGTTCTGTAATTATACTACTTTAAGACCATTTATACAGTTGAGTATTAAAGTTGTTTGCTATGCAGCCCACTGAAATTTAATGAGCCCCTTGCTGACATATTTCAAGCACAGTAGGTCAACATAAAAAACTCATAAAGCTCCATCTCTTATTAGCTGTTAAATCAAGCAAAATAAGCATATTTGTCCTATCTGTTTAGGCCACCATTTCCTGTTTGTCATTGTCATAACACATTCTACTTTCCTGACAAGCCTTGCTGGATACATGTCATCTATTTCGATTTAAGAAAAGCTTGCCAAGCAACAAAAGATGAAAAAACTGTGGCTGCGTATCAAAAAAGAACTTCAGGGCATTGCAGAGGTAGCAATTATTTGACACAACAGAACACTAGAAATATATAGAAGTATATAAAACAGTGACTAAATACTGTATATAAGAAATCCAAAGTAATCATCTACATTTTAGCAATATGCACCAAATTCAAAATAGAACATTTTTAAAAAGATGGGGAGGATGAGAGCAGCCATAATTTCAGTGCGCTGGAATTGGTGATAAGGGAAGCACAGGGAAGAGAATCCTGTACTTAGTTAATGAAATTTGCATAAATTTTAGGAAACTATTGTTTGCAGAAGAGACAAATTTTTTTGGACAAAGAAAAAGATGGACCCTTCAAAAAAAAAAAAAAAAAAAAAAAAATTCACAGATACACAAGTGACTTTATTGCAGCTGTTCTATTCTGAATATATCATAAGAAACAATTCGCTGAAAGACCATTATCCGTGGAAAAGTTGAAGTGAAAAGGACGACGAGATGGATAGAATAGACCAGGGGTCGGCAAACCCCTGGCACACAGCAACATTTATGCTGGCACGTGAAGAATGCCTGGGACAGCCACCTCCCACACATCAGTAAAGCCGGCTGGCAATTTCAGCAGGCTACACAGGAATAAGCATGGCTGGGACGACCTCATTGCCTGCCTGACTCCCTCCGTTCCCCCCCACATCACTCGGCTTGCATACAGCCAACATTAGGCAGTGGCTAGCTGGAAATCTAGGTGGTGGTGCGCTGCGCTGCCCCCCCTCCCCTGCACGAATGCTGAGCCTGGGTCTGCTGCGCCACCCCCCTCCCCGCATGAATGCCGTGACTGGGTCTGCTGCTCTGCTCCACTCCCCCCCCACCTGGCTTCTGCTCTGTCTGGATCCGTAAGTTGGTTTCCTCTCATCCTCGGACTGCACTCAGGCTTTACACAGAACGTGCAGCTGAGCCGCTCTTCCCCACACTGAACACAGCTAAGATCTGATTAGCTGTACGCAGCTGCAGTTCAGCCCTGCTGAAGAGCCCCAGTCCTCCGCCCTGCTGAAGAAACCCATCCTATTGCCTGCTGATCCCACTCTCTGCCTTGCTGAACTCTGTACACTGCCTTACTAACTGCTGTCCCCTGCATTGCTGACCCTCCAACTTACTGACCTGTCTTCTATTTTGCTGACCTCCCATCCTGACTTTAATGTACCCCCACATCAGGCAAGCTAGATCCAGTCCTGGTGTTGAGACAGACATTTCAACCTGCCTGCTCTCGATTTGGACTGGTAATTAAACCAGCTATTGGGAACTACTAATTCAGAGGTGCAGTAACAGGGGCTGATCAGAGATGTGAAGGTGCAGGAACTGGGGCTGCCCTGAATTGTGATGGAACTGGGGCTGCCCTGAAGTGCATGTCAGAAACCATGAAATCAGGCCGAGACAGAAGTACAGTTAAATCACACTTGTTTAATAATAAAAGTAAAAAAAACAAACATAGTCAAAACATAGCCAAAGTTCAGTAATCGTAATGGATAGTCAGCCAAGCCAGAAGTCAGGGATCAACGTAGGAGAACAGCAAGCAGGATCTGGAGCCTGAAGGGATATCAGCAAAGCAAGTCTTGAACAGGATCGCAGCAGATAGTTTCTGTGATGTTGACCAAGGCGAAGGCAGAGATCAAGTGAGCTGGACAGCTTAAGTAGGCAGGACTGACCAGCAGGATATCATCAACAGCTGAGTAACTGTGGAGAGATAGGAGCTGGTAATCAGCCGACAGCTGAGCAGCCAGCTCAGAGAAGGAAGGGCAGAGCCCAGCCCTGACAGTGCGACGCTGCAGGAACTAGAGTGATGTGATGTGTGATGGGGCAGGAACTGGGGTGATGCGAGACCTGAATGTGCAGGAACTGGGCTGATTTGACACGTAAAAGGCAGAGCGCTAAATTTTCGTTTCTTACTGTTAATCAAGTCCTTTGCAGCATTTAGTTCATAAAATTTCCTTTTCGTGATTGTGTGTGGGTTTTTTTTTTCCTTTTATAGCCGACAGTCTCTATTTCTTTGAAAATATTTTCCAGCACACTATGCTCAAAAGGTTGCCTACCCCTGAAATACACAAAGTTATCAACATGGTGGTGCAAAGAGAGACAGGCCATGCTAGATAAAACTCTCACTGTGTAGTCACCATGAGTCATCAACCTGACAACACATGCATACATACAATATATAATATATATTATATATATATATATATATATATATATATATATATATATATATATATATATATATATATATATATATATATATATATATATATATATATATATATATATATATATACATATATATATATACATACATATATACACATATATACATATACATACATACATACATACACACACACACATACATATATACCCACAGCTTTCTACTATAGCACACATGATTAAAAAGGTAAATAAAAACTAGCGATTGCTTAACAATTGCAGCATTAATAGAAAAATAAAATACAACATTTCCATTCCTTAGTGTGAAATAGTGCGATTAGCCTATGTCAAAGTTCCACAAAATGGAATTTACATCAACACACAAAAGACTTGAACAGGAGTGATAAACTCAGTCGAGTCCAGGATTACGCTACGTATAGAGCGCCGGGTCCAGGATTACGCTACGTACAGAGCGCCGGGTCCAGGATTACGCTACGTACAGAGCGCCGGGTCCAGGATTACGCTACGTACAGAGCGCCGGGTCCAGGATTACGCTACGTACAGAGCGCCGGGTCCAGGAGTGCGCTACGTACAGAGTACAGTGTTCAGGGGTGCGCTGTGCGCTGTGTACATGGTGCAGGGTGTGCAATGGCAATCCCCCCAAAGTTTCATTGCGTCGCTCCTACCTGGCCTGGCTCTAGTATAGGCAGCACATGCAGGGATCAATTAGATCCAGGAGCCGCTGAGCAAAGCTGTCCATTGTAAACACAGAAGGCTTCTGTGTTTACAATGATGAGGAGAAAGTAAGGGGATTATAACGGTGCCAAAGTCTTGAATGCTATATAACGACACATTGGTAGAAAAAAATTATAATGTTTTATTGACAAGCAGATTAAAAAAATGGGTATACAAAGAGTATACACAACAAAGGTGTAAACAAACAATAGGGCAAAAGATACAGAACCAGCATTTCTCTCCCCTCTACTTTCCTCTCCTGCCAATTACTTTGTTGCGGGGGCACGCTTGATCGGTCCCCCTTGGTGCGATTACAGCTCCCTATGCCACCTTGGTCATTGCCCCCTAGCAGTGTCCGCCCGCCTTTAGCCATTGGCATCCTGTATGATCCTTTGGATCATTATGACATCCTCTGGTGCTCTGCAGCGCCACCGCCTTGGGTGGCTCTCCAGTCTATCCAGCCCCCCGGCGTCATCGTACCACACGACACGCTGGACGATCCCGCACTGCCCCATGGGTCTTGTAGGCCCATGGAGCTGCTGACGGGTGCATGCGCAATGGCTCCTTGTGTCCGCTCACACGATTGGTGACGTCAGACGCCACTCGTGTGTGGGGGGCATAAAAGGCCGGCTTCTCCGGCCATTCCTTTGCCAGTTTTTAAGGGCGCCCACACGTTCTGTCCTTCTAAACGTGGTAAGCCTTTCTTTTACTCTGCGCTGATGATCTCTTGACTCTTTACATTTTGGACACTAAGCTCAATTATATGCCTCTCCTTTACAGTATAGCTCTGCTGTGTCCAACATACCAACGTATACTTACTGTGTCTCCATAATTCTATTTTTCAAGAGCCACGCTGGACCTATGGGTGAGCTTCTTTAGCTTTTTTCTTCTTTTCAATTGCAAGGCACCTCTTAGGTTTATTATGCCTATTAGAGTACTGTTTTTGATCCTATACCCATTTTATTTCCCCCCCCCCCCTTTTTTTTTCAGCCACCAGCCATCAGTGACCATACCCAAATACGATTGTCAGCTTATTGGGCGCCCTTGTCTTTCCTTGTTTTTACTAAGATATAGACTGAGTATTGTTGAGGCTATGTTATCTCATTATGGTTGGACACTCAGAATTTTTCTGGTTATCCACCAACTATATGAAATTTATATTGTTCCCTCTTTTTGATTGCTAGGCTCCTTTTTTCGCCCCCTGCAGCCACCCTATTTGCGACATGGAATCCCGATTTTGGGGGACTGATTTGCTCGCCCACTGATTCACCGGTAGGCATTTACCAACCATTGGAGTGTGGGGAGGGGTCCGGGGGTGACTTGAGGAGCTGGGAGGAATTTTCCATCTCCCTGGGGGAGTTTGAGTGGCCGCTAGCCCTGGCAATTCCCTCTATGGGGGGGGGACTTCTGACCATGTCCAGCAATCCTTGAATGCTCATTTTATATTCAAAATATATATATATATATATATACACAGCTATACTTTCTCTGATCATTTCTCTTTATTTAGAACTCATGAAACTAAATACAGGTATAACCAACTGTCCCTGAGGAAGCCAATGTTGGCGAAACCTGTGAACAAGACCTGCCGCTACCCTATCGGCTGGCCCTTATAATATTGCTGCATATGCTGGTTCTGTATCTTTTGCCATATTGTTTGTTTACACCCTTGTTGTGTATACTCTCTTTGTATACCCATTTTTTAATCTGCTTGTCAATAAAACATTATAATTTTATTACCAATGTGTTGTTATATAGCATTCAAGACTTTGGCACAATTATAATCCCCTTATTTTCTCCTCATCATTGTTACAAAACTAATTGGGATGAGGTGCCGTATTTTACTGAGAACTATCTAGCCAAAACCCCCCTTTTTTTCTGTGTTTACAAGTGACAGTAGGGAGTGGAGGGTGAGAGCCGGGAGTGACGGAACACAGTTCCACCACATTCCGGCTGAAAGTTGGGTGCAAGGGCGAGGCTTGGCGGGCCCGATTTAGCTTGCAGAACTTGTGTTTGACACATGGTCTTGAGGAAACAAACATTTATATGACAGAGCATTGATGAGCAGAGTGTGGTCAATGTTGGAGGACAAACTGATAGGTAAGCCTGCCATAATGTGCACACCACCTCCCTCCATAGTTTAACTCTACTTTAACGTTTATTGTCCTTGTTAATATTATTGTATATACTGTATCTTTCACAGGTATTATTGGTTTATCAAGGGATTAATGCAAACAAAATAAAGCATATATTCATTATGCATTATACAAGGTGTATGGTATCAAATGCAATATATAAATGCTCACAAGCAATAAAAACAGTTGTGAATAAAAGTAATTCTGAAGATGAATAGAGACAAGGAAAGGGGGTATAGTAATCTCGATGCAGCTGCCCAAGACATTGGGGGGGGGGGTGAGGGAAAGAATGGGGATTCAGAATCCTAAATCCTAACACTCATGGCCTCTTTGCCTGTGTGAATGATCAGGGGCCATAGGAGAAGAAAGGAGGAAAGTACAGTAAAACCTTGGATTGCTAGCATAATTCCTTCTGGAAACATGGTTGTAATCCGAAGCACTCATATCAAAGCAAGTTTCCCCATAAGAAATAATTGTAGCTCAGATTTGTTCCACAACAATTTAGTTATAAATCCTTCAGTTTATAGTCCAAATAAAGAGATTACACCAATGTGATATGTTATGTAACCATAAAATGTCCATCCACAAATGGAAACCTCCACAAGGGGATTAGAAGCAAAATCCAGCAGCAGCTACAGAGTATAAAAGAGAAGAGAGGCTCCTCCAAAATGTACCAATATGGTTACATTGATTGAAGGTACATTTAGCAACTCACATGGTTAAGGATTTTTTAGAGGCACATCCAACTATGCAGGCTTCCAGAGTAAAGCGTTCCACATAGATCACCCTCTGCACTGCCGGCTGTCAGTCTGCATTTGTGACAGGGAAGACTACCCTGCAGTAGAGCGATCTGAAAGTGAGGCTTGAAGCACTTGTGGAACGCAGTGTGGAAGGGATGACGTTGATGGTGCTGCGGATGGTCTTTGTGGACAACTTTACACCGGATGCCTGCATACTTAGATGTGCCCGTTTAATCAAACATGCGAGTTGTTAAATGTTGTACCTTAATTCCTTCCCGACCAGCCGCCGCAGTGTGTGGCAGGATGGCTTCCCTGCGCGAGCCGTCGTAGCTATAAGTCGGCTCTTTAAGATGCTCTCGCAGCGTGTCCCCGGGCACCCGCGATCGCTCATGACAGCGAGAACCAGGATGTGTGTGTATAAACACACAAATCCCGGTTCTCTCAGGGGAGAGACAGATCGTGTGCCCCCCCCTTTAAGTAGGAACACCGATCGGTCTCCTCCCCTAGTCAGTCCCATCCCCACAGTTAGAACACACCTAGGGAACAGTGTTAACCCCTTCCCTGCCAATGACATTTATACAGTAATCAGTGGCTATTTTTAAGCTCTGATCACTGTATAAAATGTCAATAGACCCAAAGTGCGTCAAAAGTGTCCGATCTGTCCACTGCAATGTCGCAGTCACGATAAAAATCGCCGATCACCATTTACGAGTAAAAAAAAAAAGATAAATTAAAAAAAAATAAAGAATGCCAAAAATCTATCCCCAATTTTAGAGATGCTATAACTTTTGCGCAAACCAATCAATATACGCCTATTGCTTTTTTTTTAACCAAAAATATGTAGAAGAATACATATCAGCCTAAACTGATGAAGAAATGTGTTTGGTTTTTTTTTAAATTTGGGATATTTATTATAGCAAAAAAGTACAATACTGTTTTTTTCCACAACTGACGCTTTTTTTTGTTTATAGCGCAAAAAATGGCCTGGTCAGGAAGGGAGTAAATTCTTCCGGGGCTGAAGTGGTAATTAAATGTAACCATATTGCTACACTTAAAAGGCAGCTCTCTTGGAGTTAGACTAAATGAACACATCACCAACATAAAAAATGGTTTCTTAAAACATTCTGTCTCCAAACATTATTGGCTAGTGCACAATAGGGACCCTTTGGGAACATTTTTTTTTTTTTAGGAATAGACAAATATCGTCCCCACTTCAGGTGTAGCTCCCTGGTGAGCCAAGTATCAAGATCCGAAATATCTTGGCTCCATAGAATTAAATGTTATGTTCCTTTTGGATTGAATGTTGATATAGATATTAATGCTTTCATAGATAATTCTTAAAGTGGATGTAAATCCAATGTCATCCTTTCTAAACTACTGCCATAGGGGTTATCTATAAGGATATACATGCCTCCTGCATGTATCCTTACCTGTCAAATGTCTCCCCTCTGTCTGTTATTAGACCCGAAAACTGCATATTCCGTGGGCGTGTCTGTTGTCTGGAGCTCGGTGGGTGGAGTCGTGATGTCAGTAGACTCCCCGCCCACCTCTACACTCCCCTTGTCAATATGCATTTTCCCCTGTGTATTTCTAACACTGAACTTCTGCTATGATCTCTAACATCCAGTGAAAAGACAGGAAAGTAACCACATGACTTCATCTAGCCAAATCATGCTGAGGTGTGGAACAGCCAATCCTTGCAGAGCTGCTGAAGAAAGGAGTGGGCGAGGGAATTAAAAAATAATGCATGTCTTAGGCTGGTGCACGAGATATATAAATCACCTGTCACTCACAGCAAGGGGGAGGATTTGACAAAGTTTTTCTATTTGTCAAGATTTATCTCACTGAACAATAAGAGGATTGCTCAGAGCTGGATTAACTCTGTGGCAAGACTGGGCTCAAATGATAGGAAATCTTATACTCTACATTATGACATAAAAAAAAAAAAAAAATATTTGGGTTTACATCCACTTTAAGGTTATTGTATGGACATGTGAACTTGTTCTGAGCCCTAGGTGGCAGTGTTTCATTAAATATAACCCCCCCCTTTTTTTTTTTGCATTTTTTTGGGGAAGTTTCTCTCTCTTAATAAGTAGATTATTTTAAAACGTTCCCCTTACCATATTGTCAGATGACCTTTTAGAATTGGTCAAATTGGGTATAGATAATATCTCTTAATATAAACAGGTCAGAAACTAAATGAGGTATCAATTATACCTATTGAGGGCTAATGTTGAGCGTTTATCTCTGATAAAGAGGGGGGAGTTCTCTCTTTTTTAGGTCTAGGATATAGTGTTAATCCACATTTTAAACCTTTTATCAATTTATTTTGGTCAGAGTTAACCCCTTATACCTTAATTAGTATAGCTCATGGCCATGATAATATTCATTCATTAACCACTTCAGCCCCAAACCATTTGGCTGGCCAAAGACCAGAGCACTTTTTGCGATTCGGCACTGCGTCGCTTTAACTGACAATTGCAGTTGTGCGACATGGCTCCCAAACAAAATTGACGTCTTTTTCCCCACAAACCGAGCTTTCTTTTGGTGGTATTTGATCACCTCTGCGATTTTTATTTTTTGCGCTATAAACAAAAAATAGCGACAATTTAGAAAAAAAACGCATTTTTGACTTTTTGCTATAATATCCCCAAAAATATATAAAAAAAACTTTTCCTCAGTTTAGGCCGATACATATTCTACATATTTTTGGGGGGAAAAAAAAAAAAAAAAAAAATCGCAATAAGCGTTTGATTGGTTTGCGCAAAAGTTTTAGCATCTACAAAATAGGGGATAGTTTTTTGCCATTTTTATTAATTTTTTTTACTAGTAATGGCAGCGATTTTTATCGTGACTGCGACATTATGGCGGACAGATCGGACACTTTTGGCGCTATTTTGGGGTAGTTCACATTTATAAAGTGATCAGTGTGATTAAAAATGCATTGATTACTGTGTAAATGTGACTGGCAGTGAAGGGGTTAACCACTAGAGGGCGCTGTAGGGGTTAAGTGTGTCCTAGGGAGTGATTCTAACTGTGGGGGGGCTGGGCTATGTGTGACACGACAGTGATCACCACTCCCGATTACAGGGAGCAGTGATCAGTGTCCTGTCACTAGGAAGAATGGGGAAATGCTTGTTTACATCAGCATTTCCCAATTCTTCCTCTCCGTGAGACGATCGCGGGTATCCCCGCAGACAGAGTCCGCAGGACCTGCGATCACACTCACGGAGCTCGCGGCGGGCGGGCTCGCGCCCGCAAGCAGCTTCTTAAAGGGCAACGTACAGGTACGTTAATATGCCTGTACATGCCCTTCTGCCAACGTATATCAGCGTGAGCTGGTCGGCAAGTGGTTAACCAGTCCTTATTAGTGAATCTATATATCTGGAAATAGGGACTGGTAGATATACTTTCTAGTCTTTTATTATTGTGTAAAGGTTTTCTTCTTTCTGTATTTTAATATAGACATGATCCACTGGTGTATGGGTTAACCTTCCAGACTCCAATATGGATGATGGAGTTCCCACTGCCTATGGCTCAGAATGTGGCATGGTTCTCCCGATACTTTAAATTGCGATGTGTCAGTGTGTCACCCGTGCCCCTGGACGACGTCAGATTCTGACGAAGCGTACGTCAGAAGTGACGTGCTGATGTCATCGCGTAGCAGTCCTTAGAGGACAGGTGTTCGTGAGCCGGACGGATTTTTTACACCATGCTTAGTTTTAATAAAGCATTGCACTTGCATAGAAAAACGATCAGTGCTTTACCTGATTTACACTATGGAGAGCCTTTTTTTATTATTGGGTACACAGGTCTGATGTATGCTTATTAACATTGGAGAGCTCAAGGTTACTGGGTCCTGGTTCATGGTTGCAACAATTAAGCACTCTCCTGTGAGCTGACATTTCCACACTTCCAGGATAAAGGCCCTGGCTGGGTTGATAACTGCAAGCTTATACTGCTTGCCTACTGGTAAGCTTGCACTCTGTGTGGTGGAGGCACACATGTTCGTTGTGGTGTTGAGATTTCTTCACTTATTTCATCTATCAAGTTATTTTACTGTTTATTGTTCAACATCATTGTTTTATATGCTTTGAAAGTGTTTTTATTATTTCACTTATTCAGTATTATTAGTGCAACTCCATTTTTTAATTTAACTCTTAATATATCTGCCTTCTATATTTTAGGCTGGATAGGGAGGGGAGAGATATTACATTGACTTATTTATCTTACTGTTCATATTTTAGGTGTCAGGCTGAGCTACCTCAGAGGATTACGACGCAAATCAGATCAGCACACTTGTGGATCAGTTCTGATCAGAGCAGGAATTTGGGCACCAATGTATTAAATTATTGTATATTGCCACCATATTTTCTGTACAGGAATACAGAATCTTTGGTCAAGATCATTTTGGGTGGGACAGTTACACCAGTTAAATCTATGCTTGGTGAACAAAGTTTAGGGATGACATGGATACAGGGCTGTCATCAGAAATCATGGGCCCCTTTACCTACTACGATATTTTATTGCACAATAAATAAAAAAAAGACAAAATTACAAAAAAATTGTGTTTGCTTGTTCAGTAATAGACGGTTTGTAAATGTTAGGGCCATATTAAACTACCACTGTATAGATATAGACAGACAACACTAATAGTGATCTACTCTACACTACAGTCTAAAATTAGGCCAACTAAGCAGCTCCTATAATGTCAAATTAATTATAGAGTGATTTGAACAATATGAACTATACAGAGCAGGTCATTACTGCAAAATGTCAAAACATATTTAATAGAATATCCGAACAGACAAAGCCAATTAGAGCAATTCAGTCGTAGGCTATCATAGACCCGTGCTAAGGTCATTTTACCAACATGGCAGAAACAGGACCATATACACAAACTAGAAAGACAACAGGACAATGTATGTCTGGAAATTTCCATCATCTAAGATACCAAGGTCGATGTCATTTAGTCTCCTCTCCCCCATCATAGGTGAACGCGATATCTACCACACACACTGTACAAACCCCTAAGCTATTATATGACCTGAACTTAAAGAAATATTCCTATAGAGTGATCCAGCACCAAGATATCTTAATTCTCTTCTTTACAGAGGCTCTTCGGGCATTTGTCTTCAAGCTTTTGGTTGCATCATAACTGCTCCTTTCCACCATGCACTGGGAATGCAAAAACTGCTTTAAAAGCATATTTAATCCCAAGAACAAAAAAAAAAAAAAAAAAAAAAAAAAAAAAAGATAGTAGTGCAACATTACAATTTTTTCTTCACTTATTTTACCAGTTTATTTTAACCTTGCAATTCTGCCATTAACTCACTTCCTGTCCTGGTAACTTGATTAGGAATACATAAAAACTTTAACCTCTTCTACATAAGATAGGGGAGGTGATGTTTTGCAGTTGGCAGGGATAGCAGAGAAAATGCTAACTGATAACAGGTCCGGGGCAGAGTGTACAAGAAACTCAGTTTACATGGTTTTTGGCTGGATAAACAGCTATTTTTTGCACTTGTGATTTAACACTTTCAATCATATACTATTACCAGTGAGCAAATAAGGAATTTATAGTAAGGCTCGATTCACACAGGGGCAACACGACTTCAACGCGACTTTGCACGGCGACTTCAACGCGGCTTCAACGCGACTTCAGCGCGACTTTAGCAAATTACAACGCGACTTCAAGGACAGGCGACTTTGGCTGTGGCCAATCACAGGACAATCAGCTCTCTGGGAGGGAGGGGTTTTCCCTGCAAAGTCGCTTGACTTTGAGAGAGAGATCCGACTTGGAGGCGACTTCCATTGATTTCTATGGTACAGGTCGCCTACCAAGTCGGATCCAAGTAGTACAGGGAGTACGCTCTGAAGTCGGAGCGACTTCAGTAGTGTCTATTAAGACACTCCCATTCACTTAAATGTGAATCTCTTTCTGGGGCGACTTGGGGCGACTTGAGGGCGTACAAGTCGGATCCCAAGTCGTCCCAGTGTGAACCGACCCTAAGAGTTTACATACACTTTAAGCAGTTTGATACAGCTTAGATGGAGGTCAGCTGCAGACCAAATGCACATGCCCATTGATCTTAGAAGTATAACAAACTGACATAAAATGCAAGCTGCATCTGAAAGCAAGCTGAATTTGCCCACTGACACTATCTCAAAGCTTGTTGATATAGGCTCTTAGTTGGGGGGGGGGGGGCATATTGCAGGCAGATAATAGCTTCAATAATTAGGACTGAGAATTACGGTGTATATACAATAGCAGTAATCTGGCAGCCTATTCTTTAAGGAGCATTTGTCCAAGCGTGGCTTGCTGCTCCTTCCACTACTATAAAAGAATAGATCATTCTAGTAAATTCACACTGAAACTTTTGAAGTTAGGCTAGATTTATGATTAATTTCAATGTTCTGTTATTTTATAACAATATGGTGCACTGTCCAATGTGCAAGATATGTTAAAAAAAATACTGTTATTGAGTTAGGGGAAGGGAAGAACTTAACTACAGACAACCTCCCTTGTGATACGGAAGGGGGCTGTTGTAGTCTAGCAGGGGAAACCTCAGACAGAACTGACAACACTTAGGGATTTCAGTATGGTAGAGACAGTGTTGTGAGCTCAAAAACAGGAAGTGGAGTGCTTACTGGATTTCTGAAAGAACACCAGGTATTTTTCAGAACTTGCTGCGGTTCAAGAGACAGAACATGTGAAAATGTGCATTGAATATGATTTTTTTGCAGACAAACCCTGTAAAGTTGAACTCTAGCCATTCAGCCACTTCCTAAAATGTGCTGGCTTACTATGGATTAAATCAATGGAAGTGCAAGCTACCTTGTGGATTCATCTCCTTTTTATAACCAACAGTTTTTAATTGCCCAGAAATGGATCGAAATTCAGCCGGTTAAGCAGGGACCAGCCAAAATTTTAATCCATCTATGGCCATTCCCATTCTAGAGGAGTCAACCTAGTGATCTACTTATCTTGAATGTTGGAAAATTTCAGCTTGATCAGCACATGCAGCCAATAGGCTACAGCACCGATTAGTGTATTCTGACAGCAGAGTAGTCCCCCTGTCTGAATACAATAGCACAGCGGGGAGGATGGCTGATCAAAAAACAAAACAAATTTTCTATGGCCGGCTTTGCTAAGCACTGGGAGTACAGCTAACCCTCCTGGCGAACTGACAGCAGAGATACTGCATTCGCACACAGCAGCTACTTTGCCCCCTCCTCCCCTCTGCTGTCCATTCACAGAAAGCATTGAATTTTGTGAATGGGTTCACAAAACACAAAGTGGACTGTTATTGGGCGAGAAGTCCCTACAGCTGTAAGGGAACCGCAAGAAGTATAGCAATAGCTACGTGCCGGAACTCTGTAAAAATGTAAATTGTAAATTAAAGAGAAATCCACTAAGTGGCATGGATCTCATTGGACTTCGTGCCAATTCACACCAGAATCGCACAGGAATGCGGCCTGCTTTCCTGTACAATTCAGTGCATTGCAATTTTTTAGCCCATTCATTTGAATTGGCTGAAATCACACTAAAAGTAGTACATGAACCACTTTTTAAAAAAAAACACTAAGGATGCTTTCACACTGAGTCGCTTTACAGGCACTGTAGCGCTAAATATAGTGCATGCATAGTACCTGTAAAGAGCATCTCCTCTCACCCCAGTGTGAAAGCCCAAGTGCTTTTTAACGGTGCTTTACCGCCAACTCCCCTCAATGCCTCAGTGTGAAAGCACTCTAACCAGATGTTTACAGTACTGCAAAACCGTGTGAGCGGTTGCAGGCAACCATAGTGCTTTTGTGGTCTGCATTTGGGGTATCATTAGGATTACATTGACACCCGCAACAGATCGCCCACCTAGTACATTTTAATGCAGTGCGATTTCCTGCACCACATTCTGGTGTAAGTGGGCCCTCAACCATAGTAATCCAGCACATTTTAGAAAGTGGCTGAATTCCTAGATTTAAGCTTTAAATTCATCGTTACAAAGTATATATTTCCGTCAACACATATCCAAATTTTTTTCTTAAAATATTTTATTGAGGTTTGTTTAAACTGGGCCTCTAAAAATAGGAAGTCACAATCTTGGTGGCAAAGAGGGAAACCTTACAAGAGAGTATGAGATCATTTAGGACCATGGAGGTCATTACCTTTCGATAAGGGAGCTGAATGGAAAGAAGTTTCCACCGGCATCCACGTATCTATGACGCCGCCTTTATTTAAATTTATGTAAACAAAAGCAAGATCATATGATTCTAATAGGGGAAATTAATACAGGTATTAATCCACCTTTGAAAAGAAAAAATCAAGTTCTCACAAATTATTCCTAGACCCAATAATATGAAAACTGTTGATGAATTCTGGGCTAGTCTTTGAGGACAATTTGAGATCTACACACAACACTCTAGACCCGGGGTCGTCGATCTGTCGAATGTGGGAATCCAACAGGTAGATCATGATCAGGGCTGTGCCGATGCTTCCCCAGCCCCTGTCAGCACTGCTTTCACTAGACTAGCAAAGAGGAGTTGAGAAGCAGCACAGTGCTGGATGGAGGGCAGGACCGAGAGCTGCTTTAGTCAACTTTGCAAACTAGCAGGTGATTGGTTACCAGGCGGTCCTAGAAACCAATCATCAGCTTGCTAACATAAAAAGTTAACTAAAGCAACTCCCGGTCCCACCCTCCATCCAGCACCAAGCTGCCTCTCAACTCCTCTGTCATGTACAAGCACTCTAAAAGGTAGGCAAGAGCTACCTACAGCTGTGTGTTGGGAGCAACAAGGGAAACCGCTACAGATGGGCAGAGGACACTACCGGGGGGGGGGGGGGGAGCAGAGGACACGGCTGTAGGGTGGTAGAGGAAACTATTGTAGGGGGCTGCAGTGGACACTGCTATAGGGGGGCAGCATAGGACACTGCTATGGGGGGCAGAGGGCACTACAGTGGGGGGAGGCGGGCAGAGGACACTGCTTTGGGGGGGCACAGGACACTACTGTTGGGGGGGTCAGAAGACACACCTGTGTGTCGGGGGGTCAAAGGACACTCCTGTGTGTGGGGGAGCAGAGGATACTACAATGGGGGGGGGCATAGAATATTACTGGGGGGAGATGGGAAAGGAGGCAGAGGACACCTCTGTAGGGGAGGGGGGGTGGAGGAGGATACTACTGGGGGGGGGGGTTTAAATGGGGCAGAAGACACTACTGTAACACTGGGTTTTTATTGGATACTTTTTTTTTTTGAAAGGCGACGACAATGACCCCCCCCCCCCCCCACCCCCTGGGATCTTTGATTTCCTACATGTCGTCCAGGTAGATCGCAACTTCTGAAAAGTTGCCTACCACTGCTCTAGACAGATGCTATTCTTGTTTTACCTCCATACAGAACTTTAATTTCAGATTATACTATAAGGCGCTCTAAGTCATAATTGGGGGGGGGGGGGGGTTTGGGTGCATGCGCGAGGTGGGCGGCATGGTCCTTACAAGTGCCCAAGCAAAATCACCAGCCAACATAAATTAAGGAGACTCTCTCCCGGGAAAATGGTGGCCCCCCTCGAAGCACAGCTGCACATAAACAATCTGTCTGCTCTACCCGATACAGGTGAGGAGGGGGACTTAGACTAGGACAGCACTGACACCCTTCCAGCACAAGCAAAGGGCTTCTTTCCCCAGAGCTTACTGAAGCAATGTGAGTGTAGGATTCAAAAGGCATTAAAGACCACCTCTGAGCAAATAAACCTTCTATGGCCTTCTTCAAAGAACTTTCAACCTCTATTTCAAAAGAACGCCTAGAGCTGGACTGTGTTCATAGGGACCTCATCCGTCACTCTTCAGATGCCCCCCTGCCGGGACATTGTCACACTGCATTATTTCTATACAAAAGAACTACGACTGGCTGCTGCAGATGGGAAAACCCCTCATTTCCCAGGGACACAATTACCAACTTTTTGAAAGATTTGGCTTCCCTCACTATAAGGGGGGGGGGGAAATAAAACCCCAGCTTCAAGTTCTCCAATACCACCAAATTAAATATTGTTGGGGCTTCCCGTTTGTTGTGTTCCATTATAAGCAAAGGATATCGCACTTTTTACCCCTGAAGATCTCCAACATACTCTTATACGGCTTAATCTGGTTTCAGCAGAATCACCTGGGGGGGATAGAGGGGGCGAATGCTTGGCCCCCCCCCCTTCCTGGCCTGTCAGGCACCATGCTCAGATAAGGGTCCGGTATGGATCTTGGGGGGGGGGGACCCCATGCCATTTTTGGCAGACCAAAGGGCCTGGTACGCATTAGGGGGGATCCCACGCTGTTTGTTTTTCTCAATGCTTGGCACTTTTGCTTACATTCTACTGCCATTGGGGAATCTCCACTGACAGCAGGGATGATTTATCGCCTTTAGGACCCTGGCAGGTGGCGGCTCCTTAACAGAGGACTTGTCCCTGCTGGCCCACACAACGCTTCAAAAAATGCGGGACAAAATGCGGAAAAACATTTAAAAACGGGCAAATTGCGTGTTTCAATGCAAGTCTAAAAAGAGAAAAAATGTAAAAATGCACCAATCTGCCCGCATCAAGCTACAAAACTTTTTTTGAGCTTCAGGTGACTGAGTGGAAATGTGAACCATCTCCACAGAAAACAATTGATTTTATTTCTCCCTGAGCGTTTGAGCTTCGAGCTACAAAACACACAGGAATAAATGGGGCCTAAGTGGCTTTTTGCAATGTATCGTCTGAGTCTCTCTCCCCCCCACCCCCATCTCTCTCCAACCTTGACACTAACAGCCTACGGATTTGGTTTGGGGCCCACCTGTTTGCCGTATGTAAAGAGGAGCTCCAGTAATTTTTCTGAAAATTAAAAAAATGTAGTGGCTGACTTAATAGACATTCGCCTGTCCCAGGATCCAGCGCTGTGCATTGTGAATGGTCCTGCAGTCTTCTGAGACTCTAAATTCATACTAGTGACACTTTTTCAACGCCACTCCTTTTTAGACACTTGGAGGGAATGTAACCCCACCCAGCGCCAATATACCTTCTATTCTCATCCTCAAAATTTTCCTCTAGGATAGATCAGATTTTGGTTCCCATAGGTACAGCCCCAGTATTACTCATCTCCTCAATAGGTCATACCGTGGTCTGACCACTCATGGATTATCACCTCCCTGCTGTCCTAAGCCCAAGATTCCACTTGGTGTCTAAACTACCCACTTTTGGCTCACCCTTGCCATCGAGCAGACATCCAAATCACAATTAAGGGTAGGGTGGATAAAAATTAATGTTTAAAAAATAAATTTAAAAAAATTATATCGTTATTTAAATTGGATTTTTTTATTTTTAGCAAATTTATTTTAATAAATGCTTTTGGAGTAAAAAATATATCCAAAGATAGTTTTCTATTTAAAATTAATAATTTAGTTTATTCAGCATGAAATGGAGCTGTATATTCTGCAATATTTACATTTTTGGTAAACTCATTCAATGAATGCAAGCTGAGATAACATGCACTGCATTGATGCATTCACACAATTTCACAGTAACCAGGAGATAAAACAAAGTTCAGCAATATTCCTCTAGCCCATTGTTCTGCAAATCTATGTACGCTACAAACTGAATGATTGAATCGGTTCTGATATCGCTGTTTTACTAACCTGAATGCTGCTTATTCTAAATAGGAAACCTTCATTTTGTTTGCAAATATTAAAGATTAAGTACCAGCAAGAATAAAGTCCTTACATTTAAAGAGCACCTGTAATTTTAGATCCATCATGGCAGCGCCTGTTAGCGGGCATCCATTCACCTGCCCCCACCTTGTGTCACTGTGGCATCACCAGCCGTCCCATTAACCCCTTCCTGACCAGCCGCCGCAGTTACACTGCGGCAGGTTGGCTTCCCTGCGCGAGCTGTGATAGCTGTACATCGGCTCTTTAAGACGCTGTAGCAGGCACGCGCCTGCAGTGTGTCCCCAGAGCCGATGCACGTTCCCAGTGGGCGCGATGACCGCCGGGCACCTGTGATCGCTCGTGAGAGTGAGAACTGGGATCTGTGTGTGTAAATGCGCAAATCTAGGTTCTGTCAGGGGAGAGGAGATAGATCGTGTGCCCCTACCATGTAGGAACAACGATTTCTCTCCTCCTCTAGTCAGCCACATTTTTAATTGTATTTTTTTTTTACTAATGACTGCAGTCTTTATCGGGACTGAGACATTGCGGGGGACAAATCGGACACTTTTGACACTTTTTTTGACCAGTATGAGTGAGAGTGATAACACCAAATTTGACACACCTGCTCCCCATTCAAACCTTGTAACACGAACGAGTCACACGACACCAGGGAGGGAAAATGGCTAATTGGGCCCAATTTTGAGATTTTCACTTAGGGGTGTACTCACTTTTGTTGCCAGCTGTTTAGATAATAATGGTTGTCAGTTATTTTGAGGGGACAGCAAAATTACACTGTTATACAAGCTGTACACTCACTACTTTCATTGTAGCAAAGTGTCATTTCTTCAGTGTTGTCACATGAAAACATATAATAAAATATTTACAAAAATGTGAGGGGTATATATTTTTGAGATACTGTATTTACACTAACAAGTGGAGGAAAGAGGTGAGCTTATCCCTGTGCTGGAACAAGTCCTAGCCGTGGGTGGATCAGAGGGATCGGCTCAGCCGCTACTGATCAGATAGAACACCGCCGCTGAAGCAGGAGACACGTTGCAATAGCTGGCTTCTGTGCAGTGTCTCCACACAGGATCATCATTCTAATCTTCCTTCTCATGTCCTCAAGCAAGAGATGGGATACGCATTTTGGGACACTCCACGTCCCCTTCATCAGTCTGGCACAGCTGACCTCTGGGACATTAAATACCAAGGAGTCTCTCCATAACAATTAACCCTTCACAGTAAATGTGAGCTGCATACATTAATATCAATTTTCCTGTTCATCTGCCGATACACTGAGATATGCTCTGCTTTTATTTAGTTTTTACCAACTATAAAAATGGTCTACTATGGTTAAGCACAGGCGCTTTTTTATATTTTATAACATGACGCAGTTATTGTTTTATTTCTAAACCACACTTCAGTCTCCTCATTACCTGGCATGTGTCCAACTACATAGTTGAAGTTTACCAGTTACCAGCTGCTAAAGAAAAAAAAAAAACTAGGTTATAAAAGATATTTTGGCTTTTTTTATGCACATATTTCTGTGGGGTTGGAGCTGAATCTGAATATTAGAACCTGCAACAGAGTTGCACCATACATATCGGGTAATGTTCAAGACATATTATGCTTATACACACGGTGATAAATATAACTACATATAGGTTGCGGACTTTACACTTAATGCCCTTTTACATTGAGCCGCACCAGCGGTAAAGCGCCGTAAGTTTTAGCGGCGCTATTCGGTCGATTTTAACCTCCGCTAGAGGCCGAAGAAAGGGTTAAATGCACCCGAAAAGCACCGCTGCCGAAGTGCTTTGGCAGTGGCACCCATTCATTTCAATGGGCAGGTTAGAATCGGTGTATGCACCGCTCCTCCACCGCCCCAAAGACACTGCTTGCAGGACTTTTTTTTACGACCTGCCAGCACAGCGCGACAGTGTGAAAGCACTCTGGCTTTCACACTGGGGAGGCATGGGAGACATTTTCCAGGCACTATTTTTAGCACTACAGCGCCTGAAAAACGCCTCTGGTGTGAAAGGGGTCTTACACCGTCTGCTAGTTTTTCTGAACACTTTGCAATCTTGTGAATTTAGTGATTGACTAGCACTTTAACTGAAAGATTTGGAAGTCTTGCAGTGCTACATTGTAGATCCATTTGTGATTGTTCATATACAGTATAAAAGGAATATTGTAGATGCTCTTTTGCAAGCAATCTTTGGCAAAAGTAGTACATAAGTTTTCATTACATGACAGCCCAGAGAGTTAGGGGTGGAAAAACAGCAAATTACTTTTCCCGTGAATGGTTATGCATGGGGGGGCTGTCAGCACAAATGATTGGAGAGCAGGCTGTGTTCCCAGCACAGCCAGAAATTCGGCCACACTGTGCTCTCATGTCATCACCCAAGTACATGGTGCTGTAGGTACATATCAGTAATATGAAATTTTGGGGTAAAATTCTTTAAGGTACCTAGGCTGTCTCCCCATCTGATTGGGCCTTTTAAATATCAATGTAACCCGGGAAGAACTCTCACAGGTTGTAAACATCTACCTAAACATAAAACCCCTGGACCTGATGTTATCCCATTTTTTTTTATTGCAAAAACACTTTTTTGCCCATCTTGGCTCTGCACCGGATTGTGGATTCTCTGGCCATCAACCAATAGCCCTGCTCAACTCTGATTATAAAATCTTCAAAGATTTTGGCCAGTATCTCAACTAAACGTATCCATGGGGACCAAGTAGGTTTTGTATCCACCAGGCAAGCGGGGGAAAGGCCAGTCAAACACTTGACCTTGTTGAGGTGCTCAACATAAGCAAATCTCCCTCTATTGCTTAGTTTAAATGCCCCGAAAACATTTGATAGGCTAGGTTTGCCATATACCGTATTTATCGGCGTATAACACGCACCTTTTTTCCCCTTAAAATCATGGGAAAATCGTGGGTGCGCGTTATACGCCGATCCCCCACCATTGGACCTGTGTTATGTCCATCATAGGGCGGGACTGTGAGCGGCGCCAGAAAGAGCCGAGTACACTCGACTATGTGTATCTCGGCGGCGTTGGTTCAGCTCCGCCGAGTCCTTCCGAACTCCGCGGCGCCATATTTAAAACTACATGCTATGTGTATGTCGGCGGCGATCTGTCCAAGCATGGACACTGGGGGCAAGGCTGCACTGACCACTGGGGCAAGGCTGCACTGACAAGACTGCACTGGGGCAAGGCTGCACTGACAAGACTGCACTGGGGCAAGGCTGCACTGACAAGGCTGCAATGGACACTGGGGCAAGGCTGCACTGACACTGAAAAGGCTGCAATGACACGATAAGGCTGCATTGATGGGCATTTTAATGTAAGTTTTTTTTTCCTTAAACTTCCCTCCTAAAAGTTTTTTTCCTTAAAATTCTCTCCTAAACTTGGGGTGCGTGTTATACGCCGATAAATACGGTATGTTTTCCGCCCTGTACCACTATGGATTTAAAGGTCCTTTTTCAAAACATAAAATATTGAATACTTTTGGCTCCGTTTCAGGGCTATAAATACCACAAAAAGAGGCTTTACGACTCCATATTCCTGCCACTATGCTAAATACATTCAAAACAATTTTCCTCTACCGTTGGTGTTCACACGCCCTCAAATATCTAGGTTTTTGTTTTTTGTTTTTTTATTAAAAAGTGTTCTAACACTGAACCTTGGGATACATCACTGATAACCTTAGACTATTCAGAATATGAATCAATCACTACTCTCTGAATTTGATTTTAGACAGTTTTCTATCCATTTAAAAACAAAAATTTTCCAGACCTGTAGAATTAACCTTACACATTAGCCCCGTGTGTGTGAAACTGTCACACGCTTTTGCAAAATTCAACAATGCCACGTCCACAGCCAACCCCATGTCCAAAGTTTAACTTCCTTACCCATGAAAAGAAAATCAGATTTGTCGTCTTGACAACTTCTGTCTTTCATGAATCCATGCTGTCTGTTGCTTAAAATACTTTTTTTTATCAGCAAGAACTCATCTATGTGGTCTTTTAAACTCTTCAGTATCTTCCCAACAACAGAAGTTAAACAGGTCTATAGTTACTTGGTAAAGACTTTGGTCCCTTTTTAGATATAGGCTCCATGTTGGCCTTACGCCAATCCACTTACCTGCCCACCTCCATTATGCTTCTCTCCAGATTAAATACTTAATGTCCAGAATGCAATCCCAGATTTGAAAGGCTCACAAACTTTGGATGCATCTGCGCCCAAGGCACCCAACAACTACATTTAAATTTCTTCAATTTATAAAATTCTACAAGATGAAAGTCCTTTAGCTGTAGAAACTCCCTTTAAATGTGTAAATGGGTGCAGATTCTACAGAGACCAATTCCTCTCAAAAGTTGGGACACTATCTTGGAATTTGCACATTTCCAAATGGGTCTACCCCTCCCTCGCATTTCCAAATATTCCAAAAGGCTGATCGCTCATGTTGGACATCTGCCAGGAGAGCCATTCCCCTTCATTGGTCATCAACTCAGACCTCATCCCCACAGAGCTTTTTTTTATTTTGGATATTAGAAATATGGAACATGTCACGGACAAAATTGGGGATACCCTAGATCAATTGCATAATGTTTGGGCATTGTGGGATCAGTCAAATTTTCAGGGTACCCCTCTACCCTGACCACAATCCTAAATTATACCTGGACATTGTACGGCAAAAAGGAAAATGTCCTCTGATTTGTATACAAAATTACTTCCCTTTTGTACTCAATTCTTGTCTCTAGGCGCGAGTTGGGATTAGATCCCCCACCCCCCACCCCCGTCTGACATTTTTACTGGCTTGCTTTGCCATTTTGTTTTATTTTCCATCTTATCATGGTTATTCCCTGCTCTCTATGACTTTTTCTGTACTTCGTATATTCTGTATATTCTGACTTTTTTGTACTGGATCTTAATTTTCTGGATGTTTAAGAAAGCCCAAATAAGGTTATAAAAAAGAATTTCAATGTAACTGTTAGTATACTGTTAATGTGAATAAGTCTCATTCCCCCTTTATTGTAATTTGTATATGTTACTATGATATTTGCGTAACAATACTTAAAAAAAAAAATGCCAACATTGCAGTAAATTCATATCTGCCAAACCGTTGCTTAACTTTTCACCTGCAGCCACTGCTAGTTTTGGATTGCCTGGAGAGCTAGAAAGACATAGGCCGGTGCAGATAGAGTGGGGCTAGAAATTGGCAGCCGACGAATGTAGTGTGTTGATGTAGACTGAGGAGAGTGCATTATTCCTGCTGTTTCAGCCCTGGACAATACATTTCCCTGAGGTCACCTGGCAGGTATCTTGAACCTCAGAGTCAACATGGGTAGCTATCAGCGGTAATACCAAGATGAAGCAGACAGACACGGAACCCTGTACTTCCCTGAACACAGTCACTACAAATGCAAACTTTTCCCCAAGCACCAATGCAAAGTATTTTCCCTGAACACCAATACAAACGTAGGGAGTTTGCATGAAACGCCAATGCAAAGTTAGAGTATGAGCACCAATGAAAAGGTAGTGTTGTCACTGAGCACCATTGCAATGTCTGTTTTATGTGACACGGCAATTCTGATTTTTAAGTGCACAATTCTGTTTTGAAACCAACATACTACGAGCTACGTTTATTGCAGGAGTCCATAAGATTTTAAAAAGTTTTAGGCTGGGTTCACAGACTTTGCATGTGATTTACACCGCATTGCTGTGCAGATCACATGTAATGTCTGTGTCATGCGAATTCAGCCATACAAACAGTATGGCTGAAAATGCATCGCATTCCCACCAAATGGTGCAGGACCCTTTTTGGTCCGCACTGGAATCGGATTCCATGGGTGTTCACACCTATGCGATCCAATTCCAGCACCTTTGACAGTTCGCACTGTGATAGGATCTGGGGGTGTCTTCAACTTTACACTGACACCCCCAGCGGTCCTCAGATGTCAGTGTGAACCAGTGTGCGATTTAGGTGAACCAGGACTCAAAGGATATACAGAATGAGAAATGCTGGTATAGATCTTTAAAGAGGAACTTCAGTCCCCCAATATTTTGGTCCGCTCCTTCTCTCCAGCATCAACATCTTTGAAAATCTTGCATGTGAGCAAATGTACCAAGGTCTCTGCCTGGTTTTTGGGACTTGGCACAGATCTGTAGCACATCTGTGCTGGGGCAGAGGGTTCTCTGTGCATGCTGGTATCTTGTACCTGCATACCTGTGGCATCTGTGTGAATGTGCAGGAAACCCCTATATGTGCACAGATGTGTCGCAAGTCTGCCTTGTTCCAAAGAGGCAGCAGCGGGGCGCTATGTATTTCTCACCTAGGTGAGAAAGGAGGTGCTGCAGGCCAGCACTAAAGGTTAAAACATTAAAAAAAAAAAAAAAAACTAGGGGAAAAAAAAATCTTCAATTGTGGAAAAGGAGTCAGGAAGAGGATGACTTTTACCAGTGTCCAATCACCTAAAAGTAGTGGAATAAACCTATTGTCTGAATACACATCCTGTGTCTTGTACTATACGATAGGGAGGTTTGTTTTTTTTTAATGGGTGAAGGTCCGCTTTAACCTTTTCGCTGCCAGGCCCTGTGCTTTATTTTGTACACTCAGGTGGCCAGACCATTTTTGCAATTTTTCCACCTATAGCTTTCAAAGGTTATAAAAGACCCATCTAACCATATATTTTCTGAAAGAACATGATCAGTAGAGTAAAAAGAAGGTGCTACTGATTTCTAAGGTCCCACGATATTTGCGTAAATGTTTATAAAAACAATTTTTTTATTTTAGTTCTAAAAATTCACTAAAATCACGATTAGCAGATAAATACACAGCAAATTTTACAAAATTCCTACTAAATATAAAAGCTTAACCTGTATTGAGTTGATAACAAATATTTGTAACTTTTAAATTGAGCCTTTTTGCAAAATGGTAAATATTCAGACGCAAAAGTGTAAATATCCAAATTTCTCTAAAAATCTGAAGGTTTTCATTTCTTCCCTTACAGCTTTCAGAATTTGTGAAAGACCCCCAAAACCATATATTTTTTAGACCCAGCGGTATTTGCGCAAATACTAATATATCAAACTAAAATATTTGCAAAAAAATACACTAAAACCATTATTAGAATTAAAACACAGCTAATTATACAAAATTCCTGCTAAATCCCTACTAAATATAAAAGCTTAACCTGTATGGAGTTAAATATTTGTACATTTTAAATTGCGCAAATGTTTATCAAAACATTATTTTCGCTAAAAATACACTAAAGCCATTAATAGTGCACATAAACACAACTTACAAAATTCCTGCTAAATTGCTACTAAAGCATCGTTCACATGTGGCATACTAAAGTGTACGCCCATGGGGGGCCCATGTTTACCCGCACAGGCAGTCCCATTTATGTCAATTGAGATGCAACTGCTGCACAGGCATAGCTGCCGTTCCCAATCTGACATCTCTGTTGGTACACGACCCTGAACGCAGACAGTGTGAGCTCAGGGACATGCATGCGCACCTACATTAATATAAAGATGGGAGCAACGGCTCTGTTCGTACAGTTGCTACATCCCAAATGACATCAATGGGACTACCTGCACAGAGATGCATGGAACACCTGTGCATCCCTGTAAAGTCTTTGGTGAGATATCAGAGGTCTAAACAGACCCTCATATCTCTAAAAGGGACTGAAAATAGTCCCTTTTCTCTGTAGCACTTTACTTGAATGAATGAGGAATCTGTATAGAGATTTAATTCATAAAATGACAGTCTAATACATAGTAACTCTCGCGGTTTACTATGCATCAGCTGTCAGTGGATATAGGAGTGATCGCTGCCTATATCCACTGTACTACAGGGAGGAGCTTGGTAAACATGTTTACCAAGCCCCCTAAAGGCACGACTTCACCCCCATCGTTCCCCCCACTCCTCGCTCCCCAGCCTGACAGATCACGGAGATCAGCGCAAGGAGAAGCTGCAGGTGGCAGGAGGGAAGGAGAGATGCCGCAGGAGCAACGATGGATCAGGGGTGCAGGGGGACACATCTGGATCCCCCCAAGCTCCATTCAGCACCTGAAGCCAGCGTGAGTGCAAGAGGGATGCCGGCTAATGATGGTAGCTGCGGGGGAGCAGTTTTAGGTGGAAGGGAGTGGCTGGGGTGGAGAAGCTGGGGACAGGGAAGCAGCGGCATGGGGGGGGGGGGGGGATCACATTTAGGGTTGTAATGCGATGATCAGTCATAGAAATTGTTCAGCAGAGTCTGCTGAACAATTCTGATATAAGCTTATAGTCACTGAAGTGGCCATAAGCTTATAGGAGGGGGAGAAATGAAGTCCGTACAGACTTGGCCACCAGCGGGCACTTCTGTAGGTCTGTATGGCGTTCGAACCTGGCAGTGAAAGGATTAAAGTGGAACTAAACCCACTGATTTAAGTTTCCCAGAACCATTATATTCAAGGCATGCCATAAATGATAGTGGCCTCAGCTTCTTGTGCTCTCCATTGAACTGTCAAGCCATCAAATGACTGGCATCAAAACTGATCATATGTGTAGCACCATGTTAACTGCAGGTAAAACAGAGGCTAAGGTGACAGATTCCTTGGCTGTAAAGGATAAGTGGGTATGGTTCTGCTTTAGGAGTCATTTATTTATTTTTAATAGGAGCAGTTTTAGTCTTTTCATAAAAGAAAAATAGCTTGTTTACAGACATAAGCAAGGGCTGTGTAATCTAATAGGAATTGTCCATATTTTATGACGACATCAATAAGGAAATGTGTTGAAAGAAATGTATACAACGACCTGGGTTTACTAACTTGCATAGCATTAAAAAGGAAGTTATGATGCTTTTCTACAGAATCTGGGTGCATGAAAACGGTCATAAGCAAATATCTATTACAATTACTGTGTTTAGTGGAGTGGTTATTTTTAAGCAGTTTAACACCTTTGGCCTATGAATTACACTGCACACTCATAAATGATGTATGGGAGTCTTAAAGCAAACCTGTGTTTTTGCCTTACAAGACTTTCCTCCCTTCCCATGGCCCAACAGAGAGAAGGAAACGTCTGTATCTGATGCTAGAGAAGGGGCAGATAAAAGCAATACTGTAGCTGTGCCCTGCATGGGCAAGGCATTTCCTTTCAAAATGCATATTAGCATGAAAACAATGTTGGACAATATTTTGCTAGCTATGTCTCAAATGGTTAGTTACATGAAATTCATCAAACATGAAAAAAGACCCAAGCTGAATTTCTCTGCAAAGCTATGTCAAGCAATGTGTCAGCTGATGCTTTTCCCCCAGAATTAGGTCTACTTCTAGGTAATTTTCAAGAGCCAAAAAGTTGAAAATATGCAATCTATCCTTTCACAAAAACAGGGAATTGGGAATACTGCAAGCGACAGCATGCAACTGTTGCAGACAACAGCACACAAGAAAAGTCATGCCCTAAAACTATTTATAAGTAGCAATGGAAAAAGTGGGTTGGTGAAAAGAATGTTATACAACCATACTCAAAGGAGCAGTAGTCTCTATTTTGATTTTCACAAATATTTAGCTTACATAGAACCAAGAAGAGGAACCCAAGAGGGCAACAGATCATGAATTACAAAAACGTGAAATTGACAGCCAGAGCTTATTGGTACATCTGACTGTGTAAATCAAATATTCCACTGTATTCCCCAAGCAAAAATACTGTTGATTATGCTCAAGGATTGTCTTACCAATCATGAGCTATAAGCCCATGTGTCAAACCAGGAAGGCAGGACAATTTAGAAGGACAAGGGTAAGCGGGAAAGAGAGGAAGAGGGGGGGGGGGGGGGGGTTTAAGCACAAGAGCTTTGGGCACTCCCAAATAAGTAGCCAAGTGCCCCGAAGCCCACAACCCCTCCAGCAGGCATCGGAGATTACCGGAAAGATCCTGGCCAAGTTAGCAAAAACTCTATACCAATGGGTCAATAGCTTAAAACTATTTTTCTGCATCTTTGTGTCCACAGAACTCACATGGGTAAGGCAATACAGATGATCCAATTGGGCCTCTGAATGTATGCTGCAAGTCTTTCTCCCACTCCCTTATGTAGACTGGTTTACTCGTAGACTCTGCTGACTGCAGCATCTCAAAGGACTAAGATAGCGTGGAGAATGGGGGCAGACAACATACATAGTTTCTTAAACTGTGTCAAGGAGGAGGGGGGTCTGATGGCTGGAGGCAAAATGTGGACAAAATGGTGTAACTGTCTATAACACCAGTCATCGAGCGGGAAGCAGCCAAACTGGTCTCTGAGCCAATCCAAGGAGACTATGCCCTGTTCCTGTACGAACCTTCCACAACACACCTCTCAATCCCTTGCCCATGAGCGAAAATAGGAGAAATGTTCCCCAGGTGTGAACCAGAAGCCCCCCAAAGGAGCCAGGGGAGATACTGGGGGAGACCACAGCCCCTGAGCATTAAAATATTTGTGCATTTATAAATATATCAACGAATCCGCGCTCATAGACTAAATCACACCTGCAGCCCCCCTAGGTAGGAAGGGAACACCTAAGTGATCCCCCAAGAATATAGATCAAAGTATAGGGAGTGGTGCTGTGTTGGGAGTATAAATAAAACTTAGCAGGAAATGCAAGTGTATAAATAGAGGTGTAAAGATAAAAAATGTGAAATTTTTCGGTATGATCTAAAAAGATCCTTGTGTTAGTGAAAAACACCTTGATCAGGTAAAAATTAATATTTTATGTGCAAAGAAACGCAAATATCAAGCAGCATCACTAAATACCATAAATGCATCTTCACATGAATAAATATAAAGTGATGAAGTGCCAAAAACAATAATTGTCCAAAAACAATAGTTGTCCACCAATAATGTGTAAATGTGCAATAATTATGAGCAATAAAAAATCATTGATAATGTGTCCAAATCGCAGCTGAAAATCGCAGCTAAAAATCACAAAACCATATATTATTTAGTGCAAGAAAGGTTCATAACAATTGTGCAGGAAAGTCTTCTTAAGTGATAAAGTGCCGTGCTGTAGCAACTGGTTGTCCCCCCAATGTGGTTGCACTCACCGGAGCGCCCCACCCCTGCAGGGGTACGAGCGTATAATGCTGGTTCTGTCACTCCAGTCCTATAGGTGTCCTTTTCCTTCCACGCATCCCGGGAGGAAGTAGAAAGGAGACATTGCTGGAAGTAACAGTAGAGGAGCGGATATCCAGTGGGGACTTTTAACACCAAGGGACAGGAAGTCCCCACCTCTCTGTGTATACAGTTAAGTTCTGAAATGGGATGCGTGGAAGGAAAAGGACACCTATAGGACTGGAGTGACAGAACCAGCATTATACGCTCGTACCCCTGCAGGGGTGGGGCGCTCCGGTGAGTGCAACCACATTGGGGGGACAACCAGTTGCTACAGCACGGCACTTTATCACTTAAGAAGACTTTCCTGCACAATTGTTATGAACCTTTCTTGCACTAAATAATATATGGTTTTGTGATTTTTAGCTGCGATTTTCAGCTGCGATTTGGACACATTATCAATGATTTTTTATTGCTCATAATTATTGCACATTTACACATTATTGGTGGACAACTATTGTTTTTGGACAATTATTGTTTTTGGCACTTCATCACTTTATATTTATTCATGTGAAGATGCATTTATGGTATTTAGTGATGCTGCTTGATATTTGCGTTTCTTTGCACATAAAATATTAATTTTTACCTGATCAAGGTGTTTTTCACTAACACAAGGATCTTTTTGGATCATACCGAAAAATTTCAAATTTTTTATCTTTACACCTCTATTTATACACTTGCATTTCCTGCTAAGTTTTATTTATACTCCCAACACAGCGCCACTCCCTATACTTTGATCTATATTTGTGCATTTATGTTGACTGTAAAAAAAAAAAAAAAAAACCTCAATGATCTACCATAACATTTTTATTAAAATTTGGATAAAGAAAAAAAGTTTTTACTTCTTACTGTTAAAGTTGAACTTTACTCTCTTATCAACTATTTTAATCCTTATGCTGCTAGCCTTCGTAAATAGCTGGGGGAATCAAAGTGATTTCTGAACAAAAAGCATTTAGACATGGATAGATGGGCGAGTTTGTTTTGAATGTTAAACATGTAATAGCGTTTTCAGTTTGTGGTGCTCAGATACAGTTTAAGTTCTGCTTTAAAGTATACAGTTTGATCCCTCAGATAAGAAAGATAAAGTCTTAACCAAAAGTGAAAAACTTGTGTAATAAACTTCCTGTTTAAAGTGAGAACAAAGATATAGGGTATGTGACAATATCTACCAGTTCAATGGTGTAATAGTGCCATTTTAGAGCCTCTGTAACAATATAATTTGGTGTATGCTGATTACATATAAAATACACTTTATATATAAGAAAACAGCACAATTCTTAGGAGCTACAATACCATCTGCCATTATATGAGCTTTGACAGTTTAGAAATGTAAATATATGTTTAGTCAAAGACACAGCAGGTACAGATTCCTCCTGCTGAGAAAGGAAAGAATCTTTACAGAACCTACTTCTAAAGGCCCATACACACGATAGGACTTTGTACAAACTTTCCCGTGGATTTTTGTACAACGGGTGTCGGCCGTAAACTACTTAAGCATACACACGGCAGGACTTTTTCAGCCAACTTTCACCAAATCACGTGGTTTTTCAGCTCTATACCGCCACCCTTTGGTCAACTTCTGTATTGTTGTCTGATCTTTTGCATTGGTTCTGAGCATGCGTGTTTGTACTTTGGACTAAATTCCTATGGACTTGTGTACACACGATAGGATGTGCACCATAGGACTTTTGTTACCGGAAAGTTTGTCTGTTTGCACAGCCAACATTTGTCCGATGAAAACCGAAAAAGTTTGTCCCATGGAGCGTACACACGGTAGGATGTTGCCTTTAAACAGCTAATTTGCATGTTTGTTGTCAAAACGTCCTATCGTGTGTATGGGCCTTTATAGCAATTGGATACAGATATGGGTCAATGTTCAAACTTACTCCGAAGAATCACTACTGGGACCCATACTTTTTAACATTTATAAACAGATATGGTTTACAAAGGTTTTTTTTTTTTTTTTTTTTTTAAACAGTGAGAGACAGAACAAAAAAAATTCAGAAAAATTCATTTAAAAAAAGTTATAAATTGACTTGCATTTTAATGAGTAAAATAAGTATTTGATCCCCTATCAGCAAGATTTCTGGCTCCCAGGTGTGTTCTATACAGGTAACGGGTTGAGATTAGGCGCACTCTCAAAGGGAGTGCTCCTAATCTCAGCTTGTTCCCTGCATAAAAGACACCTGTCCACAGAAGCAATCAGATTCCAATCTCTCGAAGAGGCCAAGACCAAAGAGCTGCCAAGGATGTCAGGGACAAGATTATAGACCTACACAAGGTTGGAATAGGCCACAAAAACCATCGCCAAGCAGCCTGGTGAGAGGGTGACAACAGTTGGTGCGATTATTTACTAATGGAATGAAATCCTGCAGCGCCCACAAGGTCCCCCTGCTCAAGAAAGCACATGTACAAGCCCGTCTGAAGTTTGCTAATGAACATCTGGATGATTCAGAGGCAAACTGGATTATTCATACTAGACCCAAAGGGCCTGGTAATGGACTGGGGGGATCCCATGCCATTTTTTTCAATGACTGTATTGCCGAGATCTGACAATTCATTATAGCCGCTAGTAGTTTTAAATAACTTTTTTTCCTTTAGAAATGTCATTTTGTGCAGGGACTATTCTAAACATGGAAAAAATGTGCCACTTTACAGGCATACTATATAGACAACCACCCCCCCCCCCCCCCCAGGTACGAAATTTAAAAGAATATTTCACTTTTGTTTCACTTTAAGCATTATTAAAATCACTGCTTCCAAAAAAAGTCAATTTTTAAAACTTTTTTTTGCATTGATACATGTCCTCTGGGGCAGGACCCGGGTCCCCAAACACTTTTTATGACAATACCATGCACAGAAGCCTTTAAAATTAACACTTTTGATTTCTCCCATAGACTTTCAAAGGGTGTTCCGCGGCTTTCGAATTTGCCGCGAACACCCCAAATTGTTCGCTATTCGGCGAACATCTGATGTTCGAGTTGAACTTACGTTCGACTCGAACATCGGGCTCATCCCTAGTGAGGAGCACCACTGGGGGAGTCAATGAGAAGGATCTGGGTATTCTGGTGAATCATAGCCTTAACAGCATGCAAGACCAAGCTGCAGTCTCTAAAGCAATCAAGATACTTTGCATTAAGGCCTTATGCACTTCGAGAGATTGCTATTCTCCTCTGAACACCAGAACTCCTAGCAGAAGTTGTGTATTGCACACGCATTTAGGAGCGTCAAATGTTTGAGCATTAATGAATTCTATCGGCCGAATATTAATTCATTCTGACAGTTGGAATGTATTAATGCTCAAATGCACCCAGCGTTTAGGTGCATTAAGCATTTTTTCTGCTCAAAAGCTTCTATTCTGAACGTGCTTTTGACAGGGGTGCTTTTACAGGCTAAAAAAAATAAAAAAATAAAAAGCCAAATGCCTGTTAAAGCGGCAAAAATATAGACTCCAGAAAGAGAATTTTGCCCAGAGTTTTGCCTTGTAAATTAGCAAAACCTCACTTGGAATATGCAGTTCAGGTTTGGGCGCCAGTTCACAAAAAGGATATTGGTGAACTGGAGAAAGTGCAGAAGTCAACCAAACTGATAAGGGGCAAAGCAGAGCTCAGCTAAAATATCTGAATATATTCTCCCTTCAGAAAATGTGATTAAGGGGAGATACAATCATCAAGTAAATACATTGGTAGTCCATATGGTGAACTTGGTGTACAGTTATTTACTCACCATATCTGGTCTCCTACAGTACACAACATGGAAAATGCAATTTTAGTAAATATAAACTGCTAAATACCTTCTCATCAGCAGTATATAGCAGTCCTATGACTTCTATGAGTATCTGGTTAAAGCGTGTAGGAGTTTTCATGCTCCTCTGACTGTCCTACGAGGTTGCATGACCCCTGACCCTCTGTATGAACAGTGCCGATTGGCCCTGTGTGGATCGTATGTACCGCCCCCCCCCAAAAAAAATAATCTAGCAATACATCCCAAACTGAGCATATGCAGAGTGTCTCCAAGGCTCTGTTCTATCAGCAGATGGATTGGGGACAGTAAAAGGAGAGAATCAGGGAGGACAAGATCAAACTTTTTTTTTTTTACACAATGCAGAGTAGTCCTCTGCATTGTGTAAAACAGTTTGATCCGGTCTTAGGTTCCACAGTGAGTATTTTTACTGCTGTAGCTTTAGTAACACTTTAAGGTCACTACAAAAAGACAAAGGGGCACATCGGGAAGGAAAAATGATTTAACCTTCACATATGGAAAGACTTCTTCACCATGAGCTGTGAAAAACATGGAAAGACTCCTCAAATAGTTCTGGCCAGCTCAGATTGTTTTACAAAAAAAGAGCTTAATGCATTCCCAAATGCAAAAAATATATCTGGATATTACCAATTAGAGGTTATAACACTAGAGAGATTGTAGATCCAGGGAATATCTCATTACCTTTAGGGGATCAGGGTGATTTTTTTTTTCTCCTGCGCTAATGCAAACTGGAATATGTTTTACAGGCTTTTTTTTGCCTTCCGTTACACCTGTAGGTAGGAGTTCTGTTTATAGAGGTTTTCTGTGTTTTTATATTTTCTGCTGGTTGAACTAGATGTACTTTTTCAACCTATACCTTGCCAATCTGACAAATGAGCAGATTTGAAAATTAACATGGCATATAAACTGAATGTGTGCATGCCTATACTCCCCAGCAGATATCCCTTGTGACAGTCAGATTATTCTTCCTGGTCTATAGAGTTTGCTCCCTTAGATCCATTGGCCAGAGGTGTCTGCTGAGGTCCACATAAGTATGATATTGTCCCATCTTGTGATAACACATTTGAGCAACAATCCTCTGTGTATGTAGTTCACTTTTTTTTTATAAAAAGCTAAAAGCAAGGAGTTCCTGTAGCTATCAAAACGTGATTTGTGAAGCACAAAACACCTGGAAGAACTGTCCTGTCTAGAACTATATTCAAGTGCATTAGGACTGCAAAGCATAAATTGAAAAGTACTAGGGATAAAACAAAAGCAATGTGAATGCAAGTTACTGTAAATGATTCCTGGATAGCACCTGATTTACTTGCTGTCTGGATTTCTTCTTTAATGTTGCAGGCAGAAAAGCCATGTTAGAAATAGGGTTGCACTGATACTAGTATCGGTACTGATACTGAGCATTTGCCCGAGTACTTGTACTCGGGCAAATGCGCCAATGCTTGATCCGATACCTGGGCAGTCAGGGGTGATCGGTGGGGGGAGTTACAAGCACTGATCTCCCTGTATAGATTTCAATAAAAGCAGCTGACAGCTGCTTCTCCTCCCTTCCACCCCCGCAGCTTTCAGCTGCTTTATTGAAATCTAAATGTGGGATCGGTGCTTGTACACGCCCCCCCCCCCACCGATCACCCCTGACTGCCCCCGTATCCTCGACCTGTCAGGATGGAGAGTGGAGGAAGGAGCCGGTAAATCTGTCATTTACCAGTTCCTTCCTTTTCCGAATGAATAGAGCCAGTGATCACTGACTCTGTCCATTTACGACGGAGCACAGTAAACTGTGTTTACAATGCTTCAGTTTATGAATGGAGAGGAGCCTCTGTAATAAATATTTAAAAGGTTAAATTGTAAAAAAAAAAAAAAAAAAAGGCAACGTGTCATCAGTGCTGCATATCATAAATAGTGCCACTGTCACGTGACATTAAAAAAAATTATCTGTAATCGGTATCGACAAGTACTTGAAAAAGTACTTGTACTCTGTCTTGAAAAAGAGGTATCAGTGCAACCCTAGTTAGAAAGCAGCATACTCATAGTAAACAGTTTTAGCTGATCGTAGTAGTTTTGCAATTCGAGTTAAACTATTAAATTTCATTTGTCCAGAAATCATTACTGACTCAGAACCAAATGTGCCAATTTAACTTTTTTATAACCGTGCTGAGATTCGCAGTCTAAACAAGGTCTGATGCATCAAATGCTGATAACTAAGGGTTTCCTGCTTGTAAGATCACTCAGCAGTGCATGCTAGACTGCTCCTAATTCATTAAAAATCCTTAATGGAATATACACATCTCATGCTGAGCAATAATTACAACAGAGAATATATACCACAGGAGAGTTTATCATTCATTTTTAGCAATTACCCAGGTTTGCATGAATAAGTGTAGGTATTTGATGTGTTGTCCAAAGTGCTGATCTAGTAGTATTACAGTACCAGCGTGAGAAAGGGTTCATTTTTCAATAAAAAAAAAATAAAAAATAAAAAATAAAAAAACACAACATTGTTGGCGATAGCGCGGAGCACTTGCAACCTGATATGAACTTCCATATGAAGTTTGTTAGGAAAAAAAAAACACACAAAAAGGCATCACAAAACAAAGATGCTGACAGGCATTGGGTTATTACAATTACAGGTATACATAAAGAAAACGATAAAAATCCCTGTCATCACCTCAGCTGGAGATACAGAGTAAAGTATCCTATAAGGCAGGGGTCTCCAAACGTTTGAAACAAAGGGCCAGTTTACTGCCTTTCAAACTTTAGGGGCCCCGTACTGTGGCCAATGGGAGTAGAAAATGCTCTGGCATTGGTGGGAGTAAACAATGCCATAGGCTTGGTGGTCAGTGGCAGTAAAAAAATTACATTGTTGGCGTCAGTGTGAGGAATAGTGCTCCGTCTTTGGGGTCAATGGAAAGAATAGTTCCCTGTATTAGTGGAAGGAATAGTGCCCTAAGGGCCAGATAAAGGCAAGAAAAGGGCCACATTTGGCCCTTGGGCCGCAGTTTGGAGACCCATGCTATAAAGGAGTCCGATACCTCAAACGCTATCTCATTGCCCCATACACAGTCAGATCATCCCCATGCAATTATAACGGAGTGGATGGTGGCGTGATCCTCTAGATATATAAGCATATATTTAAAGAGGACTAAAAGTCCAAAAATAAATCTTCAAAGATCAGTCGTCAATTATAAACAGCTTTATTAAAGTATATTTAGTAAAAACAGAACATGAAAAATTGCAAAAACCTTCAACATAATAAAAAGTTAAAATGACAACGTTGTCAAAACCATACAAGGAACCAGCTGTAGACACCCACGCATCCACCACACACTCATCCAATTCGATGGTTACATCAAAGAGGCACTAGTGAAAGTGACTGTAGGTAGAGTATAATGTGGTTTAACCACAGTTGGCCAGTCTATGACTTCAATGGTAGTATAGGGCCAGAGTTGATGAGGAGTATATGAGGGATGGATGGCTGAGTCCGCTGAAACAGTCAATCAGTGGTGCATTTGCAAAGTACAGCCATAGGTACCGGTAAAGGCTGAATGGAGTCTGCGCACCAATATACTGAATGGTAGCCAAACATCTAACCTGGCTGTGATGATCTGGACTGTAAGCGGGTGTACAGGTGCAGATAGGAGCAGTGTGTGTGTAGTATCTTGCTAGGAGGCCACCTACATGTGGGTGAGTCGTGTCCTATGTACATTATAGACAAAGTCAGTGCGATCTCACCACTCCCCAGCCACACTGAAGGCTCCTAAAAATGAAGAAAATATGCTCATCTTACGGCCAGCTTCCATACAGGAGATTGTGAGGTCACAGTTCTTCCGTCAAGATCCTGGGAGCACCAAATGCCGCAAGATGCTCAAAACACGGTGAAGACATTTGGGACCCTCAGCATTCCCAGATATAAGGAGTATATTTAACTTTTCCCCAGTTTTTTCCTAAAGGTGTAATGTGGTGAGATTACATGGGGAGGTGGGCCACTACCTAAGCAGCAGACCTTCCTTTGTTGCAAAATTTGATTTAAAAAAAATAAATAAAAATATCTACTGAACAAGTACAAAACAGCAAAACAAGATGTACTGCAAATTTAGAAAAAGTTGCACACTAAAGTTCACAATTTTTTTCTGTATAAAAGTGTTACTTAATGGTCAGCTCAAACCCTACCATTCAACTTGAGACACACGAGAATGACAGTAACTACATATTTTTCATGCTGGACAACATACATTCTTTATAAAGCCATGCCAGTTCTCCATTTATTACACCTTTAAATAATTTGCAGGCAACAGGAGTCTATCAGCAGTAATTCTCAAAAGTCTGGGAATCACTTCAAACAAGGCTTTAGCTGCAACAGAGGACCTATGACTATGCTCACTTCTGACACTGAAAACCATCTATGACAGATGCTGGATCTTTCCTCCCACAGACTTCTACTATAGTGCCTCACTATACTTTTTATTTGTATTATGAGGCTTTTTATATACTCTTTGTACTGCTTTTCTGTTATGCTTTGCTTCTTTACTTTCCCATCTGCTCTTTCTTGCTTTGATTGTGTTTGTAAAGTTACTTTTCAGACAAGTCTTTGCACAATATATACACCTTAGTTCAAACATTCATGTTTATTTTTACAGTTTCTGAAATGTTGAGCCATTGTGGTATATTAGATAGCGTCAACATGATCAAATACGTAAAGTGATATTTAAAGAGATTGTGCTAGTCTATTCTTGTGACTCGGTTAACTTTCAGACCACATTTTAGGTAGAGGTCGACCGATATATCGGCCGGCCGATATATCGGCCGATATTTGGCGTTTTTTTACTTAATCGGCATCGGCCGATTGTGCTCATAAAAAAGGCCGATTGTAACTTCAGCCATGACTTGCAAATGACTTCTGTAATAGAAGTTAATGCAAGTTTCCTGAAGTTATCTGTGGAGAGGATTCTCTCCTCCTCTGGGCAGCCTGCCAAGTCTGATAAGAAGATACATTGTATCTTTCAGGTTCTTTTTATCAATAGACTGAACTCTGTGTGTAGAAGCTCTCAGTTTAACCGTTTAAAGACTAAATCTTTTCTGACACTTGTTGCTTACAAGTAAAAATCCTGTATTTTCTGCTAGAAAATCACTTAGAACCCCCAAACATTATATATATTTTTTTAGCAGAGACCCTAGGGAATAAAATGATGATTGTTGCAATATTTTATGTCACACGGTATTTGCGCAGCGGTCTTTCAAACGCAATTTAAAAAAAAAAAATACAGTAATGAATTAAAAAAAAAAACCTAAGCAGTAAAGTTAGCCCATTTTTTTCGTCCAAAAGTTTTGATTACCTGTTTTTGTGTATTTATTATTTAAGATTTTTTTTTTTGTTTTTTGTTTTTTTTGTTTTTTTTTTAAATTATACATACAAGTGAACTGATTGAAGGTTTGTTTTGTTTAATGTTTAAATGAAAAAAAATTTCTGTATTACTTAAGGCTGCTTTCACACTGGAGCGGGCATGCGTTGATGGTAAAACACTGCTAGTTTTAGCGGCGCTTTACCGTCATTTTAGAGGCGCTATTCGGCTGCTAGCGGGGCGCTTATAACCCAGCTAGCGGCCGAGGAAGGGGTTAAATGCGCCCCTGAAGCGCCAATGCCAAAACGCTTTGCAGGCGCTTCGGTAGGGGTGCGCATTCATTTCAATGGGCAGGAGTGGTGGAGCAGCAGTATACACCGCTCCAAAGATGCCGTTTGCAGGACTTTTTTTTACATCCTGCCAGCGCATCGCCTCAGTGTGAAAGCACTCGGGATATCACACTGAGACTGCAGGGGAGCCGTTTTACAGGCACTTTACAGGCGCTATTTTTAGCCCAAAAGCACCTGAAAAATGCCCCAGTGTGAAAGGGGTCTAACTGTTAGATTTTATGAGATGAAGGGAAAAAAGAAAGGAAAAAAAAAAAATCGGCCAAATATAATCGGCCCAAAAAAATCGGCATCACATATCGGCCATCGGCCACCGCGATTTCTAAATATCGGCATCGGCATCGGCCAGAGAAAAACCCATATCGGTCGACCTCTAATTTTAGGAGCCATTCATGTGTGCAAACTCCTAATTATTCCAAAGGGTCTGCAAACTTGCGCCATTTCTCAGAAAAAATCACAGAAAATATAAAACTACATTAAAAACTAGTTGTGAACACAAGTCATTAGCGGGAATATATCATGATTTAATACATAATTTTAAATTATATTTGTATATAGGGCAGCCAATTGATCCTTACATACTTATACTATACTTTCTACTTTGCAGTGCTATAGATTGACAATTGGTAGACCTAGGATCATAAAGTGTAAAGCAGAACCAACTTATTGAAAAGCAAAGTGAATTGCTTGATATCTTATGGATGTGTATGGATGTCACACCACTTCCTCAAACTCAATCTTTCTAAAACTGAGCTTGTAATATTTCCTTCTCTCCGATCCCCTCTTCATGACTTTACCATTGAGATAAACAACACACATTGGTCCCTGCTCACACACGGTGCTGTGTGTAATCTTAAAATGCTGACTTTTCTTTCAGCCCCCACATCCAATCACTGGCTAAATCTTGCCAGCTTAACCTCTGCAACATTTCCAGAATTTGTCCCTGACCAACTCCACAAAGCAACTTATTCGCTCCTTGGTTATTTCCTGCCTTCACTACTGCAACTCCCTCCACACTGGTCTACCTTTACACAGGCTATCCCTTCCACACTGGTCTACCTTTATACAGACTATCCCCCCTTCAGTCTATTACGAATTCTGCTGCTAAACAAATACACCTTACTAACCGATCCATGACTGCTGCTCCTCTCAATCCCCTCACTGGCTTCCACTGTCCCACCGTATAAAAATCAAAATACTAACCACAACCATAACCCCCAGCTACATCAGCAACCTCATCTGCAGATATCGCCCAAATTGTCCTCTCTCTCCTCCCAAGACCTCCTGCTCTCTAGCTCCCTTTTTTACCTCCTCCCATGCTTGGCTCCAGGACTTCTCCAGAGCCTCTCCCATCCTCTGGAACTTCATGCCCCAGTATGTCTGGTCAGCTCCTACCATGTTCACATTTAGGCAATCCCTGAAAGCTCACTTATTTAGGGAAGCCTACCCCACCTAAGAACTGTACCCGAGTCACCTCAATCAGATCATCCCCCACAGCCATTACCTTTTGTACCATCTATCCTCTCCCCTTAGATTGTAAGCTCCATGAGCAGGGCCTCCTATTACTTCTGTATTGAAAATGTACTATCCCCCTCTACATTTTAAAGTGCTGCGTGAACTGTTGGCACCATATAAATCCTGAATAATACTAATAATCTTATCTCAACAGTTGGGAAAATGGTTTGCACCTGTTGGCACAGTGCCTTGAAAAAGTATTCATACCTCTTGAAATTTTCCACATTCTTTCATGTTACAACCAAAAACTTAAACATATTTTATTTAATAGACCAACACAAAGTGGCACATCATTGTGAAGTGGAAGGAAAAGGAAAAATGGTTTTCAAATGTTTTTACAAATAAATATCTAAAAAGTGTGGCATGCATTTGTATTCAGCCCCTTTACCCCGATACCCCGAACTAAAATCTAGTGCAGGGATATGCAATTAGCGGACCTCCAGCTGTTGCAAAACTACAAGTCATATCATTCCTCTGCCTCTGGGTGTCATGCTTGTGGCTATCAGAGTCTTGCTATGCCTCATGGGACTTTTAGTTCTGCAACAGCTGGAGGTCCACTAATTGCATATCCCTGATCTAGTGGAACCAAAAGCTTTCAGAAGTCACCTAATTAGTAAGTAGAGTCCACCTGTGTGTAATTTAAAGTGGATGTAAACCCTCACATTTACCCAGTGAAGTGAACAGCCTCAGATGATACACAGAGATTAAACAAATCCTCCTACACAAGTTTTACATGTATATCTGCTGTCTTCAGCTTTATATACTGTTTAGAATGTGCAGATAGTGTTCGAATTTTCACTTCTTCATTCTGCACTGTGTGAGAAGTATTGGATTACACTGGGAGACAGCTGATTGGAGGAAAGACACACACCCCCCTCCAGCTAGGCAGAGACTTTCAGAGCTGTGCTCTGAGTAAAGCAGCTTTCCTGACAGACTCCATGGCAGCCTACGTGTGGTTAACCCCGCCTCCTCTCCAATGCTATAGGACCCCATACCCTATAAGATTGAGCTCACCTGAATAGACTGTGTTCCTTTTTTGTCCTCCTCCAATGGACCTACACACACGATTGTTCCTGTTCACGTCCGGTTGGATATTTCCGGGATTTGGCATACCACTTTGCGGTGCAGCTCAGGACCCAGCCACGGGCGGGCGAGAAGCTTTTAAGGCACTAGATACCCCACTGGTGGAGGGGAGGTTGCCTCTGTATGCCTGGACATGGACGCATCAACGGCTGGCAAGGTCTGCGACTCTATTTTTCTTCCTATATTCATGGCAGTCGTTTCTATGTGTTTTTTGTTTGTAGCCCTTGGATTCGAAAACGGCTGCTAGCTCCTGTCAAGATGGGATCTCCCCAGGCAGTGAGCAGTAGCAGCTCCAGCCCCTCCAGCCTTGGTCTGCCCTGATGAATGCCTCAGAGTACCTAGTCCTTCTCCCTCAAGGGGAAACGTTTTTCATAAAAAAAATAATAATAAATAAAATAAAAATAAAATAAGTGTATTTTAAAAAAAAAAAAAAAAAAAAAAAAGGGGGTAAGCAAGATTATATAATCTTTTGCTCTTTTGGCTGGTACATTTTGGCATTTTCAGGTCTTTTGCAGACCGTCCGTCTCTTGACGTTTTGTCCAAAGGTTATGGACAAGTCTCCACCTTCGTGTGGCCAGCCCTCACGCACATGGTACGTGCAGGTGAGGGGAGGGGTTGAGCTTACGGTTGCAAAGTATTGGCGTCTTAATTTCATGTCTCGCCTTCCCCCTCCCCACATTTTATTTTTCAGCCTTCTCAGGTCGTGATCAAGAACGACAGAGACCTTGCCAGGCCACAACATTATAACAGCAGGGGAGAAGTTCCCATTCCTCCTCCAACTAGAGGAGAAGTTCCCATTCCTCCTCCAACTAGAGGAGAAGTTCCCATTCCTCCTCCAACTAGAGGAGAAGTTCCCATTCCTCCTCCAACTAGAGGAGAAGTTCCCATTCCTCCTCCAACTAGAGGAGAAGTTCCCATTCCTCCTCCAACTAGAGGAGAAGTTCCCATTCCTCCTCCAACTAGAGGAGAAGTTCCCATTCCTCCTCCAACTAGAGGAGAAGTTCCCATTCCTCCTCCAACTAGAGGAGAAGTTCCCATTCCTCCTCCAACTAGAGGAGAAGTTCCCATTCCTCCTCCAACTAGAGGAGAAGTTCCCATTCCTCCTCCAACTAGAGGAGAAGTTCCCATTCCTCCTCCAACTAGAGGAGAAGTTCCCATTCCTCCTCCAACTAGAGGAGATGTTCCCATTCCTCCTCCAACTAGAGGAGATGTTCCCATTCCTCCTCCAACTAGAGGAGATGTTCCCATTCCTCCTCCAACTAGAGGAGATGTTCCCATTCCTTCTCCAACTAGAGGAGATGTTCCCATTCCTCCTCCAACTAGAGGAGATGTTCCCATTCCTCCTCCAACTAGAGGAGATGTTCCCATTCCTCCTCCAACTAGAGGAGATGTTCCTATTCCTCCTCCAGTCACCGCACCCACAGCCATGACAGCTGCTCGGATAACAGAGTCTGCTGGAGATATGGGACACGAGTTCCCGAGGGTAAGTCTTTTTTATGTGACCGGTGTTATGCCTGGGCAGTTTTAGGAATAAGAGACAGATAACAATGATGTGGAGTCTCTTGTGAAATGTGTGATGCAGCAGTCCCTAAGGAAATGGGATACATCTCACACATTGAGCCAGTTGTATATTCTACCTGACTCCTTGGCTGACGTGGCCCAAAGGATCTGGGTCCTTCCCAGCCTTACGCTGCTTCTCCGGATTCCTCGGTTGGCGATTCGGGGGGGACGAATATGTCGGAAGCCTTGACGTCTCTCGGGTTCCTCCACGAGTCAAAGCGATTATGGAAGCCCTTAAGTAGGTAGATCCTTCCACCCCCAGCTAAGAAAACCAATTCTTTAAGCGCCTGGAGAAAGAACACTCTCTCTCTCTCTGTTTTCTTTACGGAGTTAAAGAATGGGTAGTGGGGCAAGATGGACAAGAGAACTTCTATGTCATTCAAAACCTCCAGTTTGTATCCCTTCAAGGTAAAAGGGCGAGGTATCTGGAAAACACTCCCCTCGTTGATGCAGCATTGTTGCGTCTGGAAAAATAGGTTACTCTACCTTAAAAGATGTTGTGTCCTTTTGGACAGGCTTGAGAGAAATATATCAAGACCTCAAGAAGGACGTATGAGTATGCCAACATGACTTGTAAACCTGCCCTGGCTCTAGCAGCTATGTCTAGGGCTACGGAAACCAGGACAGAGAACGTGGTTTTGTTCTCAAATGGAGTTTCAGATCACATAAGTGCAGCGGTTAGGGAGCTGGAGCTGGCGTCAATCCGATTCCCCTGTTGACTTGGACTAAAGGGTCCTCAGTCGCGGTTCAACGGGTCTTATGGTTACGCCTTTCCCACGGGAGGCACCGGCTCGGTCTGAAGAGTCCCCAGTACAGAAGGTGCCGAACGCTTGAGAGAAGCTTGCTGCAAAGGCCTGCCAGGACTTCTGTAAGAATTGGAGCAGAGGGCAAGTGTCCTTCCGAAAAACCCACTAACAACCAGGCGTCCGGTAGTGGTGAACCGGCTAATTCTTTTAGGTTGCGCCCGCCCAGACAGTTCGGGCAGGGGGGGCTTGTCTGCTCCTCTTCCGGCACGCCTGGGTGGCCTCAATCACGACGGGTCGTCAAAACGGTTGTTCAAGCAACGCATGGTCCTTCACTGTTACTCCTCCACCCAGATTTATTCCACTCTGCTAAGCTCGGTCGGAAGAGAAAAAGCAGACGTTACTGTCCTACGTTGACTCACTATGGTCTCAGGGAGCAGTGGTACACGTCCCAAGGGACGAAAAACTCCAGGGGGTATACCTTCCCCTCTTCGTTATACAGTGCTAAACGATTTATGGCATCTAGTGCTAGATCTAAGTAACATCTAAGTAACAAGTATATAAATTCAGAAGATCCAAATATAGGCTCTGTCGACCATCTGTACGGACAGGCGATTGGCTAATCGCATTTGACTTAAAGATGCTTTCCTCCGTGTTCAGGTGGCGAAGGAGTTTCTCAATACCTCCGGCTCCAAGTTGTCAAGACCATCGTCAGTTCTTCTACCTCCCTTTCTGGCAGTGAATATGGGCTCCTGTGGAGGGCGGTGCTTACCGCCCTCTCCGGAGCCCCTTCCTGCCTATCACACGCTAGCGTGACGCTGGTAAGAGCCGGCGTGCACGTGTGCGGGGTACATATAAGCTGCCTCCCCTGTCACACTCTTGCTGATACACCTCCGAGCTATCACATCGCATTCAGCACTTCCCTTTGTTTTCAGCCCTGCTCCAACACGTCAGTCACCCCCTAGGTCATTCACAATTGCCTGTCACTATGTTTTATTTTATTTTTGTTATCACTGTTGCCACTTTTTTTGTTTTAACATTGGCTCTCACCATCCAACCTTTCACTTTTTCACGCAACATCAATAATGCTCACATAGTTCACATATTTAGTCAACACACACCCCCTTTTTACATCACATTCCATTTATTTTACTATTTTTATTCATTTTTTTCATCTTCACATTTCAATATATTTTTTATTTATTTATTTATCTAAATATATATATTTTTTTTTTTTTTCATTCATTCACATTTTCACTCATTCTCATTTTCACATTCTTTTTTCAGACCTTCTCATATCACTTCAGGTTGCCCTCTCAGGCCACCGCAACTTTTCACTTGCACCAGCAATTTGTGCCTTGGGTCATCGGGAGGTTTGGTTGCGTGCGCCCTGCCGTGCGCGGCTGCAATTACCTCAGTTCCCGGGGGAGGCTTTATTGGGACGTTGATCACATTGCCGCAACATTTTACCGTTTTGGACCCTATGTGAGTATTTAGGACGAGCTAATCTGCCCTATTGCTACATTACTAATTAGAATTAGACTAATGTCACCACTTTTTTCTTTACACTCTGCAGATATATTTTAGCATCTGCCCCTGAGGAGTGTCTCTACACGAAACGCGTCGGGCACAAGTGATGCTGACCTGTGTCTGTAATGGACACATTGAATTTCAGTCTGCAGCAGATTAATAATTCTGACATTTATTTATTCATCCATTTTGGTTTTACTTGCTACACCCATACTCCTGTCGCTGGTGCTGTTTTTATGTCATATGTAATAATATAAATTCACCCTATGTTATGTACCTTTGAACTGCTCTGACAATACCATACTCATGCAAACCTTTTTCCCATGCCACACTTGTATGTTATGTGTGGGTGGAGTCTATATGAATTACTGTACTGAATGTATATGTGGTTATTTTATTGCCATATTCTTTACAACGTTCGTTATCAATAAAACATTTTTGCATTTATTTCAACTTTGCCTCCACAAAGTCATCTATCTCAATCAAAGTCCCACTTTCCCTTCTCTTTTTGCCCTTTCGGGCTGATAACCTCACCCGAGTCTTCGCAAAATTCCTCTGGCCATAATGGCCCTCATCAGAAGGAGAGGGGTACGTCTTTATCACTATTCCTATGTCCTCCTGTTGCTGTCCTAAGACAAAGTCCAGCTGCTGGTTCACAGGAAACAGTTAATCTCCACCTTGACCAGCTTCGGTTGGCTCCTAAATCTAGGAAAAAGACATCTAGAACCAGTCCAGCGCCAGATGTTCTTTGGGGCCCAGTTTGCTACAGGCTCCATCTCTCTCCCAGTGGGGAAGATCACTGTCATCCAGGAGAGAATTTTGTGGTCTCTAATCCCTTCAGGGCTGAGGGCCTTATAGTGCAAGAATCTGTCGGCTCGTCGGTTTCCGCGACCTCTATGGTAAAGTGGTCCTTGCGGAGATTATTCCCTTTCCAGTCAGGTTTTCTGCAGTAATAGAAATCAGGAGGCAACAGTCAACCTATTCACATGTCATCAACGATGAGGAACAGCCTCTTCTGGTGGCTTCAGCGCAAAATCTGCCCAATTACCACTCTGTTGCCCCACCTTACGTGTCAAGGTCATGTCCGATGCCAGCGGTAACGGTTGGGGAGCCCTCTACAGATCAGATCTTGCTCAAGGGTACGTGTTCTCTCAACCCGGGCCAGTACATTATGGAATTTCGGCAATCCTAGTGTGCCCTTCAGTACTTCTCCCATCTCCAGAAGGGAGAATCAGTATTAAGAATGGACGACACCCCAGTGCTGTGGTAGATGTACTGGTGTTTGTCTGTTTGTATGTTTTATACTTGACGAAAGAAAAAAAAAAAAACAAAAAAAAAAAAAAAGGGGAAGATGGAAAACACAATGGCAATCTCCTATGTGAGGAGTCATAGAGGCACTCAAAGCTCCACACTATTCTGGGAGATCGAGCCCTTCAGGTTTTGGGCCTAGACAACATTTCATCGGCCTACTTCCCCAGGGTCCAGAGCGTCCGAGCGAATTTCTTATTGCGCATTCGGTTAAGACATTAACGAGTGGTCTCTTCGCAGGCAGGCATTGAAGTGGATTCTGTCCCTGGGAGTCAATCCTGAAGTGGATCTATTCTCTTCCCAGGTAACTTCAAGCTGGTGAAGTGTTACACTCGGGGTCGTGGCAGCTAGGCCTCCAGAATGGATGCCCTGACAGATCAATTGAGTTTCAAGAGGGCATACACCTTTCCACAGCTCCTAATAAACCTCAGGTCCTTTCGAGACCTCATGTGTAAGCAGTCAAAATGGTGGCAGTAGCCCCTTACTGGCGGAAGCAAACCTTGGTTTCCCCTCTTGTGCCAGCTCAGCTTTCGGGACCCGTCGCTTCTCCCTCTCGGGCCGGACTTTCCTTCTCAAGTGGCAGTCCTGCACCCTTGTCCGATTCGGGTGCAGGTCAAGGATGATTTCCACTCATGAGCTTTACAGGGATGAGCACGAGTTAGGTCTATAGAAGAAGATGGGCCAAATCGGTCAAGTTATATTCTTCGGGCAGATCAGGAAGAAATCCAAGGCTCAGGATATCTCCGGCTTTCTTTATTTGTCTCTATCCATCAGCTCTCCAAGAGTCCGAGTCTCAGCTTTGTTGGCCTTCTCCGGTACTTTGTGGACTGTTCACCCTTTTATCCAGCAGTGATTCCGTAGGGAGTTAAAACTCAGCCCTCAAACTAAACCAAGGTTCCCCAATTGGGATCTTCCTCTTGTCCACAACTCACTGACTGAACCCAGTAAATACGGGGCCTTCCCCGCTTTTCTATTTGGAGACCTTTTGGCTAAAATCACTTTCCTTGTAGCTGTTACCTTGGCCAAGAGGGTCTCAGAGGTCGCGCCACTAAAATTACAAAGAACCTCTTCTGTCCTTCTTTCCGATCCAGATGGTCCTTATTCCTAGACTCAGCTCAAATACAAAAATTAGCTCAAAGTTCCATAAAGACCGAGAGATCATCCTAACAACATTCAGGACCAGGAGTCCGCTGAAGTTCATCCTCTGGACATGGGCAAAATTCTGTCGGTATACCTGCAAGCTGCTTCTTCCCTTTTTAGACACTCAGCCGACCTGCACTTTGGCGGTAACAAACTGAATTGGGCTTCAGCTAGAACAACTGCGGCCTATATCATCTAGTTCATCCATCAGTCTTTTAGAACTAGGGGCCTGGATCTTCTCGAAACAGTGATGGCACGTTCCACCAGGGGTATAGCGACTTCATGGGCAACAGCCCGGCATGTGGCTCCAGACATGATCTACAAAGCGGCCTCATGGGCCTCTATTAAAACTTTATCGTCACATTACGATATTGAGCCTGCTTTGCTATCTTCTGTGGACTTTGGTTATAATTCCTGTCGGTTGACGGGTCAAATTGAAATTTATTGCGGTTTAGCATGCCCACCCGTGTGGATTGGCTAGTTATTTCCCACACGTAGGCTGCCATGGAGTCTGTCAGGAAAAAGGAAAATTTATTATCAAATACTTACCGTAATTTTCCTTTCCTGATGGACTCAATGGCAGACGGAGTCCCCACCCATCGGTCAAAGAGTAGGCTAGTTACGGAACACAGTCTATTCAGGTGAGCTCAATCTTATAGGGTATGGGGTCCTATAGCATTGGAGAGGAGGCGGGGTTAACCACACGTAGGCTGCCATGGAGTCCATCAGGAAAGGAAAATTACGGTAAGTATTTGATAATAAATTTTCCTTTTTCTGCTCATCTATTTATAGCACCCTCCCTGACATAATTCAGGCTGGTTTTATCTCATTTGTCAGAAAACTTGTCAGAAGTTATCATGCTAACAGAGCAGGAGAAAGCCATGGGACTGGTGCTTTGAAGAGAGATAAGAAAACATTGCAGATTTATGTGCCCAGCTCAAATTTCATTAATTCGGTTTACATCCACTTTAACCACTTCAGCCCCGGAAAAATTTACCCACTTCCCGACCAGGCCATTTTTTTGGGATACGGCACTGCGTCGCTTTAACGGACAGCTGCGCGGTCATGCAACGTTGTACACAAACTAAATCGATGTCCTTTTTTTCCCACAAATAGAGCTTTCTTTTGATGGTAATTGATCACCGTTTTTATTCATTTATTTTTTTATAGCGCAAAAAACAACTTTTTGCTACAATAAATATCCAAAAAAAAAAATGTAAAAAAAAAAAAAAAAAAAAAAAAAACAAAAACAAACAAATTTTTCTTCAGTTTAGGCCAATATGTATTATTCTACACATTTTTTGGTAAAAAAAATCCCAATTAGCGTATATTAATTGGCCTGCGCAAAAGTTATCACATCTACAAAATAGGAGATATGGCATTTTTATTATTTCATTTTTTTTATTATTAATGGCGGTGATCTGCGATTTTTAGCGGGACTGCGACATTGCAGCGGACAGATCGGTCACTTGACACTGTTTTGGGACCAGTGACATTTATACAGCGATCAGTGCTTTAAAAATGCACTGATTACTGTATAAATGACACTGGCAGGGAACGGGTTAACACCAGGGACAAGCAAAAGGTTAAATGTTCCCTAGGGTGGTGCTTTCTAACTAACTGTGGGGGGAGTGGACTGATGGAGTAGAGAGATCGCTGTTACTAAATCACTAGGACCAGACAGACAATCTCACGCTACTCCCCTGACAGAACAGGGATCCATTTGTTTACACTGGCAGATCCCCGTTCTGCCTCTGTGGAGCGATCTTGGGTGGCTGGCAGACAAAGTCCACCGGACCAGCTGATTGGCTCCCCCGCAAGCCTGCCCACAGTTCGCTGTGTACGTGCCCAATGTACAATGACGGCGATTCGCGCAGCAGAGCCAACCTGCCGCAGTGAAACTGCGGCGGCTGGTCGGGAAGTAGTTAATCTCAGTATAAATACAGCTGTTCTGTGAAGCCCTCAGATGTTTGTTAGAGAACCTAAATGCACAAACAGCATCATGAAGGCCAAGAAACACCAGACAGGTCAGGGATAAAGTTGGAGAAATTTAAAGCAGGGTAAGGTTATAAAAAAAAAAAAATATCCCAAGCTTTAAACATCTCATGGAGCACTGTTCAATCCTTCATCTGAACATGGAAAAGGAGTAACACTGCAAACATACCAAGACATGGCCGTCCGCCTAAACTGACAGGCCAGGCAAGGAGAGCATTAATCAGAAGCAGCCAGAGGCCCATGGTAACTCTGGGTCTGTATTTCATGCACACCCAGTACGCCATATTTTTATTTGTTACTTACATAATTGAGTTACTATTAACTGTTCATATGACACTTATTCCTGTTCTTCCTTCTACAATGTTTTCTTTATTCTTCTATAGATATTTGCTCCTCCCCGGGATGTGTGTGGCTATGCGATTCACCAATAAAATGTATGACTATATTGAGTTCATGATCTATCAATGGTCCCCTTAAAATTTATTTACTTTAAATGTACAGAGCCTCAACATACCACAAAAGCGTACTGAAGTATTTCACTCCCTAGCTTCAACAAAAGCTCATATTGTATGTCTCCAAGAGGCCCATTTTACTAAAATGTCAACCCCTAAATATTTTGGCTCTTTATATCCTCAAGTTTTCACAGCTTCTGCTGAGACAAAACAACGAGGAGTATTAGTGGCATTTCATCGTACAACACCTTTTTCCCTCCAGGCAGAGATTAAAGATCCTGAAAGGCGATCTCATACTTATGGGGTATCTGACTTACCAATCACAGTAGTATCCTATTATGCTCCAAATATCAATATCTTTCCTTTCCCATTTATTACAGGTGGTCAGAACACAAAATGGGCACATTATTAATTTATTATTAATCAAATCAAGTCCTTTATCCATTTCTAGACAGATCCCCAAATCCCACCACCTCAATTCCCCGGAAACATACATTCCAGCAATTACTCCAGCAACATTCTCTATTAGACACTTGGCATGAAATGAATCCTGCAAAACACCAATTCACCTTCTATCCTCATAACTCATTCTCTTTAATTCATCACAAATTACCATAGGTATGACCCCTGAACTTCTCTCCTCATCCATTATTCCATTCACTTGGACCGACTATAGCGCAGTACTAACCACATTTACCTCTCTAATCCCTAAGGCACACAACCCCACATGGCAGATTAATAACTCCATTCTATCCCACCCATCTCATTCCGCAGATTTGGAAAAAGCTTTATAAGAATATCTGGCCTATAACGCGACTCCTGATATTTCTCCTTTAACACTATGGGAGACGCATAAACATGTGTTCCCGGAGCATGTGTTCAACAATCCACTTTTCCTAAAGAAAAAAATGTCTGCTGCAGCAAAAACTGGAGACTAAATTTAATTCTTCCCATGCGCCCTTTCAATCGAATCCTAGTCCCACTACAAAATCACAATTGGATAAAGCATGTCTTGATCTTTTCCTCTCAAACTCTGCTGAAAAATTGTTATGTAAATCTAGGCATTCATTTTACCTTAAAGCGGGGGTTCACCCACACCGCCAAAAAAAAAAAATATTAAAAGCCAGCAGCTACAAATACTGCAGCTGCTGACTTTTAATACATGGCCACTTACCTGTCCCAGGGTCCAGCGATGTCGGCAGGGGACGCCAAGAACCCGCTCGGTTCTCGGCAGCTGCCGCTGCCATCCTAGGTGAGGGAATCAGGAAGTGAAGCGTTGCGGCTTCACTTCCCGATTCCCTACTGCGCATGCGCGAGTCGCGCTGCGCGTCCCAAGTGGTCCCCGCTCTCTCCTGGGAGCTGCGTGTTCCCAGGAGACAGCGGGGTGGGGACGGGAAGAGGCGTAGACTCCCATGGGAGTCTATGCCGGAAGTGGGTGCAAATACCTGTCTTAGACAGGTATCTGCACCCCCCTCCCCCCTGAAAGGTGCCAAATGTGACACCGGAGGGGGGGAGGGTTCCGAAAAGCGGAAGTTCCATTTTTGTGTGGAACTCCGCTTTAAAGTCAATAAACCTACTACACTCCTAGCTCGAGCCCTTAAAAAGTCTACTCATTCCTTCAAACCAATCTGTCTGAAACGATCACACGATACATACACCAGAAATCCTGTGACAATTCTTCACTTTTCAAAAACATCTCGCTTCTTTATATAAAAAAGAGAAACCCCTAGATCAAGCTTCTGCAGAATTAATTCTTTTCACATATCACATTCCCATCTATCCCCTTGACCCAACAAGATAGCCTTGAAAATCCCATAACCACTAGTGAAATATAGCTATTAAATCCTTTAAAGTGGAGTTCCTCCCAAAAGTGGAACTTCCGCTCATTTGTCTCCTCTCCCCCTCCGGTGCCACAATTGGCACCTTTCGGGGGGGGGGAAGGGGGGACAGGATACCTGTCTCTGTTTCAGGAGTCCGTGCCGTGGCCCGCGACATCACTTCCTCCTCCACTCCCTGTCGCTAGGCCAGTAGGAGAGAGGAGCGGGGCCTCGCGCATGCACAGTAGGGTTCCTGGCGTGAAGCCGTAAGGCTACACTGCCGGGTACCCTTACACGCAATGGCAACGACAGCAGCACCCAACAGCTGATGGAAACATCAGCTGCGGTGCCGACTTCGTTGAACTCCAGGACAGATAAATGTCCCATTATTAAAAGCTGCTGGCTTTATTTTTTTTTTTTTGAGGGGGGGGGGGGGGGGGGGGGAGACACCGCTTTAAACTAAATAAACGCCCAGGCGGCTTTTCAGCCATGTATTATAAGAAGTTTGCTCATATCCTAACTCCATTATTGACTGAAGCCCTTAATTCTCTTCTTGCTGGGCACGCTTTTCAACCTGAAACTCTACCCGGAATTATTTCAATGATTCCCAAACCAAATTCAGATAAAACATCTTGCTCCAACTAGAGACCCATTTCCAAACTTAACCACTTCAGCTCCGGAAGATTTGGCTGCTGAATGACCGGGCCATTTTTTGCAATTCGGCACACCTTCACATTGACAATTGCGCGGTCGTGCGACGCTGTACCCAAACAAAATTGACGTCCTTTTTTTCCCACAAATAGAGCTTTCTTTTAGTTCTATTTGATCGCCTCTGCAGTTTAATTTTTTTTTTTTTGCACTATAAAACAAAAAAAGCGACAATTTTGAAAAAAAAAAAAAAACAAACACAATATTTTATACTTTTTGTTATAGTAAATATCCCCTTTTAAAAAAAAAAAAAAAAAAAAAACTTCCTCGGTTTAGGCCAATATGTATTCTTCTACATATTTTTGGTAAAAAAAATAATAATAATAATAATAATAATAATAATTCGCAATAAAGCGTATATTGGATTGGTTTGCACAAAAGTTAGAGCGTCTACAAAATAGGGGATAGATTTATAGCATTTTTATTATTTTTTTTTTTTTTTACTAGTAATGACGGCAATCTGCGATTTTTATCGGCACTGCGACATTATGGCGGACACATCGGACACTTGACACATTTTTGGGACCATTGGCATTTTTACAGAGATCAGTACTATAAAAATGCACAGATTGCTGTAAAAATGTCACTGGTGGGGAAGGGGTTAACACTAGGGGGCGATCAAGGGGTTAACTGCCTTCCCTGCTACGTGTTTCTAACTGAAGGGGGAGGGGACTGACTAGAGGAAATGACAGAACGTGGTTCCTAGCTATTAGGAACACATGATCTGATTCTCCTCACAGAGCAGAACAGGGATTTGTGTGTTTACACACACACTTCCGTGTTCTGTCTTTTGTGCCCGCGATCGCTCTTGACCGTCGGCCTCACTACGGCACCCCTGCAGTGCAGTGGGTGCGCCTGCTATCCCGAACCCACGAGCCGACATATAGCTACGGCGGCTCGCGGGATCGTGCAGACCTGTCGCAGTAAAATTACAGCAGCTGGTAGGCAAGCGGTTAATTTAGACATTAAACTCTAAGCGAAAGTCTTGGCAACAAGTTTAAACAATACAATAGAATCTTTAACACAGATATCAAGTAGGCTTTATCCCAAGGCGTCAATCAGGAGAGAATATACGTAGGGCAACATTACTAATACATGCTGGCAAAAAAAGACGGATTCCTCTTTGCCTCTTATCCTTAGATGTCAAAAAGGCATTTGACACGGTCACGTGGCCATACCTTCATTATGTCCTACAACGCTGGGGATTTGGTCCCCATTTCCTTAGTGGGACCTCATTATATTTGTGTACACACGATCGGAATTTCCGACAACGGATTTTGTTGTCGGAAAATTTTATAGCAAGCTCTCAAACTTTGTGTGTCGGAAATTCCGATGGAAAATGTGTGATGGAGCCCCCACACGATCGGAATTTCTGACAAGGTCCTATCACACATTTTCCGTCGGAAAATCCGACCGTGTGTACAGGGCATTAGTCGACCCGAATATAAGCCAAGGCACCTAATTTTACCACAAAAAAATGGGAAAACGTATTGACTCGAGTATAAGCCTAGGGTGAGAAATGCGCAGCTACTGTAAGTGGAAAAGAGTCAACAATGCCCATTTGCAGCCTCACTGTGCCCATTTGCAGCCATAGGTCCCCCAAACTTCAAACTCGGTACTTAAGGGTTCCTAGATGTCCCCTAGCTGTAGCCAAAATTTGGGGTCTCTGGACCCAAAGGGTCCCGAAATTACATTGCTGCAGATGGACACAGTTGCCCGACTTTGGGGCCCTGTATCTTGGGGCTACTTAGTGCTGGGCACCCCAAATGTGGTGTGCAAACCCAGTGGAACTAGCACCACAATATATCCAAAGCTGGGGTTCCTAGCACCAAGTGGCCCTGAGATACAGGGCCTCAAAAATCGGTTCAGAAAATGTCAAGCACTTTTCTGCAGCAGAGAATGACATTTTCTGAACTGACTTTGGGGCCACGTGGTGCTAGGAACCCCAACTTTAGACATGTTGAGGTACTAGTTCAACTGGGTTTGCTCACCAAATTTGGGGTTCCTAGCACCAAGGAACCCTGAGATACAGAGCCCCATATTCGGTTCGGAAAATGACATTTTTTGCTGCAGAAAAGTGATTGACTTGAGTATAAGCCAAGGGGGGCACTTTCAGCACAAAAAAAGTGCTTGAAAAACTTGGCTTATACTTGAGTATATACGGTAATCTTCTTTGAAATTGCTCCAAATTACAGAGATACTGGACTGGAGTAAATACCACCCTCAACAAAATCTTTGGGATCAACTTGTCTATTGATGCAACATGAATCCTCAGCAGCTCTGATGCTTGCCCTGCAGATGATCATTTATTGATCAATCACCACTTTTATCAGATTGTGTCACAGTCTGTAGAGATATAGCTTAAAAATGGACCTTGACATGCCCACTTAGTTAAAGACTGGATCTCAGAACTAAACAAATACATCTCCTTTGAAAGGCATACTTAATTGAGAAATACTACATGCAAGTTCACTTCTATTTGGTCGAATTGGATTGAGTTGAAGTGCCCTCTTACCGATTCGTGCATGGCAGTCTACATTGTCATTTACAGGCTGTCTAGAGTTGAATGCTCTTTTATAAGCCGTTTATTATTGAACAATTGATGTACTGTCCTCCATGTATTGAGCTGTACGTTGTTAGGTTGGGCCTTTTTGCATTCAAGTAGTATTTCAATGCGTGGCAGTTTTTGTTCTTGAAACATAACAAGCGTTAATAAAAATTATCAGATTAAAAAAGATAAAATATTACACACAAAGCATGTAAAGATATTTAAAGTTGCATCAAAAATCTATTTAAAACCATAACTACTACAATAACTGAGCTTACTGAAAAATGAGCTCTACTTTCACTTGGGAAAAAAAAAAAAAAAAAAAAAGTATTGAAATAAATAGCTTTTTAGAATATGTATATTCTCACTGTATACTCAGCCTCTGCTTTGCAGTGATACACAGTGGTTGTGTTTTACTGGTCTCCCTCGCAATGCAAGTATATGGCACATTTCACATTTATGCGTGAGGTTTTTACATGTAAACCCTACATAATTATTAAATGGCTATAAAATGCATCTGATGTGAACTTTCAGGATGAATCGCTCCACAGTGCCTGCAATTACACATAGCAGTAAGGGCTTCTTTAACCACTTTAAGAACAGCTGCCGCAGTTGTACTGCATCAGGTTGGCTCTCAGAGGGTGCGCGCGCGGCCGACGGTTGCGATGCCCGTCGGCCACCCACGATCGTTCCACAGAGACAGAACGGGGATCTGTCAATGTAAACAGACAGATCCCCATTCTGTCAGGGGAGGAGAGACAGATCTGCTGTTCTTAGTGATCAGGAACAGCAATATCTCTCCTCCAGTCACTACACTCCCTCACACATTTAGAAACACCTAGTGTTAACCCCTTCCCTGCCAGTGACATTTATACAGTAATCAGTGGCTATTTTTAGCACTTATCGCTGTATAACTGTCACTGATCCCAAAAGTGTCAAAAGTGTCCGATCTGTCTGCCGTAATGTCGCATTCCCGCTAAAAATCAATGATCACCACCATTACTAGTATATAAAAAAAAAAAATAAAAATGCCATAAATCTATCCCCTATTTTGTAGACGCTATAACTTTTCTGCAAATATACACTTATTGCGATTTTTTTTACCAAAACTATGTAGAATACATATTGGCCTAAACTGAAGAAATCTGTTTACATTTTTGGGATATTTATTATAGTAAAAAAAAAGTAAAAAATTGTTTATTTTTCACAATTTTTTTTTTTTTTTGCGCTATAAACAAAAAAAACCCAAACAATTGAAAAAAAAATGCAGAGGTGATCAAATACCAGCAAAAGAAAGCTCTATTTGTGGGGAAAAAAAGGACAGATTTTGTTTGGGTACAGCGTTGCACGACCGTGCAATTTTTAAAGCTCATTTAATGAAAGAAAGGACACTTGAATGTCCATATTGCTGGCCACGGGTTCACTATAGCCTACCCACCACCATGGGTTACTAAGTTATTAATCAGAAGTAGGTATTTCATTGCATTTGATACTTGTACTTCAAGCATATAAAATGTTTTGGAACTCTAAAATAATCAGGAAAAAAAAAAAAAAAAAAAAATATAAGAAGGGTGGCTCATTTATGAAGCTGTAATTAGGAGATCCACTTAACATTCACGTGTAGTTTTAGCCGGCCCGCTGTGGAGATGGCTTCACTTCCTGTTTTAGAGATCCTGCAGGAAATGAGGAAATTTCTCCAATTCAAAAAGAACGCCAATGTTAGAGAGCTGTCACAAGAACAATTGGAAGGATTTTCTCATCTTTTGCCCCAAGGCTTTAGCATGTTTGGACTTCCAGTCATTTTAGGACTCCGACAATGGTTACCAGGACAAATAGAAAGGTGAATTTTCCTTGTGAGAACAGACAGTACTAGAAAGGGTCAACATTTTCACTAATCTACCCAAAAGAAAAAAAGTTGCCCATTACATACACTTTAATGTTCTTTAGTTACAGAGAAGACTTATTTAGAACGCCTTGACAAAAAAAAAAAGCTGAATCACACATCTTTTAAATTAAACTATTAGTAGGACCCATATTTTATGTGTAACAGTCCACCAACTCACCATTAACTGGAGGTGTGGTCTTTGCAACCAAAAAGCATACAAAAAAAAAAAAAAAAAAAACAGGAACATAGGAGCCCTGAAGTAAAGATTTTACTTCCTAGGACCCAGCGGTTTGACCAAAAATGCTTTATTATTAAAAAGGTCACAAATTTACATTAATACAAAATTACAAAAATACATGGCCTCCTACACCTCACACCACTTAAAAATGACAACGTTGTCATAAAGAGCACCAGAAGTAGCTGCTTGTATGAATCCAACCATACAGACCAGGTCAAACCGCTTGGTCCTGTGAAGTAAACCTTTTACTTAGGGGCTCCTATGTGCCTTTTTGTGTTTTTTTAAATTAGCCATCTAATACTCTATTAGTAATTCTCTATTGGTACTCTATTACTCTACTAGTATTCTGCTACTCTATTAGTATTCTTAGTTGGAATAGCTTTTCTTGTCCTTTATTACTCCATAATTTGTAGTAACTCCTTTCTAATGTGACAGAAACATTGTTATGTACAGTAAATTCTGGCCCATATGACTGGCACAAACAATTCTGCTCTATTAGCAATCTAAAATTAAGATCATGTAAATTCTGGGACTGTACCCAAGAGTAGTTTAAATAAAATCATGCAGCTGTCAAAAGCTTAAAACTGCTACAGTTCAAAAACACTCAAAAGGTCTTGCCCCTGCCCCACCCTATGAATGGACAGTGAACAGAGAACCAACACACTAATGAGCTCATCTTTGCCACTCTGCTCCCCTCCTAGCATGCTCCTTGCACTGCAGCACAACTGACTGGCTGCTTTTGCAATTCTCTGTACAAAAGAATTTGGACTGGGGTAGCAAAGAGGCGGATACCAGGTCAAATTCAGGTACTTAAACTGATTGCATTAATTAAAAAAATATTCATTATAAATTCAGTTCAGAAAAAAAAAAAAAAAAAAAAAAAAAGGGAATAAAGGGCAGAGTACAAGCTCAACTTGGAAACCGTGTCATGCCACATAAATGCTCCAAGAGATTTTATCTGCTTGGATTTCTCGGCAGCCAGCATTCAGGCCTCCAAAAAGTAATTAGCTCTCCGAGCAAGAACTGACGTCTATAAACTGATAATCTAGTGAGGCATCAGATTCTCTGCAACCAATTAGAAAGAATTTATGTATCTTTAACTTGGCTTTGTGCCCTCCTTTCTAGCAGGCTGCTCAGGGCACCTTCATGCAGCACTGGCACAAATGTCCTCATTAATGTCACTGGCTACGTAACACTCACAGTTCAATGGCTTTATTCCACATGATGACGTAGCCTGAGAGCGTGAACGACTCCACGTTGACAATGTGAATGTTTCCTCTTTCTGTGCCCACGTAGAGCCATTTGCTCTGGAAAGGCAGGTGACAAAATGTTATCCTATGGGAGAAAAACAAAGAAAAAAAACAAATGGTTTACAAGAGTTACCACTAGGGCCTCTGTTATGAATAATAAGAAATACAAAATGCTGTAAATAACTGGATAAGGTTATTCACTATACTACTTTTACATAAAACACAAATGCATTTCTCTCAAAAGAAAGCAGTAATTTTTCTACAATTAAAATAAATATTTTTTCCCCTTAGTTTTGGATATAGTAGAAACTAGTTAAAGCTGCTATTCGCATTTTTTTTCTTTCAGTGTACCATTGGAGGGATTTCCCCTTACTTCCTGATCCAGAAAAAGGTGACGAAAGCCCTTCTTAGATTGTCACTGAAACTGGTGTCCCCATTGGAAGACTGCATCTCCCCTCCTGTTCCAATATGAACCGTTACAATTTTGGTTTTCCCATTACTTTCTGAACAGACGATACCAGTAGAGAGATAATGACGAATCCCCCCAGCAGGAACACAGACAGCAATTAAAACCTTGTAGTGGCTCTAATCCCTTTTCCTACTATTTCCCTACTCTTTTTTTCACTCTTAAAGTAGAAACAAAATGATTTTTCATTTTGGATAGAGTAATGTAGGGTTACAACCCCTGTCAGGTTTTGTTTTACCATCTGTGCACCATCAGGGATATTTCCTTTCCTTCCTGTCCAACAACTAAAACAGGAAGTGGTAGACAATCACCACCAGAAGACTTCTAATCTCCAACTGTTCTGGAGACAACTAAAAATCTGGGATTTTTTTACTTTCACTTTCAAGAATAATCAACATCACAGAAACATTCTCCTGCGTTCCTGTTAAAGACTTACTTGGCTGACGTTCCTTCTGACTCCTGATCCTGCTTGCTGTACTACTATGTTTATCTCTGGCTCTTACATTTGCTTGGCTGACTACCTGATCCGGTTACTGAACTCTGGCTTGTTTTGATTACACTTACTCTGTTTACCTTATTATTAATGTGTGATTTAACTCTACTTCTGTCTCGGTCTGATTCATGGTTCCTGATACCTGGGCATGTTTTGTGGGGGCTGGGAACAGCAAATCTCCATGTTGTCCCCTGTCAGAAAGGGGATCCGCCTTGTTTACATAGGCCGATCCTTGTTCTGCCTCTCTGAAGCGATCGCCGGCGGACAGATTTTGCCAAACCCACGTGCACCCACAGTATCTATTACACTAAATGACAGACAGGTACGTCGTTTCGTGCAATAGAGCCGCCCTGCCGCAATATATATATATATATATATATATATATATATATATATGTGTGTGTGTGTGTATGTGTGTATGTGTGTATGTGTATATATATATATATATATATATATATATATATATATATATATATATATATATATATATATATATATATATATATATATATATATATATATACATACACACACATACACACACACTCATATATACATACACACACACACACACACTGTGGCTCGTCGGCAAGTGGTTAACTTGTGTGTCAAATTGTCATTCTTCGTTTAAAAGTTTTCCCTTTGAGTACTTTTGTTCCCTTTAGGAACTAAAATATTCATGTCTTCCATAGTGTTATCTGGTTGTGAGAAGTGACGTCCCAAAGGTGTGCAGAAGCTTATGTTTATGGTGTGTGTGTAAATTCATTGCTTCTAGGTTTTGTCCTGTTTCGCCAACATAAGCCCTTTGTTGTCATTTTGCATTGGATAAAAAAGGTACACAACATTACTGAGGTACAGCTATATGATCCTGTGATATTGAAAGTCCTTTGTGTGAGACACTTTTTAATGAATTGATTTGGCTGCAGTTTGTAGCTGTATTAGCGTGTGCTACAATCACCTCAAGCCCTTCCCCTCTCTCTAGGAAAGCATCCACTGATCAGTCCTCAATCATCATAGTTACATAGCAACAGAAGTTGTTAGGTTGAGATGAAATGTTACTGAACAAAAAATCTCTAAATTACAGAGGGGAAGTGAAAATGCCCGGTCTAGCTTGGACCAGTTTGTGTTATATAGGTTCAAATACAGGTTCCATTGTACGGTGTTAAATTGTCTAAAGAACTAAGTATTTCCCAGTTTGTTAGCATACATTTTTGGTCTTGCATATCTCTGGACAGTTTGTTTTCCAATTGTCCATGGAAGACACTGGGTGAAGAGTTTAAACATTTGTTGCAAATTGTTGAAAGCATATGTTTAGCAAACTGATGGGTGCCTTATCACCCTAATTCAGCGCTGTCTTGGCTGCATGACCAAAAATACTTTTCTGTATTTGCACACTTTGAGAAATTAAATTTCGGTGTCAACTAATTTGGCAACACTGTCCAAACAAGAAATGACTGGTAAAGCTGTCAAGTCATGTATCAAAATTGCCAGGACTAAAAACAATAAAATTACCTGATCTGTTAGAAGATGCAGTTACTATACTACCAGTTTTTGATGCAAAGTGATTTAAATTTGTGAAATTTCAGTGTTTTAGAACCACGCTCAAGACCATATTAAACTCTACTCCAAGATTACTAGAGAATACACAGAAAGAAGAGTAAACCAGAAATAAAGTCAAGTAAAGTTTATTCCAACTTCTACACTCCAGCAAAAAATATAAATGGCTATAGTTACTGTGATATATCGTATACAGGTGGTGATAAAATTATGTTACAATGGTGCAAAAAAAAAAAAAAATCTAGGTTGCTGTATCCCATAGCAACAGCAAAGTCCCATATACAGAAGTATTCTCTCCTTGGTTCAGTTCACCTTGTGCATCCCAATAACTGCATCATACAAAGAGAAGGTACCTTGTACTGTAGCCAAATCTTTCTAAGTAAAGTTTCATGTACACCCAGCTGTGCTATCCCATTGACAAATGGGCCAAATCCCCTATTCACCCCCAATCTGAGAATGTACAGTGTTCTAAAATAAATGTGATATCAAGGAGACTGCCCTCTTTCTTTCTACTTTATTTTTTTTGCCAATTGTTTTTATTGAATTTAAAAAAGGTAAGGTGTACAAAACAAAAGCATACCCAGGTTTAACCACTTCCCGACCGCCGCACGACTATATACGTCCTAAGTTTGAACGGGGATATCGTTGTTATGGCAGCAGCTAGCTGCCATAACCCCGGTATCCCCGTTTTCGTGCGGCGGCTGGCTTTCAGATAAAAGTGGTCCCTGCGGCGGATTCGCCGCGAGATCACTTTTATCGGTGGCGGGAGAGGGCCCCCCCCCTCCCGCCGCGATCCGGTGCCCTCCGCCGCTTACCGGAGCCGTCGGTAGCGGCGGAGGCTATCGCGTCCTTCTGCGTGCTGTGTCTGGAGACGAGTGAGGCCAAGATGGCGCTCACTCGTCTCCATGACACTGCTGGGCGGAAGCGACGTCAAAACGTCACTTCCGTCCACGCCTCTTAAAGGCATATTTTTTCAAATGTTATTTTTCTAAATGACTTTTTTTTTTTTTTTTTTTTTTTTATTGCATTTTAGTGTAAATATGAGATCTGAGGTCTTTTTGACCCCAGATCTCATATTTAAAAGGTCCTGCCATGCTTTTTTCTATTACAAGGGATGTTTACATTCCTTGTAATAGGAATAAAAGTGACACAATTTTTTTTTTTAAACAGTGTAAAAATAAATAAAATATTTTAAAATAAATAATAAAAAATTTTTTTTTTAAAACCCCCCCTGTCCCGACGAGCTCGCGCGCAGAAGCGAACGCATACGCGAGTAGCGCCCGCATATGAAAACGGTGGTCAAACCACACATGTGAGGTGGTAGAGCGAGAGCAATAATTCTAGCCGTAGACCTCCTCTGTAGCGCAAAATATGCAACCTGTAGAATTTTTTAAACGTCGCCTATGGAGATTTTTGAGGGTAAAAGTTTGACGCCATTCCACGAGCGGGCGCAATTTTCAAGCATGACATGTTGGGTATCAATTTACTTGGCGTAACATTATATTTCACAATATAAAAAAAAATTGGGATAACTTTACTGTTGTTTTATTTTTTTTTTTCAAAAAAGTGAATTTTTTCCAAAAAAAGTGCGCTTATAAGACCGCTGCGCAAATACGGTGCAAAAAAAAGTATTGCAATGACCGCCATTGTATTCTCTAGGGTGTTAGAAGAAAAACCATATATAATGTTTGGGGGTTCTAAGTAATTTTCTAGCAGAAAAACCTGTTTTAAACATGTAAACACCTAAAATCCAAAACGAGGCTGGTCCTTAAGTGGTTAAAGATTTTTTTTTTTTTTTTTTTTTTTTTACAAGGCACACAAAAACTTGGCTGGGAACCAAAGCCAAAGGTAACCTTACAGTTAGGGAAAAAAGTATTTGATCCCCTGCTGATTTTGTATGTTTGCCCACTGACAAAGAAATGATCAGTCTAATTTTAATGGTAGGTTTATTTTAACACCGAGAGACAGAATAACAAAAAAATTATGAAAAAACGCATTTCAAAAAAGTTATAAATTTATTTGCATTTTAAGGAGTGCAATAACCATTTGACCCAGTCACAAAACCCTTGTTGGCAATCAGAGGTCAGACGTTTCTTGTAGTTGGCCACCAGGTTTTCACACATCTTAGGAGGGATTTTGCGCCACTCCTCTTTGCAGATCCTCTCCAAGTCATTAAAGGTTTTGAGGCTGACGTTTGGTAACTTGAACTTTCAGCTCCCTCCACATTTTTTATGGGTTTAAGGTCTGGAGACTAAGGTCCTGAAGTGGCCTAGCCAATGTGTTTCTTCTTGAGCCACTCCTTTGTTGCCTTGGCCTTGTGTTTTGGGTCATTGTCATGCTGGAATACCCATCCATGACCCATTTTCAATGCCCTGGCTGAGGGAAAGAAGTTCTCACCCAAGATTTGACAGTACATGGCCCCATCCATCGTCCCTTTGATGCTCTGAAGTTGTCCTGTCCCCTTAGCAGAAAAACCACACCCAAAGCATAATGTTTCCACCTCCATGTTTGATGGTAGGGATGGTGTTCTTGGGGTCATAGGCAGCAGTCCTCCTCCTCCAAACACGAGTTGATGCCAATGAGCTTGATTTTGGTCTCATCTGACCACAACTCTTTCCCAGTTCTCCTCTGAATCATTAAGATGTTCATTAGCAATCTTTAGACGGGCCTGTACATGTGCTTTCTTGAGCAGAGGGACCATGTGGGCGCTGCAGGATTTAAGTCCTTTGTGGCGTAGTGCGTTACCAATTGTTTTCTTGGTGACTATGGTCCCAGCTGCCTTGAGATCAACAAGATTTTCCTGTGCAGTTCTTGGCCGATTCCTCACCAGTCTCATGATCATTGAAACTCCACGAGGTGAGATCTTGGATCAAACCCCAGACTGAGGGAGATTGAGTGCTATTTTTTGTTTCTTCCATTCGTGAATAATCACACCAACTGTTGTCACCCTCTCACCAAGCTGCTTGGCAATGGTCTTTTAGACCATTCCAGCCTTGTGTAGGTCTACAATCTTGTCCCTGACATCCTAAAGCCCCATACACACGATAGGACTTTGTACAAACTTTCCCTTGGATTTTTGTACAAAGGGCGTTGGCCAGAAGTTTGTCTTGCATACAGACGGCAGGACTTTTCCAGCCAACTTTCACCAAATCACGTGGTTTTTCAGCTCTTTACCACCACCACCCTTTGGTCAACTTCTGTATTGTTGTCAGATATTGTGTCAATCTCTCCACTTTTATTGGCGAGATTGACACCTTGCGAGCCGGGTTCACACTTGTGTGGGGATCCGACTTGGATCCCCGCCAATGCCAGGCACTGTGTTTGGTATGAATCTTGAGGGGGAACTCCACGCCAAATTTGAAATAAAAAAAACGGCATGGGTTCCCCTCCAGGGGCATACCAGGCCCTTAGATCTGGTATGGATTTTAAGGGGAATCCCTAAGCGGAAAAAACAGCATGGGGGTCCCCCCAAAATCCATACCAGACCCTTATCCAAGCACGCAGCACGGCCGGTCAAGAAGGGGGGTGGGGACGAGCGAGTGCCCCCCCTCCTGAGCCGTACCAGGCCGCATGCCCTCAACATGGGGGGTGGGTGCTTTGAGGGAGGGGGCGCCCTGCGGCGAGGGGCTTATCGGAATCTGGGAGGCCCCTTTAATAAGGTGGCCTCCAGATCCTGGCCCCCCACCCTTTGTGAATGAGTATGGGGTACATCATACCCCTACCCATTCACCTAGGGGAAAAAATGTCAAGAAAAAAAAAAAAACACAGTACATAGGTTTTTAAAGTAATTTATTAGGCCGCTCCGATTCCAACCTCTTCACCAAGACCAAAGAGCTGTCTAAAGGCCGGTACACACGATCGGACTTTTTGACAACAAACATGCAAATTAGCTGTTTTGGAGCAACATCCGACCGTGTGTACGCTCCATCCGACCATGTGTACGCTCCATCGGACAAACTTTTTCTGTTTCCATCGGACTTTTGTTGGCTGTGCGAACGGACAAACTTTCCGGCAACAAAAGTTCGATGGAGCAAAATCCAATTGTGTGTACACAAAAGCATCGGACTTTTGTACAAACTACAGTACGCGGCCGTGAGAATGTTTCCAGCGCGAACCCATTGCACTGGTTCTCAGCAACAGGGTACTGTACATCTCGCACTTGCTGCAATAGGAAAAACACATTTTCCTATTGCGGCGAGCATGAGAGGGAATTCCCCTCTGGGGGCATACCAGGCCCTTAGGTCTGGTATGGATTTTAAGGGGAACCCCCCTACAATGAAAAAACGTAGTGGGGGAGTCCCCCCAATATCTATACCAGACCCTTATCTGAGCACGCAGCCCGGCCGGTCAGGAAAGGGGGTGGGGACGAGCGAGCGGACCCCCCCTCCTGAGCCATACCAGGCCGCATGCCCTCAACTTTTTTTATTCTCTGGCACGAGTCAGAAGATTTTCAGAAAATTAACGACTCACTTACAGGATTGTTGATGCAATTATTAGTCCAGACAACATGCAAAACGTGCATTTTAGAGATCATGGTGATACACGTAGGAACACGAAATATCAAGCCTTGGCTTCTTTGCTTTTAAATCAATTTTCTTTGTACAAGGACACAGAAGCCCTGCCTTAAAGGAATGATTTAGGAGTACAAATGTATGTTTTAACTCTGCTTTCACAAAAAGGTTGACGTCAAGGCAAACAGCTACACACACACACAGACAGAGCTTGTAACAAAACCATAGTATAAAAACATTTTTCAATAAATACTGGATATAGAGGTCTTGCAGATTTTAAAAAGGAGGCCATGACCACGTGAGTTAAACACATGAACATGATTATTATTGAGCTTCCTAATGAACATGTATATCAAATATAAGCCTATATGCAATTCTACTCTTCCAGTTAAGTTGACTTGACAAACAGCTGTCAAATCTTGACTGAATACATGACAAATCAATCAACAGATCCAAAGATCTAAATAATTGAAGTGGTTTGCAAATCTTGAATTTTCCATTAAAAATAAAGCATTATCCAATTCCCTTAGCACATACAGTGTGTATATATACACACACATAATATATATATATATATATATATATATATATATATATATATATATATATATATATATATATATATATATATATATATATATATACACACACACATACACATATACACACACACACACACACACTATATATATATTTATATTACACATACACACACATACAGTAGGTATAGAAAAGAAGAGTAGTGAGCAAATATTGCAGTCTAGATGTGCAAACTTAGACTTTTCCCAACAGACTAAAGGCTGTAATTCTAGCAAAAGATGGTTGAACAAATTACTGACAAGGGGTGATCCTTTTTCCAACTCAGTTTTTGATTTTTTTCTGACATGATAGCGTTTTACCTCTCACTTGGATGTTATAAGTTGCAGAGCGTAAATACAGCTGGGAAAAAAAAAAAAACACACGTTTTCATTTCAGGCTGCAAAGCAAAAAAATGTGTTTATTCTAAAAGGGGGGTGATATAGTGATATACACCCACTGGCCACTTTATTCAGTACACCTTGCTTAAACCTCCTTTTGCCTTCCGAACGGTCATACATTTTGTGGCATTGATTCAACAATGTGTTGGACACATTCCTCAGATTTTGGTCCATGTTGACATGAGAGCATCATGCAGTTGCTGCAGATTTGTTGGCTGCACATGCATGATGAGAATCTCCCATTCCACCACATCCCAAAGATGCTCTATTGGTTGGAGATCTGGTGACTGTAGTACAGTGAATTCATTGTCATGTTCAAGAAACCAGATTGAGATGAGTTGAGTTGTTTTGTGACATGGTGCATTATCCTACTGGAAGTAGCCATTAGAATTTTGTTACATTGTAGTCATAAAGGGATGGACATGGTCAGCAACATAACGCAGGTAGGCCGTGGCATTTAAACAGGTACTAAGGGGCCCAAAGTGTGCCCACACCATTGCACCAACACCACCAGTCTGAACCGTTGATACAAGGCAGGATGAACCCATGCTTTTTTAATGTCGTTTTTCGTCAAATTATGACTCTTATCAATGTCGCAGCTAAAGTTGAGAATCGGACCAGGCAACGTTTTTCCAGTTTTCTATTGTCCAATTTTGGGGAGCCTGTGCGAATTGAAGCCTCAGTTTCCTGTTTAGCTGACAGGAGTGGCACCTGGTGTGGTCTTCTGCTGCTGAAGCCCAACTGCTTTAAGGTTTGATGTGTTGTGCGTTCAGAGATGGTATTCTGCATACCTTGGTTTTAACAAGGGGTTACCTGAGTTACTGTTTGGAAGGTCTGTCGTTAAAGTGAAGAGTGAGGCCCACATCCCTAGTTTAGTGCACAAAAGGAGAAAAAAAAAACCTTTGAAGGGGGACTTAAGGGCATCAATTAATAAAGTAATGTATAAAAGAGTACATTTTATTAAACAGGAGTTAAAAATATATTCCCTGACAAAAATACAATAAAAGACAAGATGCAGTTAACATAACAGAATCATCTGATCAGTCAACACATTGGTTTGATGAAGATAGCAATGGTCCAACACATTCCCAATTTACACAAATGTTAACCATTTCTTTTTCAGGGGCAATTAAATGTCAAAAGATAGTTATTTGTTAAGGCGAGAGGGATTACATATAAAAGCGCATCCTCAATATTTAAAAGGGAAGGCTCATCCTTTGCTGCTGTAAGTCCTAGGAGGAATGACGAACAGGGGAGGACCCCGCGAGAGAACGCACTCCCCCAGCCACTGAGGCATAGATGGTCCTTACCATGTGGTGCCTATTTATATAGGGTCAGCCCAATTTGAATTTCCTAGAGATGTAAGGAGGCATTGGGGTGCTCTAATGAAAGGGCAATAAGCCTATTGGATTTCACAACAGGATTTGCTGAGATAGGGATATTGCTTTTGGAAGCCTATTGAGTTTAAAACACTCAAGGGAAGATGAGAATATCAGAAGATCAATCCTGATATCCAATAAGTCTAAAAGGTATCAGTTAATGTCTCAAAGAACCCCCAATTGGAATACCTGTGAAATCCAGACCTTATTGGTACTAGTGGAGCAGCATTGGAGCACCACGTCTAGATGCCTAAATGCATTGTGTTGCTACCATGCAATTGGCTGATTAGCAATTTGTGTTAAAAAGCAATTTAACAGGTGTACCTAATAAAGTGGCCAGTGAGTGTACATGTCCTTGCAAAAAGTTTCTGTATTTCTGCTGTCAGTTTCACTACTTCGCTATTCACTCTAAATTCTCACATCCTAAAAGCAAGGTTACTGTTGAGCAAGGTATACACAAAGGGATCTCCCTTAAAGTTCTTTGCTTCAGCTACATTCTCATGGGAAAATTGAGATAAAATTCAAACAGACATGAGTGACCTTGGCTGTTAAGCAGCCAATTGACACGTGATCTATCCTTATCTTTTAGCTGTAGGAAAGTCTGTCGATTGTAGAATAAATGGAGAAATCTTTCAGACTCCCATACAGCGCATGTGTGCCTTCTCCCCATGTACAGTTTTGGACATTTTAGATAATGGCCTGTTGACAGGTTTTAAGATTGTGTCATTGGGCAAAAAAGGTGTGCTTTTTACCAAACACTTATAAGACATTCAGAATTCACCAAGAGCATTTGAGCAGTTGACCTGCTTACTTGGTTCAAGCAGCTTCTGTATTTCCATAGATTTTTATTGGGAGTAAAAGTTCTTGTGAAGCCAACTAAAGCCTGTTGATAAAGGCTTGCCAAATGAATGATGTTGCAAATATATTTAAAAAAAGGCAGAAATTTCTTTACCTCTAAGATATGAGCACAAAGTATTTTGGCATTTGTTTGTAGGAAACAATGTACCTTATTTTCAGTTAAAGTGTTACTAAAGTCTGTTATTTTATTAATAAAAAAATGGCACGTTATACCTACCTGCTCTGTGCAGTGGTATTGCACAACTTGACCCTGATCCTCCTCTTCTGGGGTCCCCGGCGGCGATCTTAGCACCACTTTTTAGAACTACCAAAGCCAGCCGCTGGCTATGGGCCGTAGTCTGTACACTCCAGACCTGTATGTCTATGGAGCCGCGCTATAGACTTAAGCTGGCCATACACTATACAATTTTCCTGTTCAACTTTCCTTTAGATTTACCAAAACCATATAATACGAGGTCAAACCTAAACCCTTTCAATTTGTATGCAATCAGACAGGCCCTTGCACTACATAGTTGAAGGTAAATCTAAAGGAAATTGAATCAGAAAATTGTATAGTGTATGGCCAGCCTTACACAGCGGGACTTAGGACCGCCTCCCACTTCCTCTTCACTGCATCTGATTGACAGCAGCTTCTGCTGCGGATTGAATGCTGTGTAAAGAGGAAAAGGGAGAATAGATGCAGCTATGCACAGCACTGCTCTCTTCTCCCCTCTTCCCCTTCACACAGGAAAGGGGCACAGAGAAACTGAAAACATTTTTTACCTTAATGCAAACAAGGCATTAACGTTAAAAAAACGTTTTTAGGTTTAGGGGTTTAGGTAACGCTTTATATTTAGCATGATACCAATTACAAACTGAAGCAATAAAAGACTTCTATATTGTTTATGCATGCACACCAAGCATTATTTCACAGTATACAGAAAACAATTCCTGTTCTCAGTATGAGAGAAGGGGCCTCGGGTTCTGACACTTGGAACAATCTGCATCAGTAATTAGAATAATCAATCCAGATAATACCTTTTGTCTAAGTACAAAGCAGCATTTTCAAGAGCCAACTAGGATACAGACAGACAATTGCCATAGGAAACTGATGAGTTGTTGGATCAAGAACAGCCAGCACACCTTTCTAGCTCATCCAACATTCAGTAGGTTTTGTTACTCTAAACAGCACGAGTGCTGAATATGACGTTGCTGACATCCTAAAGATGATTTTGGCTAGGTCATATTGTAAAACACAGGAATGTAGAACAAAAAACATACATGCTTTATAAGCCTGGTTCCCTGCTGCACATTCTTTTTGGCAGCCTACACATTGAAATAAAAAAAAAAAAAAAAATCTATTTCTCCATACACACATTCGATATGGATGGTGGCATCCTTCCCGCTGAGTTATTGTATTTCAACAGTGGGCAGCTTTAACCTGCGGCACAGATCATTGAGAAAAATCCAATAGGCTGGTTGTACACAAGCTAATCACTAGATTGACTTGTGTACAACCATCAAGCGCATACATGGATTGAAATTCAGCATTTGCTGAAGCAACCAAATTGTGATCCATATATGGCCTTTTCTCGTCACTTCCCCATGGCTCTAATCAGCTGCTGAGAATGAAGAAAATATCCATTACTTGTGGGTATGGAGGATCAGGTGATTGACATTATGTGACAGCGCTTTTAACTGGTCTATCACTTCATATTGGCATGCGAACACAGTCAGCCGAAGGAAGTCCCAATTTTAAATCTGACTATAGCTTAAACAATGCTTTCCTTGAACTTGACAGCTAAATTGAGAGGCCATTGGCGTGAAATTGATTCTAAAAGGTTTAAAAAGAAGTAGTGCAACAGCCAAAGCTTGTTTGGCTGTACTTATCCTGTGGATCACAGGAGTGCAGTTTGTATTACACTCCTGTGACCAGTTTTCAGAAGACAGCAGGCCAAAGCCTGCTGTCGGCTGATGTCAAAGCTGGTGCAAGATTGTGACAAGGTGGCAGTCACCAGCTTTCTGCTCACAAAGCTGAGAACCGAACAATCAGGAGTTTTTGAATGCTCAGTTCTTAGATGTGGCAGCCACCTAGGCAAAAATGCCTGTGCTCAGGATCCCCCCCCCCCCCCATATACTTAACCAAGCCCTATCTCAACCTAGCATTGTGCCTGAAAGCAGCAGCTCTCTCCAATCTCTCTCTCCTCTTAGGGCAGATTGATAGCAGTAGGAGTCATTGGTTCCTTCTGCTGTCAATCAAAGCCTGTGACATGGGAGCGGGGGCCCAAGCAGCACTGTCTATAGACCCAGGTAGCCCGGCTCAGGATTGAGCCTGCTTCTTATGGGTACATTCGCAGGGGAGGTGGAGCCACTAGCATCGGCAGGGGACCCCACAAGAGGATTGGGGCTGCTCTGTGTAAAACCTCTTGCACATAGCAGGTATGTATGACATGTTTGCTATATATAAAAAAAAAAAGAAGCAAAAACCTATTTTTGACCATGGACACAGCATTTAAAAATAAAGCATGTCACAATGTGGGAAAGTAATTAGGAATATGATGAAAAATGGTATAAGCAGGGGTTACTTCCTATGAAAACTACATCAATTGTGCCTAAATAGTACCCTGAAAATGTGACCTTTTGTCTTTAATCCCAAAAAACAGACGTGCACTATATGGTTGGCTGCTAGTTTTATGGCATTTGGAGTGTACTGTAAGAGTATGGTCACTTTTCTCCTGGGACCTTGCTGAAGAGCAAACTGTCTAAAAACCTGTAGTGCAAGGATCTCCTCATCTTTTTTATTTTGTGGATGTGTGGCTACTTAAATATTACGCCCAGCAGCTCTGAAATGAGATCTTAAAACTCTGCCTCTACTAGGATGGCCATCTCTACACAGATTAAATATGCAAAACAAAGCTTTGCTGAACAGTTATGGGATAAAGGATCAGCTGCATGGGTACCATAGGCAATACTGGTGATGAATCTAGTCATCTGTTTGCTTTTTTTGGGCACGACTTCCACATTTCAGGTCCTCTATCATGCCATGCAAGATCATTTTTTTTTAAACTGACATTTGGTTTGGTTATTGACTCTCATTACTAATTATACAATGCTACAGTTGCAGTGGGATATGTCAGACTCTACAAAAAAATGGGAAGAGTCTATTCAAACAGATAAGGGGAATTTTCTAAGGCTGGAGAGGACAGAATCTGAATCAGCTACGCATGGCAAATCAGGCTATGCTTCACTGCAAAGCTTAAAGCAGAGCTCCACCCAAAAGGGGAAGTTATGTTAGTTTGCACCTCTCCCCCTCCCTTTTTTTTGGGGGGTGGGGAAGCGGGTACCTGGTTTGACACCTGGTTCGGCCCCCTCCTCCACCTCCCCCCAACCAGTTTTCTGGGACATATTACAGAAGACTATGGGACCATTCCCAAGGGTGAATCACAACTTGCACATGTACAGTAGGAAATTGGCTGTAGAGCTGCAAGGCTTCACTTCCTGTGTCCCTTACTTCAGATGCTGCCGCCTGTACCCAAAGCCAATTGAAGAATCGGCTCAAGTGGAAACATGGCTGGATCACTGTACAGGTAAGTGTCCTTATACTAAAAGTAAGCAGCTACAGCATTTGTATATATAAAAAGGCGCAGCGCTGGATATAAATAAACAGTGAAAATTATTTTGTTATGTGCAAATGAAGACTGTGCACATTAATCACTAAAATAATGTCCGTGAATATTTCTAATCAAAGTATAAATAAACGTCCATGAAGACATGTGAAAAAAGCCGCTACAGATGTCTGGCTTCCACCGCTGAAAAACCCGTCACCAGAAAGATAAAAGGCTTACCGGACAGCCTTTAAAAAAAGGCATGAATCAATCTCCACCTCGGATGCTGTCCCTTCTATGGATGGATCCTGTTGTGAAGTGCTGGATGGTTGATCTCAGATCCGTCAGCCATGGAGGAGAGCCGTTTACAGCGGTGATGGATATCCAGAAAGGAAGAAAAAGATGCTCCGATAGTGTAGTAAAACTATTGGTTCCTTTATTAAAATGCCATACAGGCGTTCAACAGTACAAAAAATCCTTGCAAGGAATAGTAAAACAACTCCGATAGAAAACGAAAGTTCGCGCATGCGCAGTCCGTGCGTGCGTGTCTACCCTACGGCCGTTTCGTCAGAAATGACATCATCAGGGGCACGCCTGCATTTGTAGCTCCTGACTTACTGCAAAACCTGAAGTTAGAAGCTGACTGGTCACGATGCACAGCTGCACCAATTTTAGTAAATTTCCTACAATGTGATTGCCTAGTCTATTCTTGGCTGGTAAATATTCTGATTTAAAATCAGTTATTAAAATTCGCAGTCCAATAAATTAAAGTAGACATTGTGGTGTTAGAGTGGCATTTCTTGGAAAGATATCTACTGCTCTCCTGCAGTTATAAAGCGGTATAAAATGAACTAAAATTTTAATTAGGCTAAAAAAAGCAGAGGGACAAAAATGAGAATTTACAGCAACCTTTATCAATATAAGTCATATCCAGTGTATTCACAGTCTATGTTATGGTCTTCTGTCAGATACTGAAGTATTTTGGATTTCATTAATTTGTTACAAGATTGATTTCCGCCCAAAAAATTACCAGGATATATGATTGGTAACCGTTTTTGAATCCCAGCTTGCGTTTTCCTAGAATGTTTACAATCATTTCATGGTAAAGATTCAGAGACTACAGCTCAATCCAAGCGTACTGGGGTTAAACGTCAACTAAAAAAAGAATTTTTCATCATCTTTCTGCCATAAGCAATATTCTTCAATACCATAGTTGTTCCACAGAGCTATTTAAGAGATATTTATCTCCTATAGTTGAATAGGAAAAAATACTGCAAGATGCATTTAAAGTGATTGTAAAGGCAGAAGGTTTTCAGATCTTAATGCATTTTATGCATTAAGATAAAAAGTCTTCTGCATGCAGCAGCCCTGCTTCAGCCCCCCTAATATTTACCTGACCCTTTACCTATTTACAAAGTCAGCCAATGAGAAAAGAAAGGTGGCAGGACAAGGCCACGGCTTCGTGTCTGTATGGACACATGGAGCTGAGGCTCGGGTGTCCCCACAGCAAGCTGCTTGCTGTGGGGGCACTCAACAGGGAGGGAGGGGCCAGGAGCACCGAAGTGGGACCCAAGAAGAGGAGGATCCATGCTGCTCTGTGCAAATCCACAGCATAAAAATAAAGACAAGACTTTACAATCACTTTAACGTAAACTTGCAATCTACACATACAATTCTGTTGTCCGAGTCATTCATGGAAGGCAAGTATTCAATTCACCATATGTCAATTATGTCAGTTTCTAAGCATTCTCAAAGAATATTGGAGTGAAGAAATAATTTTACCCAAGATCCATTATTCAACTAGATTTGTGGAAAAGCTACCTTGGCTGTGGGCAAGTTACATGGGGTGGCAGTACGATTTCTTCTCCTATAAAATGTCACCCAAGTGTAAGTGCAACATTTATTCTTCCAACCATAAGCATTTTACCCTCATTTTAATTCTGGAAGAAAGCTTTTGCTTTTCCAGCAGGATAAGGGCCTGTTTTAATGGCCTTTTGTTCACGTCAAAACTACTTCTCTCTTCATGGAAGTCCACAGGAATACAAAAGTAGCTTGAAACAAGCAACTTAAAAGGGTAAATTGTAGGTCAGAAGGAGGTCAACCGAAGATTAACTGAACTGCACCCTGTTCCAGGTCCTGCTTTTTGGCCGGCTGATGGATTCCTTATGGGTTTCTAAATTTTGAACAAATCGCATCAAGCTGTGCCTTATCGCCCCCACGGGACACTGTCAACCACCTAACTTATTCTCTTCCAGCTTTAAATTGCGTGGAGTTTCACTCTCTTTGGTGTAATACACCCTATTGTTCTGTGTATGCTATGTATATCTCTTTCTTGTACTGCACTTTGAAAATGCAATGCAATTTTTGTAAAACAAATGAACTGTGAATAATCTCAAATGTAAGAATGCACTTAAGAGCAAGCTCAATTTACCTGTCAACACAAGCATAAAGCCCAACACGGGAAGATTTGAGATATAAGAACATTTCAATTATGGGGGAAATACAACAATTAAATTGCTCTTCAAATGTTAGAAACGCATATTTTACCTTTGAAAATATTAAACATTACAATTTCATAGGAATCATTTTGAAAGTCAGTGGTTTTATTGTCACAAACTTGGCTAGGAATTATGGTTATATTGTAAATATTTTTTGCAACATCCACAAACGTCGCCTTTTTCAGCCCTTGAGAACTCAACTGTTCACCAATGACAAATGAAGAACTGTAAACTGGGTCCATTGACTAAACAGATACATTTCCCACATACTTGCTTCATGAAAGATTGTCAAAAGATATCACTGCTCCAGTGTAATCTAATGCAGTGTGATCACTGACACAGGGAAAAGAATAATAGCATTAAGATTCATTTTTGTCATGTACCAAGACTTGAAAGTCAGAGAGAAGGTTCAGGAAGGGCATATTGCAAATAAATGTATCCAGATCGCTGCAATTTTTTTGACAAAGGCTAAATCAATTACGCTGAAATAAACCTATCAGGGAGAAATGGTACACTGATTTTCTCCAGGCTTTGAAAAAAAAAAAAAAAAAATCAAAACTACACCAATCAAGCTGACTTCCGAATACAGTTGCTGATACGCAGCAATTTCTAAAGCAAAAAAGAAAAGAATAGAATATTATTTGTTGCCATGGAAATAAGTGAAATCGCAAAAGGTTTTATTTCTGATCTATTCAATGAGAAGTGAAAAAGAAATGTTTTTGATCATTTTGACTTCACTGTTCACTTTTGGCTTTAGCCAGTTTTCTACACAAAGGGAAATCCTCATATGAAGTTGATTGATTGGCTTGAACATGCCTAGCTAAAAACATTCTACAGGCTTGTTTCTGTGCCCATCACATCACATCCACTATATTACCAAAATTATTGGGACGTCTGCCTTTACACGCACGTGAACTTTAATGGCATCCCAGTCTTTGTCCGTAGGGTTCAATATGAAACAGCTTCAACTCTTCTGGGAAGGCTGTCCACAAGGTTTAGGAGTGTGTCTATGGGAATGTTTGACCATTCTAGAAGCGCATTTGTAAGGTCAGGCACTGATGTTGGACAAGAAGGCCTGGCTCGCAGTCTCCGCTCTAATTAATCCCAAAGGTGTTCTATCGGGTTGAGGTCAAGACTCTGCAGGCCAGACAAGTTCCTCCACACCAAAATCGCTCATTCAAGTCTTAATGGACCTTGCTTTGTGCACTGATGAGCAGTCATGCTGGAACAGGAAGGGGCCAGCTGAGAATGGCTAATCTATGCTGGCCACATAGCATAACTCAAATGCAGTAACGTGTAACCTACAGTTAACAAAAAAGGTGTATGGGGTTTCCACACTTAACAGGTATTACACTTTTAATAGAAGCCTTTTCTAACATCTTTTTTGCAGAAGCCAATGTGCTGATCTTTCACTTACCTAGTCCATTAGTTTAGTCTAACAGTTTTTAAGTCCTAAGGGACAGATAGTTTTTATTGTCATTGAGATATTTTCTTTAACGACACCCATCCTAGAATACAGAGAAAGCTTTTTCTTTTCTGCAACAGAGGCACATTAATGTTATATAGGGAAGCTGAAATTTAGGAAAAGAAAAAAGGTGACCTTGGCCTTTAAGAGCGGTGTGTAGCCACTTTTCAGCAGGTCAAACATGCAAATAGAAGCTAGCACAAACAGCAGGTTCCTCACTCCCAGGAATCTTAAAGGGCAAGTTTTTTCTCACAAAAAAAATAAATAGATGTAGTCTTGCTACATTAGAGGTCAAGTAAGTCCAATTTAAAAGCAAGCACCAAATATTACAAGTATCAGGTCTAAGATTATCCAAGTTACATATTTGTAGCCCTTCAAAGTTGAAGCGTTTTAGATAAAAAAAAAAAAAAAAAAAGGATTATTCTAAAAAGCTTTGTAGCTAGTAGAAACAATTTTAGGACCAAAGTTCTTTGCGACAAGACGCTGAGACAGGAGAGTAGAATAGCTATAAATCAATGATAGCAAAAAATGTTATTCAGACCCCTGTATGGACAATTCAAGAGAGTGACCCTGCCCCAATCAAAGAAAATCTGATAGTGGTTCTAACCCTTCACCACCCTATCCAAATCTAAAAAAGTTTTGCTTCAAGTAATACTTTAAAACACGAGATGATGTACTAGAAATATCTTGAGCCAATGATAGACCACAGATAAAAACATTGGCAAAGACCAAGAAAACTGAAAAATGTGAGAAATTGTTTATTTCCTACTTAGGGAGATCTAGGGATCATCTGAACTAATTTTCCAATCATATCCCTAGATTTACTATTGCTACAACCTAAATAAAGCATAGTATAAGAAAAGATGTGAATGTCAATCTGGGGGCATAGCACTATAAAGAAGCAGCTTGCAGAGCTCCTGTCCAACACAGAGCAGAGTATGTTTTAGACATTGACCCATTTTTACTATAAGATGCCCAAATAAGAAAACGAATTCCACTCTTCTGACACCCAACATCAGCAAAAGCTTTCCCTTCACTGACCCATATTGTGACCTTGACCAGGGAACCCTTCATATGTCAAACCCCACAGCTTCAAGGAGGAAAGATCAATATAGCCCTGGAGTACCAGGCAGCGGGGTCAACTCTGAAATTCAGCATTCCCTTTGGGCAAATAGGATTTGGGATCACGCAACCACACAGGGGGAGGACACCTTAAAAAAAAAAAAAAAAAAAAAAAAAAAAAAAAAACACACACGTAATGTTTTTGGTAATGGCCATAAACAAAGTTCATCACAGGCAGAGCACATAAGGAAGAAATCTGTAGTCAACAGCAACCAATTTTGCAGATCAAGCAGAGGAAAAAAAATATTGAATTACTCAATTGAGGAAAATATTAGAAAATCATGAAAAAAAAAAACACTACAGTACACCACTAGTACTTTGTTGCACCATCTCTGGCTTTTATAACAGCTTAAATTCCCCGAGGCATGGATAAACTATTAACAGTATTCATCAATCCAGCTTCAACTTTCTGTTATTGCAGTTTCCAGATCAGCTTTGCAGGTTGGAACCTTGTCCTGGACCAATTTTCTTTAAAGGGGTTGTAAAGGTAAAAATGTTTTCACCTTAATGCATTCTATGCATTAAGGTGAAAAAACTTTTGACAGTACCGCCGCCCCCAGGCCCCCCGTTTTACTTACCTGACGCCTCGAATCTTCGCTGCTCGTCCTCGTCATCTTAATTGCAGCTCAGCATGGTCGCTGATTGGCTGCAGTGGATGGATTGAAAGCAGCGCAGCCATTGGCTCGCGCTGCTGTCAATCACATCCGATGACGCGGCGCGCCGGGGGGCGGGGCCGAGTGATACAGCGAGCGGCTATAGCCGCCGGCTGTATCACGGGAGCGCGCCCGCAAGCACTCACCACCGTGCGAGGGAGCTCGCATTAAGGTGGTAAATGCTTGCAGGGAGGAGCTGAAACAGCCGCCGAGGGACCCCAGAAGACCAGGTTCGGGGCCACTCTGTGCAGAACGAGCTGCACAGTGAAGGTAAGTATAACATGTTTGTTATTTTTTAAAAAAAAAAAAATTAACTTTACAACCCTTTTAATTTCCACCATAGATTTCAACTGGATTGAGGTCTGGCTATTTGTAGGCCATGCCACTGACATATGTCTTTCTTGAAGAAAAAGTTTTCACGGCTTTTGCCCTATGGCAAGATGCATTATCCTGAAAAATGAGATCACCACCAAACATCCTTTCAATTGATGGAAGAAGAAAAGTGTCTACAATCGCAATATAAACTTGTGCATTTATTGAAAATTCAATGACTCATCTCCCCTTACCTTTACCTGACATGCAACCCCATATCAATGATTGTAGAAATGTGCATGTTTTCTTCAGGCAATCTTCATACATTTTATAGGAACAGCACCAAAGTTCCAGCCTGCCCAATGCAGATTCGCGATTCATCACTGAATATCACTTTTCATCCAGTCATCCACAGTCCAGGATTGCTTTTCTTAGCCCACTATAACCTTGTTTTTATCTGTTTAGGTGTTAATGATGGTTTTTGTTTGGCTTTTCTGTATGTAAATCCCATTTCCTTTAGGTGATGTGTCTTATAGTTCAGTCACAGACATTGACTAAGTTTTCTATCTTGACGCTTTGATGTATTCCTTGGTCTACCAGTACGCTTCCCTTTTACAACCTTCCCATTTGATTTGTACTTTGTAGCCGACTGGGAACCAACCAACATATTTTGTTAAGACTCACTTTCAGTTTTATAATCCTCTCATTTGTTTCAACTGACGTCTCTCACATTGGAGCCATGATTCATGTCAATCAGGCTGGTGTAACAGCTCACCAAGGTGTGCAAGCACTCTAACTGCAGACTAATTAACAGATGTAATCTGATGCAGATGTTTTAGCACGGCAAAGTACATGGTGATTTCATAATATTTCCTTCAGAATTGATCGATTCCATATTTTTTTCCTCTGCTTGATCTGCAAACACAGTTGCAATTGACTACAAATCCTCACTTTTTTTTTTTTTTTTTTTTTTTTTTAAGTGTTTCTTAAAACCAGAAGGTTGGAATGCTAAATGAAAATAGTTGAGTTATGTCTGTGATTAGTTTTTTTCCTACACAATTAAATGAACATTTTGCAAGAGTGGTGTATATATAGGTTTTGCCAAGTGTTGTACTACTATATGGAAGACCAGAATCTGAGGAATTGCTTCTGAATACATGGCCTTTCAGAGGCAACTGTAGGGACAGACCCTGCAACCACCATAATTCAATTCAATAAACACTCTATTGAGCTTAACACAAGGCTTGAAACTTGAGCTTGATAGGAATCCAGTGAACTGCCAAACCCCCCTCTATGGATCCTAAACAGATCCAGAGACAAATGTCAAACACTTCTAAAAACCAAAAATAGGCAAAGATCTGGGAAAAAGCATATACTTCTGGGCATTTCTTACACTCTCTGGATGTGCCATGTAATGAAACCTCTACTGTACAAGCCAAGACAGAAAAGCATTCCCTATAATCGGGGAAACCCATTTCAACTTCTACTTCACCACAGAAACCCTACCTTAATGCGGAACCTGAATGAATATTATACTCAGCGCTGCTCCAACAAAACAATAAAGCGCCTATATAAATATGATCAATACAATGAAAATGTCAATATAAAGTGCTTAGTGCAAATATAGTGCAAACTTAAAGTGAAATCATAAAGTCCATCCATATACAGTTGTGCTCATAAGTTTACATACCCTGGCAGAATTTATGATTTCTTGGCCATTTTTCAGAGAATATGAATGATGACACAATCTTTTTTCACTCATAGTTAATAAATGGCTTCAGCCAAGCACTATCAACTGTGTTTACTCTTTTTAAAACACTTACGGAACGCCCGCCGCAGTTTTACATCTGTACTTTGAAGAGGAATATCGTTATAGCAGCAGCTAGCTGTCATAACCTCGGTATCCTCTTCTTCAGCAGGTGGTCCGCTTTCAGATAAAAGTGGTCTCTGCGGCCTCAAGATCACCCCCCTCGTGTCACGCTCCGGTGCCCTCCGCCGCTTACCGGAGCCATCGGTAGCGGCAGAGGCTATCGGTTCCTTCTCCTGGCTAGACATGGAGATGAGTGAGGGGAAGATGGCCCCCACCCATCTCCATATCATTGCAGGGCGGAAGCCGCCCATAGCTGTTAAAAGGGCTATTTTTTTGTAAGACCGCTGCGCAAATACGGTGTGACAAAGTATTGCAACGACCGCCATTTTATTCTCTAGGGTGTTAGAAAAGAATATATAAACTGTTTGGGGGTTCTAAGTAATTTTCTAGCAAAAAAGAAAAAACAGTTCTCAACTTGTAAACAACAAATCTCAGAAAGAGGCTCGGTCCTTAAGTGGTTAAATACCATAATTACAACAGAAACTAGCCAAATGACCCTGATCAAAAATAATTTACATACCCCAGTTCTTAATACTGTGTATTACCCCCTTTAACATCAATGACAGCTTGAAGTCTTTTGTGGGATTTATGGATGGGGCTCTTAACGTCTCAGATGGTAAAGCTGCCCATTCTCTTGGCAAAAAGCCTCCAGTTCCTGTAAATTCTTGGGCTGTCTTGCACGAACTGCACGTTTGGGATCTCCCCAGAGTGGCTCAATGATATTGAGGTCAGGAGACTGAGATGGCCACTCCAGAACCTTCACTTTATTCTGCTGTAGCCAATGACAGGTCGACTTGGCCTTGTGTTTTGGATTGTAGTCATTGTGGAATGTCCAAATACGCCCCCTGCGCAGCTTCCTGGCTGATGAATGCAAATGTTCTTCCAGTATTTTTTGATAACATACTGCATTCATCTTGCCATTAATTTTGACCAAATTTCCTGCGCCTTTGTAGCTCACACATGCCGAAAACATCAGAGATCCACCTCTTTCACAGTAGGAATGGTGTACCTTTCATCATAGGCCTTGTTGACTCCTCTCCAAATATAGCGCTTTTGAGACCAAAAGCTCAATTTTGATCTCATCACTCCAAATGACTGCCAGAAGATTTGATGCTTGTCTCTTTGCTGTATTGTAAGTGGGATACTTTGTGGCATTTGCATAATAATGGCTTTCTTCTGGCGACTCGACCATGCAGCCCATCCTTCAAGTGCCTCCTTATTGTGCATCTTGAAAAAGCCACACCACATGTTTTCAGAGAGTCCTGTATTTCACCTTAAGTTATTTGTGGGTTTTTCTTTACATCCCGAAAAATTTTCCTGGCAGTTGTGGCTGAAATTTTAGTTGGTCTACCCCCTGACCATGGTTTGGTTTCAACTTCTTGATTACAGTTTGAACACTGCTAATTGGCATTCTCAATTTGTTGGATATCTTTTTATATCCCTTTCCTGTTTTATACAGTTCAACTACCTTTTACAGCAGATCCTTTAACAATTCCTTTGCTTTCCCCATGACTCAGAATCGAGAAACGTCAGTGCAGCATTGGATGACAGATGCAAGGGTGTGTCAGAAGTCCAGAAACTCATTGACCCTTTTTACACACACACTAATTACAAGCAAACAGATCACAGGTGAGGATGGTTAACTTTAATAGCCATTCAAACCCCTTTGTGTCAACTTGTGTGCATGTTATCAGGCCAAAATCACCAGTGTATGTAAACTTTTGATCAGGGTCATTTGAGTAGTTTCTGTTGTCATTATGATTTAAAAAGAGTAAACACAGTTGATTGATAATAAATGGCTTCAGCCAAAAACTAACCATGAGAGAAAGAAATGTTTTTGTGTTATTCATATTCTCAGAAAAATGGCCAATAAATCAAATTCTGCCAGGGTATGTAAACATATAAGCACAACTGTTAATGGTGTGCTGAACTTGTGCAACTTGTAATGTGTAGATCAAGGTGACACTCCATGCTCCCCTCCTGGGTCCCCATTCACCCACAACAATCTTTAAAAATCGCTCGCCTGGTACATGGGTTGGAGTATCGCCTTCCACCAATGGCTGAGACTGCTGGATATGTTCTGTGTATAGGTGAGGATATCACCTTTCTTCCACTGATAAGCTATGAGACGTCAGGTTTATCCTATATCCGGGTGAAGGTATCACCTCTCCAACTCTCCCAGTGATTTGATGTCCATATTGTAGACCAGGAATCTTCAAACTACGGCTCTCCAGCTGTTGCGGAACTACACATCCCAGGAGGCATTGTAAAACTGACATTCATAGACATGACTGACTAGGCATGATGGGAATTGTAGTTCCTCAACTACTGGAGGGCCGTAGTTTGAAGACCCCTATTGTAGACTTATGGTAATGAAGAGAAAAAGGTGTATAGTGTAATACTGCTAATTTTATTTGTTAAAGTTCAAAATCATTACACATACATCAAAGATTTAGAAACATGCAAAAAATGCCACCTTGGCGTACAAACAACCGTTACTAGGTCTCCTTCACTTGAAGAGTTGATGGTTGTTTGTATGCCAAGGTGGCAGTTTTTGCATGTTTTTAAATCTTTGTGTAATGATTTTCAACTTTAACAAATAAAAGAAGCAGTATTACACTATACACATTTTTTTCTTCATAGCCATACATCTACAATATGGATATCCAACCACTGGGAGATTTGTAGAGGTGATACCTTCACCCGGATATAGGACATACCCGACGTCTCATAGCTTATCAGTGGAAGAAAGGTGATAACCTCACCTATACACAGAACATATCCAGCAGTCCCAGCCATTGGTAGAAGGCGATACTCCAACTCATACACCAGGCGATTTTAAAGATTGTTGGTGAGTGGGGACCCAGGAGGGGAGCACGGAGTGTCACCAGGATCTGCACATTACACGTGGCACAAGTTCAGCACACCATATATATGGATGGACTTTATATGATTGCACTTTCATAAGTTTGCACTAAGCACTTTATATTGTTAATTAACATTTCATTGTATTGATCATAATATAGGCACTTTGTTGGAGCAGCTCTGAGTATAATATTAATATTCATTCACTTTGTATTTTTTTTACCTTGCACTACAGCTGCAGCCCGGAAAAGTTATTTACAATTAATTTGTTTCCATTTTATTTTGATTTTTAGGAATTGTCTATAGCGCGGGTATCTCTATTATTAAAGCGGAACCTGTTTCTTAGCACCACAAACTGAAAGCACCATTTAATTTTTAATATTCAAAGCAAACTCAATCCATCCATCTTACAGTATGTTTATATGACTCTATATTTTGTTTAGAACTCACTTGAAAAACACCCCCTAGGATTTCTAGTAATGGCTATCTTGAGTACGAGCTGATAATTGATGTAGCATTTATTTCCTAGAGTCCATCTGCTCTTAGCCCATGCAGGCAGGAGGGTGTTCTTAGCTGAGAAAGCCCTTCAAGAATAAAAAAGCCCATGAAGATTTCTGAGATGCAAGACATCATTGTGGCCTCGACCAGAAACTAAAGATTTTTCTTTTCTTTTTTTTTTTTTTAAGCAACAAACCTATCTATCCATTAAGGCTAGCAGCATAGGGATTAAAATAGTTAAAAGGGATAGCCAAAAGCAAAACCCTTTTTTTAGTTTTGGATATAGCAGAGAGGGAATAGAACATCTGTCATGGTTTTATTGCTGTTTGCATCCCAAATGATATTTACCCTGTTTGTTTTTTTACCATTATCATTGAAAGTGGGATAAAAAAAATCTATACATAAAAACTAAAGTACAAAAAGTAATGGGATCATAGGTATGGCGTGTATGCTGGACAGTAGTTTTGGTAAAATATGTAGCAGTAGCTGCTGGGGTGGTGATGATCGTCTGAGCCCTGGGGACAAGTTTGTGATGCACTGTCGGGCTGCTATCCTCAGAGTTGAGCCAGCTCTGTAAACACACACAAGGGAAAAAGGGGGAAGCACCACCTCAGTGCAGTATCACAGGGGGTTTATTAAAACAAGGATAAAAACGCTTACAAAGTACAATAAAGGAAGGCTGATCGTTAACAGGCTTATCCGCCAGAAGGTCCTGAGTCCTTACTCCTGCATGGGATGCTGGGTTCAGGTTTCCTGGGAAGCAATGGAGGAGAAAAAGTTCCTGTGGTGTGTGGGCAGTCCACGCCAAACCAGCCTGGAGCGCTCGGACGCATGTGACATCACCAGGAGGGGACCGAGTAGCTAGAATGCTGGATAGAAACAAGCTACGTGCTCAAAGCGGTCTGCTCCTTCTGAAGGCCTGAAATGCTACTGCAGGCTCATGGTTTGTATAGGGAGCAGCGTGTAATAACACTTGTGGAACTAGAGGGACCAGCAGCGCCAGTAAAAAGAGACAAAGCACCACAACAAGAGATACATACAAAACATGGCACAATTATAGTAATAACCTGGCAGATCAATTTGGCAATGATAATAAACAGGTAATTTGGACAATGCAAATGAGATAGATGACCCGAATTATATCAGACATGAGAAAATGGGAAGAGTATGACCTGAATAATATCAAACATGAGAGAACGGGAGGAAAACAGTGTGAATAATGACAGATGAACAAAAAATAAGAAATGGAAATAACAGAAAAATGTATTGAAACAGAAAAATAATGTAAAATTTATAAATATAAATGAATATTCAAAATAAAATTAATTTAAATACAATTAAAAATGGCAGTGAAATAACTGCAAACGGTAGAAGGTTTCTACAAGGTAATCAATGTTATGCTAAATTGATCACTAAAGTTACTTACTATAACCATCCCCAGGGGACAAAGACACTGGCCATATAGCCCCGAGTATCCGGGGAGAAGACCATAAGGGTCCACTGAGAAAAATAAATGAAAAATGGGTAAGCATGGTGAATATAAAAAAATACATTATATGAGACTAAATTAATAATGACACTGTGGGCATATATTTGGCCAGGAAGCATGGGGTGTTTAAAGCAGGATGTGCGTTTCTATCTATTTAAACCACTGGGCACAAGTGTATTTAAGGAATAGATCCAATATGTTTCCCGCTTGCACAGACGCCTAAAACGTTCTGCAAAATACTGGGAATGGCCTCAATTATCCACACCTGGAGCCCACTGGAGGAAATCCAAAAAATGTCTGGAAACACCATGTTTGTCTTCTCAATGAGTCTCCTGTGCTCACCAAACCATTTCCTGAGGGTCCTGATCGCACGCCCCACATTAAAAAAAGACCACAGGGGCAAGTGAGGCAGTGTTTTACCCTTTTCGGTGACATTTTCTAACCATGATTGATGAATTGGCATGTGAGGCACAATTTCTTCTTACACTGATACATGCCAATCGGTGGTATTAGGACAGTGTGGGGTTTATTGTTGTCAACTAGAATCTTGGTGAAATTCCTGGGAACCACCTTCCCTTTATATTTCTGGCCCTATGATACAATAGGCTTGGGAGTAAGCGTGGGTTGTAGGAACGGGTCCTCCAACCCACGTTTACTCCCAAACCCATCATATCCTATCGTAGGCCCAGAAATAATAAAAGTGGCTCCCAGCAATGTCACCAAGATTCCAATTGACAACAAACACCACATTGTCCTTATACCACTGATTGGCATGTATGAGTGCAAGGAGAAATTGTGCCTCAATGCCAATTCATCAATGGTCAGAAAAATTTCACGGTAAAGAATAAAACATCAGGGAATTTTTCAACTCTTCCAGAGTTTGTGGTCTACTGCCTCACTTGCCCTTGTGGTCTATGTGGGGCGTACGATCAGGACCCTGAGGAAATGGTTTGGTGAGCACAGGAGATTGAAAAGGGTGATGACAAACGTAGTGTTCCCAGATATTTTTTGGATTTCCACCAGAAGGCTCCAGGTGTGGATAATTGAGGCCATACCCAGTACGTTCCCTGGTGCAGAAAGTTTTAAGAGTCTGTGCCAGCAGGAAATTATTGGATCTATTCCTTAAATATTCTGGTGCCCGGTAGTTTAAATGGAGACAGAAACACTCTGCTTTAAACACCTCATGCTTCCCGGCCAAGTACATGCCCGCAGTGTCATTATTTAGTCTCATGTAATGCATTGTTGTTATATTCACCATGCCTACCCATTCTTTTTTTTTCTCACAGAGGACCCTTATGGTCTTCTCCACAGATACTCGAGCCTATATGGCCAGTGTCTTTGTCCCCTGGGGGTGGTTATAGTAAGTAACTTTAGTGACAAGTTAAGCATAACAATATTAGTTACCTTGTAGAAACATACCATTTGGAGTTCTTTCACTACCATTTTTATTTTCTTTTTTTTTCTTTATTATTTATTTCTATCTTTTTTTTCCATTTTTATTTCCCTTTTTATTTTTTTTATTATTTAAAAAAAACATTCCACTCTTTTTCAGCTATTTCAATTTATTTTTCTGTTATTTCTAGTTCTTTCATATTTTTTGTTCATTTCATCCAGGTCATTGACACCTTTTCCCTCCCATTCTCTCATGTTTGATATTATTCAGGTCATACTCTTCCCCATTTCTCATGTCTGATATAATTTGGGTCATCTGTACATTAATTTGCATTGTCCAAATTACCAGTTTATTATCATTGCCAAATTGACTTGCCAGTATATTACTATAATTGTGCAATGTTTTGTATTTATCTATTGTTGTGGTGCTTTGTGTCCCTTTACCAGCACTGCTGGTCCCTCTAGTTCCACAAATGTTATTGTCCGCTGCTCCCTATATAAACCATGAGCCTGCAGTACCACCCCAGGCATTCAGAAGGAGCAGACCGCTCCAAATGCATAGCCTGTTTCTATCCAGTATTCCAGCTACTCAGCCCCCTCCTGGTGACGTCTGGTTTGGCGTGGACTTCCTACACACCACAGGAACTTTGATTCACCTCCACTGCTTCCCAGGGAACCTGAACCCGGCGGACCATGCAGGAGTGAGGACTCGGGACCTTCTGGCGGAAAAGCCAGTTAACAATAAGCCTTCCTTTATCGTACTTTTTGTAAGTGTTTTTACCCTTGTTTCAATAAGCCCCCTGTGACACTGTACTTAGGTGGCGCTTCCCCTTCTTCCCTTCTGGTGACAACCAGAGATTCTCACTTTGGAGCCATTTTCTCTCGGTTCCTATTTTGCCTATAGGACAGAAATTGAAGGGGAATCCACCCAATAGGACACAGATGGCGAAACAAAAGCCTGACAGGCGTTATTAGCTCACTCTATCCAAAATGGAAAAAAGTTTTGCCTTTAGTTCTACTTTAATATTGATTTTGAGAATTTAGTTACGCTTTAATATATCAGTGATTTGTCAGGATCTCTTCAACTTTTTGGCAATGGAACCATTTCATACACTGAACTGGCTCTTACAACCTTAAAGATTCAGTGCCAACGTCCCCACCAGGCGAGGGGACCACCAGTCACAATTGCAAGATAACCAGCTTCCATTGAAGGCTAACCATTGCATGTAACCTGTACCCATTATGACATTCCAATACTAGCTTCCTCATTTAATCCTCCTCAATGCCACCTCATCTACCCTGAATTATGACTGTGCCCCAACGCTACCATTTGCAGCTCGGGACTTTATATTAAAATGCTGAACCACCCTCGTCTTAGACCCATTGGTCACCCCCCAGTCAGATTCTTTAGACCTGTTTAGACTAAAACATTTCAAGTTTGCTCCCATTTCTGGCATCAAAGATAAAACTGGGTCACAATGTCTACAACTGGCTGTGATAACAACTGACCCTAGATATCTGACATTAGATATCCGTCATCTACTGCCATTGGGGAGCCTACACCTTTACCCACCCAATGCATCCCTCCCAAGCCTTGCAGAAAAACGCTCATCCTCTGTCCACCCTTTTTTGCGACACCCCTGATCTTCCTATTGACCCTTGCACACGTCCTTTTGACATACCGAAGGCTACTGTGATGGCCTGGTTTGGGAGGAACCCTCATGGCAAGTTGCGCTTTATTACAGGTACGTGTAAAGCTGCACAAATAGTAAAAATGTATGATATATATAGATATATATATATATATATATATCTCTATATATATATATATATATATATATATATATATATATATATATATATATATATATATATATATATATATATATATATATATATATATATATATATATATATATTCACATCAGTCCCAGCCCTCAAAAGGCTTACACTCTAAGGTCCCAAACTCATTCATACAGGCACATACTAGGGCCAATTTAGACAGGAGTGTGGGAGGAAGTAAACCCATGCAGGCGCTGGGAGAACATACAAACTCTGGGCAGGTAGTGCTGTGGTTGGGATTCAAATTGATGACCTTGCCTTACAGAAGTGCTAACCACTGCGCTGCCCTATTCAATCCATTGCAACCCTTGAACCCCCATTTTAATCCCCTTCATGTACCCCTTCCCCAAAATCTTATTACCCATTTCCACTACTCTTGACCACTCTTGGTTTTTTTGTTTATGTACAGTATATTACAATGCACTGCCCCCTGCATATTACTAAGCTATTATGTCTACTAAGTGTACCGGTTCAATGCAAGTCCCCAGGAGTCGTTCCCTCCCCACAACCACACGCTTTTTTGCCTTCTCTTACTTTTAGAGCCAGTTCACACATCATGCAGTCCAGTGTGTTTTTTTTCCTGCATCAAAAACTCATGGAAAGTAGGTTATATGATTTTCAATGGCATAGTTCACACCAGTGCTTGCAGTTCCAGTAAAAAAAAAAAAAAAAAAAAAAAAAAAGGTAGAACATGCTGCATTTTTCCTGCACTGGACTGTACTGCAAAGCCAAAAAGCATAAAAAAAAAAGCAAGGTTAAGAAAAATGGGGGAAAAAAAATGCACTGGCCTGCATCAAAAACATGCCAAAAACACGCATGCAAAAAAGCATCTGGAACGCATCTGGACTGCATTTCTGTGGTGTGAACTGGCCCTTACAATTTTGCCCAAGCTTGGCAATCCTGTGGATAAACTTAAAAGAATAAGTTCATCTTTTTTACACCCGTATTCAGGGTTTAACATGTAAAAGGTTACTATAAAGCACCTGCCTGCAACCCCCCACCATTACCCACAAAGCTGTCTCATTCTTCCATAGTCATTTGTGAATGACAACTACAAGTCCTGTCTTCCACCATGGCAGATGACTTGTAGTTCACAAATGGAGGTCGCTGATGAGCACCCTCATAGTTACTCTTCAGTAAATGTCTGCCCATGTAGGGGGTATGTGCAGACAGCTGTACCGATTGTCTGCAGGAGCCTGGCACTGCACCTGCTATCCATCAGAACAAACCCATTACAAAAATGAGACAAACTTCATAAATCAGTGATCCTTACTTCCCCCACCACAGCTTATCTGCAGACACAAGATTTTCATATCAAACGTGTGACATGGTCATATGTAGAATATCTGACTGATTCAGAGGGATGCTTTCTCTTCTCAAAAGGAAACATTGACTGTTTACTTTTACAAATTTTTACTTCATGGGCAGTCATACTTTGAGTGTCAACTTGCTAACCTCTCAGAGGGCTTTATAATTTTTCATAGTGACCACAATTTTTCTCCATATCCTATCCATATTTCCAAACAAGCCCCTCATTTACCATCCAACAAAAGGATAAAAAAAAAAAAAAAAAAAAAAACACAATTTCCAGCTCCAAATTGACCACATAAGACATTGCAACATAGAACTAGCAACCTTTACCAGAGTCGGGTACACAATCTTTGATCACACACCCATGCATGAAACTGTTGAATCTTCAGCCTAGGTCTTAGAACTGGAGACTCAATGTACAGCACCTTCACATTCCAGATGTTAGAGATAACATACTGAGGGAAATTGTCAATTCTTTTAAGCTTATCTCTCCATTTCTAAGGCTGCATTCACACTAAAGCGTTTTGAATTGCGGACAGATTGACAAATCGCGGTATTTGCATTTGAGAGGCCAGTCATTTTAATGATAACTTATCGCGCGTCAATTGTGGCAGACCCGCACCGCGATTTGAGGTGTCATTCAAATAAATGGCAACTCAAAATGCAAGTTCCGCGATTTGTCACACACATCATCTCTTTCGACGACAGGCAGATTCACAGCAAATCTACTCACGATTCAAAACACTGTAGTGTGACTGTAGCCTAAACCTTTATAGTTAAACAAAAGAAAGATAAAAAACAAAAAAAGAAGTGCGCAAGAAATCTGCTCCTCATAACAAATTAGACAATTAGTACAGGGTCAACTTCTCGAACTTGGAGAAATCATGGATGTCCTGCAACACAAAGTTAATGTAATCATATCCAACAATTAGAAATAGTTAAACGCATGGGAAAATATTTTGATAAAGCGCTCAGGTTACAGAAAGCTTAATCACATAGGCCCCCACATCACCTTGCCCAACCGTATCAAATGCCAGAACACTGCCACTTCATTTAAAACTACTATAGTTCCCAACCTACCATATTCCTCTAAAACCCAGCAAACATCAGGCAAACTCCTCCTACAAAACCTACAAGTCTCAACTCTCTTCACTACCATCTAATATTTTAAACAAACTTGAACCCCTTGAAAATGCAATTGATGTGGATAAGGGAGTCCTAACCATTAAGGGAGGGAATGCAAGTTAATCCTGCACAGTGTGGGGGGGGGGGGGATGCAAGTTAATCCAGTGCACAGTTAATTTGCACAGTTAATTTGAGAAAGAATATTTAGACCTTTGCGTCAACTTTTTGGTTCTTGGTTCCATTTAATACCCCTACACACAGGTTCTCCAAACTTTTTCCAAAGTCACAATTAGCCAAGTAGAGATAACCTCTAAATATTCCTCTAGGGGTTTCAAGTGACTCTAGCATAAACACAAGGACTATAGCTGGCAGGTCTAAGTCCGATGGGTCAGTATCATTGCCTGAACATAAGACTTCAAACTCCTCCATGAAAACATGACTGACCAGCACAAGAGGATGAATGCACAAACATCCAAATCACTGAATAATCCTTGAAGCACAGTTAAATCAATTAAAAATGGAAAGTATAGCACATTTGTAAATCTAAAAAAAAAAATCTTTCAAAAGTAAATAACTCTGCAAGGCCATCAAGTAACCCAAGATGAAAAGCAAACAGGCACATGATCCAAGTAAAAAAAATTGAACAAACGTATTAAGATAAAATAGCACACTTATAGCAAAGTAGCCTTTATCCAGCTGAAGTAAGATACAGAGTCCGGTGTATAAGCAGACTGATTCTGTGATAGACAGATGTGGTCATAATCCCAAAATGTAAGCAGTGCCAGACCCGCTTTGGAAACTGACAGAAAAGCATCCACTGCCGCTCTACGTTTTCGTGGAATGGCTGCATGTAAAAGACAGGGCAGCCTGTCATTACATGCAGCTGTTCCATGAGAATACAGAAAGTCGCTGGAAGGAGGTTCTATAATAGGAGACAAAAATTATGATTTTGGGCCACCAGACTAAACAATTTATCTGCCGTAAGCAGAAAGCCAAGAATTATAAAATCACCATTCTGGTGGCAGCATCAAGTGGGAACGTTTCATGGAAAAGGCCCTAGAAGGCTTGTGAGGATAAAAGGAAAGCTAGAATGTAGCACAGCACATTTGTGTTGCAGCAAGACAATGATCCCAACCGTAAAGGCAAATACTACATATGTCAAAGTGCTAATGTCTTAGAATGACCAAATCAGAGTCCACATTTCTGCCTGGACTTAATGTTAACTCAGATGGAGCTTGAGCAGATTTGCATACAAGGAATGGGGGGAAATGTAGTGTCCAGAGCTGAAAATCTGAAAATTGCTAACCATGCATGTTCTGGTTGTAAATCACTGTTACATCTACTGAAGACTGACATAAAAAGGGGCATATACAGTACTCAAGTAACCAGCGGATGATGACTACACACACACTTTTTTATACTGTGCATATAAACTTTTTTTGGGCTTTCATTATTAGAATAAAACAAAGCAACAGCCAGGGGAAAAAAAAAAAAAAACGACAGCAGCTGTCACTATGGTGGAATACAAATCACCACTTCACATTACTGTTCTAGATGGCGCTTTATACAAAATGTATTACTTTTTTTTTTTGAGCATGCTGACTTATCGTCCTGCTTATTACATACTCTTTTTGCCGTCATCCATTTGCATTATAATAAAAATGCATCCATATTGTTAACCAATCATTTAGAAAGTCTGATCTATAAAATGGTGTATTTGAGAACGAGGATTATAATGACATTGTTTCTTTGATGGGACATTTTATGTCCTAAATTGGCTACTTTTATATAAAGTTCTCTACTTTGCTTTTTTTGCCTTGAAGGCAATTCACAGCATGTTATGATAAATTGAGATATTGTCTGAGAAATAATGAATGTCCACTGGGTGGTACTGACAACTATTGCAGTAAGTGCTAGGGCCAGCAAAAAAATGACATGTTCCCAAATGCCTGCAATCATTTCTTTTACAATATATGCAAAAAACGATGCCATGTCTAGGGCAATGTGTCCAGACACAGATTAGGTATATATGTCTTAACACTACCTGAAATACGGAGGCTGTACAGGATTAAAAGGCGAGACATGGAGACGTGCTTCAAGTGATAATAAAACCAAAGGCAAGCATTAGGCCTCATGCACACGAGACGCTGTTAAACTCACGTTCAGAGGCAGTTGGACACTTTTTTCAACTGCCCCTGAATCCATTCAATGTTATCCTATGTGTCCATGTACACAGTCTCTTCTTTGGCGTTTTTAGGCAGTTGCGTTTAACCTCGTTTTTCCAGAAGCAAAAAAAATGGGTTCAAACGCAAACGTTTTCCACGTTTCAGACGCCAAACGCGGCTAAACGCCGGTACCCGCGTTTGCGTTTTTACAACCCAACTTTGGGGCCCCATATCTCGGGGTCACTTGGTGCTAGGCCCCCCAAAATTGGACTAACTCTATACCATATCCAAATTTGGGGTTCCTAACACCAAGTGGCCCAGAGATATGGGGCCCCAAAGTCAGGTCGGAAAATGCCATTCTCTACTGCAGAAGTGCTTGACATTTTGCAACCCGACTTTGGGGCCCCATATCTCGGGGCCACTTGGTGCTAGGAACCAAATTTGGGGTTCCTAGCACCAAGTGGCCCCAAGATACGGGGCCCCAAATTTGGGTCGCAAAATGTCATTCTCTGCTCTGCTGACGCTTGTAGACGCAAACGCGGGCAAACGCGGCTAAACGCGGCAAAACGGGCGTTTCTAAATGCCGGTTTCAGCTTTTAAAAACATGTGTTCAGCAGAGTTTGCACCAGCGCCTTGTGTGCATGAGGCCTTACAATGCAGCTTGCCAATTCTTAGATGTTGTGGCTGCATTTGTTTTCTTTTTAGGCTCTATCATCTGGTGATCCTGCCAGTAGGACTGACCATAAATGCTTTTATTTGTTTATGTTAAAACATTGATGTCAAAAGAAAGAAAAAAAAAATGTTTGAGCTGGAGTTTGGCTTCCATTTGTTAATGTATCTAAATCTGCTAGTTCATCTAACATTCCCCACCCCCAGAATGGCAATTCTGCTGTCCAAAGGTCCCGCTGTGGTCCTTCATCCAGGGTGTAGGCACGCTAATACAGGAGGTGTGTTACTGGCTAGATCATCGGGTGAAAACAGGAAAAAAGCCTAAAAAAGTAAATTAATGCAGCCACCACATCAAATGATTATTAAGCTGCAATATATTACATTTTCAGCTTTGGGTTTAATAAAGCTTTCAGCGAGTCAGCGTTTACCTGGGCATGTGCATACAGCCTTTACCTGAAAGCAAAACGTCTGCATTTGGCAAAATACATTATAAGTGCAGGTGCACAAATCAAATCACTTTTATGGCCTGAATATTCCGATAATCGTAAAAGACCCTCAAGACCCTCTATGACTGGTTCTTGATTTACAAAATGTATCTTCAAAACAAAAACTTTTAGGGTCCTTGTACCTTAGTAGGGTTTGTATGGTGCATGCATTTACATGCATATTTTTCCATACATGTGTACGTGCGTAAAAATTTCAAAAGGATTCTTCTAGCTCCTATAATTATAGGGGGGGTGATATAAAAGTTGTGTCCAGAAAGTAATGAGAATGATATTTTAAAAATAATCTTATTGAAAAAAATTACAATTTAACATGGTAGTCTTCAAAGTATGCAAACTGAGTCTACACAATGCTCCCAGTGATTTTTCCATTCTTCATAGCATCCCTGGAAGTCTTCAAGTGGGATGGCGTTCAGAGCCTGCGTAGTGGCTCTTTGGATGTTATCCACACTACCAAAATGGTGTCCTCATATTTAAATTCTCAGTCATGATTTCATGAACGATTGACTTGGTAATTTCCATTTCCTCTGCAATCATTCTGATAGTGAGTAGTCGGTCAAAAACGGAACAGAATGTGGATGCAGTGAGGTCTGTTCTCATCTTGTTTACAAGTGAAGTAATCTGCTCACACCGCTCACGGTTAAGAAAAAAAAAAAAAAAAAAAAAAAAAAAAAAAAAAACACAACACACACACACCTTACATACATTTTTACATTTGCAGCCAAATTGTTTGTGTTCCTCCCAATAACCTAGCCCAACTTGGCACCGCTCTGCCAACTCTCAGTAAGGTTTGGTAGACTACTTTCAACCAGTATCTCAGGATTCCATAACACATACATGAAAAAAAAAAAAATCTAAATCTAAATATATATATATATATATACACACACACACATATACATATACACACACACATACACATACATATACACATACATACACACACACACAGAGTAAAAAAATGTTTTGCCAATAGGATGTGCTTCTAAAAATACACGTACAATAATACTAACAATAACATCACTTCGTTGAAGCAAATAAAACCGTTACATCCAGTAGACATGGTAAATAATGGAATGTTTTCAAGATTAAAGTGATTGATTGAGCCAGTAATGTGCAATAAGCTGTCTGAACACGGGGTTTCATGCGTTAACTACTGCACTGTAAAAAGGGTCAAAATGTGTGTGTACGCGCTTACATCAATTTAGAAATAAAGCCAGCTAATAAGGTCTTCTTAACAATGTAACATGTTGTTAAATGCTTCATGCATCACCTGATCAACCTTTAGATTGAGTATGGAGTCTCCTCTCAGCAATTCTGCGCTCTATACAGCAGTCATTAGAGGAACAGAAACTGGTGATGTGGAATGGTTGATGTGAGATGGGAACAAAATTGTATGCTTCTAGAGGTAAGGCAATAAAAGAACAGTAAACTGGATCACAAATTAGACAAAAAAAAAATGATAATTTTATATGCATATTCTTGCAGTTTAAGTTTTCAGTATCTTTCTAAAGAGAAAAAAATAAATAATATTATTCTTCTATGTATTGGAACAGAAAACTCAGTGACATGCTAAAATAGCAGGAATAATGGTTTATAGTGTCTAGGTAGGGAAATAAATAGGTTTGCTTGTGAGACGTGATAGCACACTAATCTATAGGGCAATCCTTTACGAGACTGAGAAACAGAAATTGCAAAGTAATCCATAGATGTTGGATGCCTGTCGTTCAGCATCTGATGTCTGACAGTTTGGAAGGCTACCAAACTGTTAAAAGTATGCAACTGGCTGGGTTGAAATCTTAAAGTAGATCTATAGGCAAAACACTTCTTTTGGATAAAGCAAGGGAGGGGTATAATCCCAGTCAATTTTTTTTGTTCACCATCTGTCCCATATTGCTGATTTCTCTTCACTTCCTGTCCCATAGCAAAAACAGGAAGTGAAAGGAAATCCATGCAAATTAAGGAAAATCCTTGGGAACCTCCAGGTCCCCAGTGGAAGATTTCCCTCCATGACTTTTCTGGGAAAAACCCAAAATGTCTTAACTTTTACTTTCAACGTAAACAGAACAAATGGAGAGGGTGAATGTTCCTAACAGGGGCAGACGGCATTAAAAACTGACGTGCATTCTAATCCCTTTCCACTGTCCAAAACTAAAAAAAATAGCTTTGCCTTTAGTTATACTTTTGGAAATAGATTACTGCTCTCAAAATAATGGACTAGACTGACTGCTTTGACCATACATACTGCTCACTGGCTGCCCTGCGGCTACCATCTCCCATATCCTTGAACTACATGCTGCTCACCGATTCCTATGCCACTACATACTGGTCACTGACCACTCTACCACTGCATACTCCTATACAATACCATCAATGCATCGCTTGTGACAGAACCGCTTGGCACCCCGATTAGATGCTTCCTTCCACCAAAGAGTACCTCCTGCCCTCCAAACCGTTCCGAGCAGACCGAGAGTTACTACCAGCCCTTTTTACCACAATCATTGTACACAGACAAGATGTGAGGTAAAATCCAAATGGAATTAAAGCTACCCCAGCTCCCTGAAGCCGTGAAGACAGGCAAGACACACAAGGTGCTACGCAGAGGCCAGCAGCGCCCTGCCCCGTTGCCAGCACTTCAGCTGGGGACACCAGAATTCGCTCAGGCTGTCGGGGAGGGAGGTCTGCTTCCTTCAGACTGTGGATCTGCTGCTGGAGAGGAAGAACGACAACCTTCTCTCCTGAACTCATCTGGCTGCTGAGATGACATTTCTCTGGTACTCCCAGGTGCACGGATCATTGCTGGGGAGTGACTGCTATCGTCTCACCCAGGGCCTCCAGAACTGTCCCAGGTGTGGGGCAAAGGTCTTGGACTCTGTCCGGTTGCCAGCGCTTCAGCTGGAGAAGTTTGTTGCAACTCCAGATGCTGCGGTCAAGAAATCCCATGTTGAGGTAAATAGTGTGAGAAAGGCCGGCTGCCTCTTCGCTCAGGAAGGCTGAAGCTACTGTTGGTGCAGGGCAGAACTCAGTGATGTCTGGTCCCAATGCCAGCTCTTCTGCTGGAGGCTCACCAGGTTGTTCTTCCTCAGCAGAAAAAAAAAAAAAAAAAAGTCTAAAATCCCCAGTCTCTGGAATTGCTGAAAATACAGGGCATGGGCTGGCGGCACTTGGGCCCAGTGTCAGCACTTCTGTAGGCGACTTAAAATCCAATTGAGTTGATTGATATAGTAGAAGGGTATGGCGCTGTTCCTTTATCCGATTAATGGTTTCCTACCTGCATGTTATGTATTTCTAAAATAAAACAAGACGTACAGGTATCAAATGGTGATATCCTCAGAAGATATTTCACAATGTTGAACAGAGTGTAAAAATATAAAATAATAATAGTGTCAAACTCCGTACATAGTGTTGCTGTGTAAATCTTATATTTCAGATGGCACTTAGTGAACGTGCATAAAGTGAATCAGGTTTAAGGGAAAACAAAAACGGGGGGAGGGGGAGGGGGGGAGGGGATGTGAGAGGTCAAACGGTGGTGAAAAAAACTGATAAGTATCCAAAAAAACTGATAAATATCCAAAAAAACAATCTTGGTAAAGTGCAAGCGTGCTATCAAGTCATAAAGAGTCCTTATTGTGCAGTAAACGTTCTGTCAGATTCATAAAAAGTCCTTATTTGTGCAATAACTTGGTGCATATGGTGTTTATGATTATAATCCTTCTGCTGTTCAAGAGTCCGTGCTCTAAATGTGCAGCCACTCACCAGCTCACTTCACCCCTGCAGGGGTATCAGGCAGTTAGCCACTGTACGGCAATCTCTGGCAGACTCAGGATCGTGATGTGTCATGTAAAAAGAGAGAAGGGGTGCCCATAGTGTAAAATCGTTTTTAAAAAATTTATTTAAACAAGTGGAGAGGTACTCACAATTTCACAGTATGAATCAAGTAAAATAGACAAAAGTCGCGGTTAACCTTCAGCTGTTGCAAGCAAGTAATGTTTGGGAAGCACAGATTAGGCCAGATTAGGGCGTGGCCTAATCTGTGCTTCCCAAACATTACTTGCTTGCAACAGCTGAAGGTTAACCGCGACTTTTGTCTATTTTACTTGATTCATACTGTGAAATTGTGAGTACCTCTCCACTTGTTTAAATAAATTTTTTAAAAACGATTTTACACTATGGGCACCCCTTCTCTCTTTTTACATGACACATCACGATCCTGAGTCTGCCAGAGATTGCCGTACAGTGGCTCAAAACTGTAACTGCCTGATACCCCTGCAGGGGTGAAGTGAGCTGGTGAGTGGCTGCACATTTAGAGCACGGACTCTTGAACAGCAGAAGGATTATAATCATAAACACCATATGCACCAAGTTATTGCACAAATAAGGACTTTTTATGAATCTGACAGAACGTTTACTGCACAATAAGGACTCTTTATGACTTGATAGCACGCTTGCACTTTACCAAGATTGTTTTTTGGATATTTATCAGTTTTTTTGGATACTTATCAGTTTTTTTCACCACCGTTTGACCTCTCACATCCCCTTTCCCCCTCCTTTCCTCCCTCCCCCCCCCCCCTCCCCCTCCCCCGTTTTTGTTTTGTTTTCCCTTAAACCTGATTCACTTTATGCACGTTCACTAAGTGCCATCTGAAATATAAGATTTACACAGCAACACTATGTACGGAGTTTGACACTTATTATTTTATATTTTTACACTCTGTTCAACATTGTGAAATATCTTCTGAGGATATCACCATTTGATACCTGTACGTCTTGTTTTATTTTAGAAATACATAACATGCAGGTAGGAAACCATTAATCGGATAAAGGAACAGCGCCATACCCTTCTACTATATCAATCAACTCAGCTGTCCCCATTTAGGGTGTCTGCAAGTTGGGTGGCAGCAGTTCCAAAGTGTTCACTAACATATCTCCACTATTTCCACTGCGCGGGTCCACTACTCTTTTCACGACTTAAAATCCAAAACCTCTGATGAAAAGTCAATGAAATCCATACTTTATGATCTGTGGTTGGGGAGTGAGGACAGCTTCCTCTCCTCCCTGATCCTTGAACTGCCGCTGGGGAGATGAGTCAACTGCGTCATCTCGCGTAACCTCATCTGGATGTCAGACAAACGCATTCCTCCATCCAAGCTCATCCTGTGCAGAAACAGGTTAGTCAAGGTGAGTCAACACTTGCTGCATCTGCCATAAGAGTTCCGCTTCCATAGCTGCGGGTGGTGGTGGGCAAAGCACACCGTTACTCTGCCCCCATTGCCAATACTTTGACCAGGATTTCAGAGCTGTTGGCTGGTACCTCCTGATAGTCCCAAGCAAAGGTAGCCCAAACCTGCTGCTGAGCAAAGTCTAGCAGCTGTCTGTAGGTGATCTCCAGCTCCCATTCCTGAACGGCTAGAAACCCTCAAATCTTCCAGTACCCAGAGCATTTCCAGAGACATTTAGCATCCAGTCTCTGTACTCCAAAATTTCCTCCAAATGCCACTCCAAAAGTCAGGGTCCTTGGACAGCCTCTCTAAGAGGCTGCTGTTGCCAAAGCCTACTTTTGGGCTGTCGTCCGCTGTCCACAGGTACACTTGGGCTATATACCAGCAGAAGGCTTTGTAGCTCTCATCGAACCACACCTCTGCCATGACCAGCCTGCTTAACTCAGCTATCCACTCCTTGTGCGGTTGTTTCCCCAACAGCAGCATAGCAGCATTCACACTTCATACTGCGACCAGTAACTTTCCTAGATGGAGGGGACAATTATTCCCTGGTGGCGCTGCTCACAGGCTAGCGTTTCCTTCCAGAGTTCCCAGGGGACAGAGTCATACTATCCCAGTAGGAACTGCATTGACACTGGTCCCCTGTGCTGTATTTGCATCTCTCGCAACCTCCTTCCGAATTCTTCTTCCATGCTGGTATCTGTACCTCTCCTCTTCTGCTATCTGGACCTTGGATTCCGGTGGCGTTTAGGATGTCACAGACTGCAGGAACCATCCCACTGCTTGCCACCAAATGTGATGGAACCGCTTGGCACCCCGATTAGGTGCTTTCTTCTGCCAAAGCGTGCCTCCTACCCTCCAAGTCATTCCGAGCAGACAGAAGTGCACGCTTGCTGACCCATGGTTCAGTTTGGTGCAGCCTGCTGCTTTTTTGGGAGAGAAATTGTATCTGTTTTTATTGCTATATGCAATTGCCCAAGGATTTGCTTAGTGCGATTCCCTTATTTATGGGTTACACTATGGGCGTATATGCTTTTTATTTTTTATCCTGCTGATGAACCAACCCTAATTGGATCACATTTGGCGCTTTGAGGTTTCCCTCCATAAGGAGATGTTACACGTGCATTTGACCATACTATAATGGTCTACAGGATCCAGTAAGAGGCTTTAATACTTTGTGTAACCTGGTGGTGGAAGCACTACGAATTGTGATTGCGGGGACACTGGGGGAGCAAGTGAATCAGGGATGATTAGTTTCCTTTGAACTCTTCACATAAATTTTTCCTTTTTAGCCCTTGTGAATGGGCTCTTATGGACACTTCTTTACATATTTGATGTGATATCTTTATACATGTTTTTCACCTAATAAGTTTGATGTCATTGTGTTTTCACAATATTGAGTTCAATTTTTTTAGCGCTGCTTCATATATTTATCACAATTCTTGCATTTAGTTTCACAGATTGCTTAAGCGGCTGCTCATTTGTAATTTATAGGTTTTAGCGCAGATATCCTATATGATTTTTTTTTTTTTATATTCTAAACATGGGAGGTTTAGATTTCACGGACCAGATAAAGCCCTACCTGGTAACCAAAAGATCCAGTCACTGATATAAGAAAGTGTCAATCTACAACCATTTTTGTCACCTACAAGGCCACACGAAGACCTGGCGCCTTCCCAACTTACCAACTTACCAATAGGAGGTTATAACAGCCATTTACCAGCAAGGACCTGCACTTGAAAACCTTCTCAGATGCAGTCAGCAGGCTGCATAGGAAACCCTTAAAATTATTTTTTCTATCAAAACAGGCTAAAGCCCCCCCCCAAAATGCCATTTATGCTCCAAAGATGGAATGAGGAGTGACAATCTACTACTGTCCCAAATGTGCCTTACAACCTGGCCTCTGCATAGTAAACTGCTTTCATCACTATCATACCTCACAACATTATTAGTGAAGGTATGGTGAAGAGGTTTCCTATGCATCTGACTGCCTGCTACCTGCCTGTATCTGGTTTCCTATGTACCACCCCCTTTGCCCATTTCTCAACCACTTTTCTGCCTGGACTGACCCTTTGCCTTCACACTGATAACATCTGTTTGCTGCCTGAACAGACACTGGCTTATTTATCGACCATGTTCTGCCTGCTGCCTGTACTGACTCTTTGCCTGTTTACTGGTCATGTTTCTGCCTACCACTAGCCCAGGCCCATCTTGCACATCCCACTTTCCTGAGAGACCCCAGTTCCAACCATCCTTGCTATACATTCTGCTTCTGTTTCCTGTTATTACTGACCTGTCACTGCTCTCATTGCACAGGGTGACCAGTGCCTTGAATACTTCCCCTTTATAAAGGCCTGACTGCATCAGGGTTGCTTTTGGTGGGTCCTGCTGTGTACTTTGCAATGCAGGGACACTCTGCAAAAGCAGGGAGACAGTATCCAAGATTGCACGAAGTCCATGGATTCTGACCCAATGAATGGGAATCTAGGGAGAAAAAAAAAAAAATGGAGCATTCCATGCACATCACTAGAAGTAGCATACCAGGAGAAACTTGCCCACAGATTTGCTCTATTCCCAGGCTATGTGCAAACAAACAAAATCACTGCATATTTTAGAAGGAAATATGGTTTTACATAGGCAATTAATGGGGGGATAGTAAGGGAATTATCCTCTGGGGACAATGAGAAATGCATCTAACTGAAAATTGTGCCAGGAGTTCAGCTTTAAGAACAATAGAGTGAAAGTTCCCTGGAGCAGGGACTGATCTGTTAACTTAAACTACTGTGTAAAGCACTATAAGATATGCAGGCACTAGATAAATAATTACTCACTAGGGAGGAGCTTTAAATGATTCTGTAAAGTGAATTTGTTCCCCCAGACATGCAGCAGTTTAATAATGAGATAAAATAACTCATTAGTGCAGAGTCCAAAAGTGGCACATTAATTTTATAAAATGTAACAAGCAAAAGTGTGCCTGTCTGGACAAAGACAGGAGGTATAATAAAATCTGACACATGCAACATGGAAAATCATTGTGATCTTAAGTTTAAAGAAAACCTTACCCAAATAAAGGCGTACAAAACAATTCAACCAAGGGACACACAGGGGAGTACTCAGAATTTTCCTCTAAATACATTACTACTTAGTCTATTGAGACCATTAATCTGAGGTGCATACGATAGGTCTGCACTGATAGAAGTGGATATTCATTTTCAAGAATATATACAGTGAAGTGCATTTTCCTTTAAAGGAGGAAATCAGGCACATCTAACTTTTTAGATTTTTCAAAAAACAATTTAAGTGACACTCCAGCTTCATTTTCTTTCATTAAAAAAACATGTTATCTTACCTGCTCTGTGCAATGATTTTGCACAGAGCAGCCCTGATCCTTTTCTTCTGGGGTCCCCAGTCAGTGCTCCAGGCTCCTCCTCTTTGGAGCCACTTTCCATGGGGGCACCCATGCATGTTCACTCAAGTTACACTGTCTGTATTCGGCAAAGTATTTGACAGCAGCAGTAGCCAATGGCTATAAATCTGCCCAGATAGGAGTGAGACAGCGGTAAGAGCCGCTGCTCTTGTGCACATCACTGGATCGGATCGGGCTCAGGTAAGAATAAGGGGGGGGGCGCTGGGGGGATTCTGCAGGACAGGTATTTCTTCACCTCCATGCTTTCCAATACAGTGGGGATGGAAAGTATTCAGACCCTCTTAAATTTTTCACTCGGTTATATTGTAACCATTTGCTAAAACAATTTAAGTTCATTTTTTTTCCTCATTAATGTACACACAGCACCCCATATTGACAGAAAAACACAGAATTGTTGACATTTTTGCAGATTTATTAAAAAAGAAAAACTGAAATATCACATGGTCCTAAGTATTCAGACCCTTTGCTGTGACACTCATATTTAACTCAGGTGCTGTCCATTTCTTCTGATCATCCTTGAGATGGTTCTACACCTTCATTTGAGTCCAGCTGTGTTTGATTATACTGATTGGACTTGATTAGGAAAGCCACACACCTGTCAATATAACAGCTTTACAGCTCACAGTGCATGTCAGAGCAAATGAGAATCATGAGGTCAAAGGAACTGCCTGAAGAGCTCAGAGACAGAATTGTGGCAAGGCACAGATCTGGCCAAGGTTACAAAAAAATTCTGCTGCACGTAAGGTTCCTAAGAGCACAGTGGCCTCCATTATCCTTAAATGGAAGACGTTTGGGACGACCAGAACCCTTCATAGAGCTGGCCGTCTGGCCAAACTGAGCTATCAGGGGAGAAGAGCCTTGGTGAGAGAGGTAAAGAACTCAAAGATCACTGTGGCTGAGCTCCAGAGATGCAATTGGGAGATGGGAGAAAGTTGTAGAAAGTCAACCATCACTGCAGCCCTCCACCAGACGGGGCTTTATGGCAGAGTGGCCCAACGGAAGCCTCTCCTCAGTGCAAGACACATGAAAGCCTGCATGGAGTTTGCTAAAAAAGAACACCTGAAGGACTCCAAGATGGTGAGAAATAAGATTCCCTGGTCTGATGAGACTAGGATAGAAAACTTTTTGGCCTTAATTCTAAGCGGTATGTGTGGAGAAAACCAGGCACTGCTCATCACCTGTCCAATACAGTCCCAACAATGAAGCATGGTGGTGGCAGCATCATGCTGTGGGGGTGTTTATTAGCTGCAGGGACAGGACGACTGGTTGCAATCGAGGGAAAGATGAATGCGGCCAAGTACAGGGATATTATGGATGAAAACCTTCTCCAGAGTACTCAGGACCTCAGAATGGGCCGAAGGTTTACCTTCCAACAAGACAATGACCCTAAGCACACAGCTAAAATAACGAAGGAGTGGCTTCACAACAACTCCGTGAATGTTCTTGAATGGCCCAGCCAGAGCCCTGACTTAAACCCAATTGAGCATCTCTGGAGAAACTTAAAAATGGCTGTCCAACGTTTACCATCCAACCTGACCGAACTGGAGAGGATCTGCAAGGAGGAATGGCAGAGGACTCCCAAATCCAGGTGTGAAAAACTTGTTGCATCTTTCCCAAAAAGACTCATGGCTGTATTAGACCAAAAGGGTGCTTCTACTAAATACTGAGCAAAGGGTCTGAATACTTAGGACCATGTGATATGTCAGTTTTTCTTTATTAATAAATCTGCAAAAAATGTCAACAATTCTGTGTTTTTCTGCCAGTATGGGGTGCTGTGTATACATTAATGAGGAAAAAAAATGAACTTAAATGATTTTAGCAAATGGCTGCAATATAACAAAGTGAAAAATTTAAGGGGGTCTGAATACTTTCCATCCCCACTGCAGAACGCATTAAAGGTAAAGAAATTTAAGGCTTTAGAACCACTTTAAGTACATCAGATATAGGCAATGCATACCAATGGAAAGAGCCCCTATTCATTGCAGCTGCACAGGGCTAAAAAAGGCCATCTCCTATGTAATTAGAAATATAATTTGTAAACATCAGCCCATAATATTCCCCCAAGCACCTTGTGGGGATAATGGTTGCAGAGAGTAAAAAATTATTTGCACTTGGTTTCGCATCACTTGTTTATCAATAATATCAGAGTAATAGAAAAAAATATCAGAGCCTGAACTTTGACCTCAACATAATACTTGTGTGAATCTTAATGGGCAACTCCACTTTCGTAGGGAAACAAAATAAAAAATAAAAACTATAGCGTATACAATTGCGACACAAGTCATATTGTAATGTAATGTTAAAAAATACCTTTCCATTTCAATCTGCAGCCGCTGTAATTTTCTGAGAATGCAATATGGCTACCTGGAGGTGTTCTGTACACAGAATGTGTACAGAACACCCACCCAGAAACATACATTTCCTGCTTGTTTGATTGGCTAACCGATTTTCCCAGAAGTCTGCACTAAGATGCAAGTCAGATTATAGGCATCCTCTGCAACAAAAATGTCATTAGTAATAATAACACATCTAAAGGGATGCAGGCCCAGTGTTAAAATTCCTGCAATGTACATAGATCACCCATAAAAGAATTTTTGGAGTGGAGTTACTCTTTAAGAGTAGGATTACGGTGCTCCTTCCATGCAGACCTCCACAAGCACTCAGTGGACCCTAGGCTCACTGGGGAATTAACATTCAAATATTATGAACAGATCAAGAACAGGCACGTCACTCACAACCTCCACATCTGAGGAAGCAGAGTGTCTATGAAACATGTAGAGCTTGGAATATCCCATTGTGAAGAGATCCATGAAATTGATGTACCAAAATATGCATTAGATGGCTGATAATTACGCATGGAGATTATGGTCTATAAATGCTTTAGTTTTAACATTTTTTCTGTTAATATACAGGGAGGGGAAAAAGTATTTGATCCACTGCTGATTTTGTACATTTGACCACTGACAAAAATGATCTGTCTATAATTTTAATGGTATATTTTAACAAAACAAAAAAAATCCAGAAAAAAGCATTTTAAAAAAGTTCTAAATTGATTTGCATTTAATGAGCGAAATAAGCATTTGACCGCTTTGCATAACAGGACTTAGTACTTGGTGGCAAAACCCTTGTTGGCAATCAGAGATCAGACGTTTCTAGTAGTTGGCCACCAGGTTTGCACACATCTCAGGAGGGATTTTGTCCCACTCTGCAGATCCTCTCCAAGTCATTAAGGTTTTGAGGCTAATGTTTGGTAACTCGAACCTTGAGCTCACTACATATTTTCTATGGGATGAGGGTCTGGAGACTGGCTAGGCCACTCCAGGACCTTAATGTGCTTCTTGAGCCACTCCTTTGTTGCCTTGGCCTTGTGTTTAGGGTCATTATGCTGGAATACCCATCCACGACCCATTTTCAATACCCTGGCTGAGAAAAGGAGGTTCTCACAAGATTTCACTGTACATGGCCCCGTCAATCATCCCTTTGATGCTGTATAGCTGTCCTGTTCCCTTGCATATTGTTTCCATTTCCATATTTGATGGTGGGGATGGTGTTCTTGGGGTCATAGGAAGCATTCCTCCTTCTCCAAACACGATGATTTGAGTTGATGCCAATAAGCTTGATTTTGGTCTCATCTGACCAAACTTAAGAGCCTGTACATGTGTTTTCCTGAGCAGGGGGACCATGCAGACTCTGCAAGATTTCAGTCCTTTACGGCATAGGTGTGTTACCAATTGTTTTCTTGGTGACTATGGTCCCAGCTGCCTTGAGATCATTGACAAGATTCTACCATGTAGTTCTGGGCTGATTACTCACCGTTCTCATGATCACTGAAACTCCATGGGGTGAGTTTAAGCATTGAGCCCCAGACTGAGGGAGAGTGACAGGTATTTTGTGTTTCCCAGTTTGCGAATAAATCGCACCAGCTTAACACCCCTCTCACCAAGCTGCTTGGCGATGGTCTTGTAGACCTACACATGGCTGGAATGGGCTACAATCTTGTCCCTGACATCCTTGGACAGCTCATTGGTCTTGGTCATGGTGGAGAGATTGGAATCCGATTGCTTCTGTGGACTGGTGTAATTTTATACAACAAGTGGAGATTAAGAGCACTCCCTTTAAGAGAGTGCTCCTAATCTCAGCTTGTTACCTGTATAGAAAACACCTGGGAGCCAAAAATCTTGCTGATTGACAGGGGATCATACTTATTTCACTCATTAAAATGCAAATCAATTTGTAACTCCTTTGAAATGCGTTTTTCTGGATATTTTTGTTATGCTGTCTCACTGTTAAAATAAACCTACCAATAAAATTAGCCTGATCACTTTTTGTCAGTGGGCAAAATCAGCAGGGGATCACATTTCTTTTCACTGTAGCCGATATTGATTTGGGTACTATAAAACCCCCACCTTTCTTATTTTAACCTTTTGCAATATTCTTACTGGGCTTGCTGGTATAAAAATATGATGGCGTGACTTAAAAGTGGAACTATGGAAAAAAATCACTTCAGGCTGGCCCCTTTTGCAGGTATAGTTATGTAGAGCATTAAACATAAGTGCCTATACTGTCTAAAATCCAGTATTACGCTGTCATCCTGATCTGCACATATTTAGTTGCCATTTTATGCAGCTGTGCTGAAAATCAGAGCCACCAGAGACTGATCTCCTGACAGCCTTAAAGATGCACTGCTGCTCATGGGCTCTGGGCTACAGCAAAATGGAAGCCCCTGGAAAGAATGGAGACAATTTACAGTACATACAAATTCTGATAGCATAATTATATGTATAAAGTGGAATGTATGTTCCTTGCTAAAGAACATTATTTCTTATCAAGTTATGGGTAAAGTTCCACTTTAAGGAGGTAGCAAGAGGAGGAAGGAGCAAAAATAGACCTCCATTTCAATCACCTCCTTTACATTCTTAACAAGGTCAGTAAGGGGGGCGTGGCCGCGGCATGGAAGGGAGCAGACGCGTGTGAGCTGATCTCTGTCTGACCTGCTCCACACAGCAACACATGCAGCAGCATCCAGCCTTAGGACACAAGCTAGCCGAGATCGAGCCCATCAGACCCTCAGACCCCCCTCTGATGATCCAGATAAACCCCGGGACATTTTTTGTAAGTTGCACAAGTATACCTTGAAGGAACATATCATGTACCATGTCCGGGGGGTCCGCCACGTGGACTTTGATGTAGCCAAGTTGTCCCTATTCCCAGACTTATCCAGATGCACGCTGATGCAACGCAGGGCCCTTAAGCCACTATTAGAAGTTCTGCAAGACGCCCATTTGATCTACCGCTAGGGATTCCCCTTCAGCCTCTCGGTCACTAAGGGGGGTCAACAAGTCATTCTACAGAACAAGTTGGACCTACCTGCCTTTCTTTCCCGCCTCAGCCTACCTGCGGTGGACATACCCAATTGGCGCGCCTCCCCAGATGTCCCAGCACCGGCTCGTCAGAAGCCTTGGCGACAAGTCCGTCGCAGACGTGTCAACAAACCACGTGACGATCCCGCTGTCACCGCTGAGCAGGGGCTTTCCTCTTCCTCAGCTGCACATTGACTGTCTGTCCCAGTTCCAGATGACTCTGCCCTCCCTTCCGTTTTCCACAAATTTTTTCTTCTAAATTTTTTTTGGGACGGGTTTTGCTGCTGCAGAGAATTTGAGGTGACCCCTGCATTGTCGGTGTTAGTGTTAATTACTTGCCCACTGGGCATTATGTTCTTGTTTTGTATTATCCATGTGTTTTTTTTTCTCCTTTTTACTATCTGGGTTGTACTTGCATGCTTTCTCTCTTCAGCACTTCAGGTTTATTGGGTCAATTTGCTGCGGGTCTCTCCTCATCCTCCATACGCCCATGGGGCGACGTTACCAGTGACCAACCATGACTGATCTGAAGATCATAGCATACAATGTTCGTGGCCCGAGACCCCCATCCAAACACAGTGATTTGTGGCTTGAGACAGACTGGGTGCACACATTTTACTCTTGCAGGAAACTCATTTCAGGACTGACTCGGTTCCCTGCCTCCCCATACACCTATACAACCAATGCTATCGCAGCAACTCACCCCGACCTAAATCTGGTGGAGTGGCGGTTGAGATACATAAAAACTGCCCTTTCATGCCCCTGGACCACCATGCAGATCCCGAAGGCAGATTTGTCTTTCTGAAGGGCACTCTGTTCGATCGCAAGCTTACACTCATGGCACTTTATGCTACTAATTCCAGGCAACTAGAGTTTCTGGATAAGTTGTTAGATACCCTAACCACTTTCCGTGAGGGGCGACTTTAATGTCTGCCCTGACCCGCAGTTGGACACATCCTCCGGTCATTCTACATACTCGTTCGCCTTTTTTAAACGATTCCATAAAACCCTACATGGTAATCATCTGGTCAACTGCTGGAGAGTGCTTCACCCCACCGTAAAAGACTTTAGCTACTATTCCGCCACACATAATGTGTGTACGCGGATAGATCTATTGGTGGACCAATGCTTTTTGGAATCGCTCTCCAGTGCATCAATCAGATCACTGACGATCTACGACCATGCACCCATCTCCATCTCCCTAGTTCCTCTATCTCCGGATGTCAATGGATGAAAACCTGCTAGATGATGCAGTGGCACAAAAGCAGGTCTCAGACACCATTTCTCTATATTTCAAAGAGAACATAATGGGAGAGGCGGGGATGGCATCTGTATGGAGGGACACAAGGCCGTGATACAGGGTGAACCTTCAGATGGTACCTATAGCGCTACCCAGATCTTTCTTCTCAGCCTTCAACAGCCTGTTCATAAAATTTATATGGCAGGGTCGTGTACCCCGCTTGGCCCTCCGCACATTGCAACGTCCTAAGAGGCTTGGGGGGTCCCCTCCATATGCAGGTACTATGAGGCGGTTGCCATACAAAGGATTCTCGACTGGCAACATCATTATGCCACTAAATCTTGGGTTCCCCTTGAGAAATTCCTGGCCAGACGTAACTTGTCTCTCGCTGCATGGCTCCCCGGGACTGTCAAGGCCTCTCTGATTTTGTGTCGCCGGTCTCTGTCCATGTGCTGAGGTTATGGGATACACTAAAACGCACGGGAGCTGCCATCGCAGCCTGTGTCCCTGCTTGCACCTTTTGGGGGCTTCCCCTGATTCACCCCAGGGGAACACCTCTCCTATTATTGCATGTGGGCAAGGAATGGGGAGACGCGATGCGGGAGGTTTGTACACAAGCAAAGCCTAGTCTCCTTGGATTGGCTACGCTCCCAATTCAGCCACTTCCCGATGGACGAATGGCGCTATAGACAATTACAACACTTTATCAGTAGTTTGCCTCACCCTGCTCGACCTCCCTCCTCTCTGACCCAGTTTGAAAGTCTGTAGACCCCATTCCTCACTCTATTTTCATGCTTTACGAGATGCTGCAGCCTGCGGAGTCCCAGGGTAAGCCAATATACATACAAGAATGGGAGAGAGACCTGTAGCATACATTTACGGAGGCTCAATTGAGTAATTTATATCATCTCACTCACAAGAGCTCAGTGGACATCAAGATGCAAGAAAATAGCTTTAAGCTGTTGACTCGCTGGTATAGAGTCCCAGCGACCTCGGCTAGGATATATCCGACAGCTTCTGCTGCCTGTAGGAGGGGCTGTGGGCTTCAGGCTTCGAGGCACCTTCCTGCACATTTGGTAGGAATGCCTGAGGCTTTGGCCCTTCTGGCAGGATATCAGGGCCCAGATAAAAATTATTTTAGATATAGATTTGCAGGATTCCCCATTAGAGATCTTACTGCACGTGCAATCTACTTCTAAGCCTTTACCGTAAATCGATTCTCCCACGCCTCTTAAATGCTGCCCGGCGTCTGATTCCTATACATTGGAAGTCGGCCCATGCTTCGGGGCAACCCGACTGGGTGCGTCTGCTCAACTCTATCATGGCAGCAGAGGAGTGGATGGCGAAGTGCAAGGACAGGTATGATAAATTTTATGCTATTTGGGCCACTTGGATACATTATACGTCGAATATGACGCAGACACCACCTACTGCCACTCCCGGGCAGGCAGATTAGAGGATGATGGTACATAATTTCTTGGAGGGCGAGACCTATGCACCTCAAACCCCTAGGTTCTCTATAACAGTTACTGATTTACACCTACTGCTGTTGTGCTGCTTGATCGTTCTGTTCTTTGTTCTCAGGTATGCCCATCCCCCTTCCCCGTGAGGTGTTGTATCCTATATATGAGAACGCAATCCTGTTTTGATACAACAGTTAAAATACTCACAAGCCCCCCTGTGACTGGGGTATAACTTGATGAAGTCATATGGGGCTAGCTATCTGAATGTATCAGAGGTTTCTTTACGCTCGCAACCCAATGTCCTCTTGTCCCCATATGTATCCCTTGGGCATTTACTGTTTTTTCTTTTTTCTGCTTTGTTGCGTTTTGCTTTTCTCTTTTCTGTATGTTAATTTGAAAATATAAAATAAAGATTATACATAAAAAAAACAAAAAAAAAACCCAAGGTCAGTAACAGGAGTTGTGAAAGGTTTAAAAGCAGACTTGTTGGGAAATCATAGCTTAGAAACTCCCAGCTTAAGGATCACAAAGATATTTTAATATTTGTATAGGATGTATACTGTTACATCTGGGACACTGTTCTGAATATCAGGTTTGAGAATATTGGGTAGGCATTGATAGCTATAAATGAGAAAAAGCGGCTATATAATATGAAATCACTTTTACATTTCCAGGCGGTCCCCGGGTTACAAACAAGATAAGACCAAGTTAAATCTGTTTGCAAGTCGGAACAGGTAAATTTTAAGTGTAGCTCCAGTCAAAATAGTGTAACTTTTTTTTGCTGTCTGTGCCCCTGTTCAGAACATTTCACCTCACTTTCTGTCCCAATGACAGTTGGATTTTGAAAATTTTGGGATGTTGTGGAAACAAACCTTGGCAATAAACCTTCAGTGGAGACACTTTTCCCATAACTTCCAGGAGCGATTTTCCCTTCCTAGGGGTAGATTTCCAATCACTTCCTGTTGTCTCCCTCCATTTGCAAGTAGGAGTCGTTTGTAAGTTGGATGTTTGTAACTAGGGGACTGCCTGTACTTGGCTGACGGCAGTATCAACAAACGTAAGCCTGTGGATTTTTGTGCAGCTCAAATCCCTTTATATTATAACAGTTGCTGTTTAACCACTAGGCGCCCATGCTAAACTCAAAAGACGGCTACAGGGCGGCGCTCAATTGCCGGGAGGGCGTCCTCCTGTTTACTTTTTCCTCGCGGGCGGGGAAAATCTGTGTTGGCTGTGTCCCTTGAACACAGCCAATCACAGATCGTGCCAAATGGCCAATCACAGTGGCCAATCACAGTGGCCATTTATCACTCAATCGGCATGTCCAATGGGGGATGATCTCAAGTATAAGCATATATCATCTCTCATTGCCGGCTGTGCTGCAGGGCGAGTGAACACACAAAAAAAAAAAAAAAAAAAAAGTGTCCACAGTACCTATCAGTGCCACCTGTCCCTAATGCCACCTGTCCCAAGTGCCACGTGCCATCAGTGTCACGTGTCATTGTCCTGGTGCTCCAGGGCCTGCAAAAGTGTAATAGGTAGTCAACAAGTTAGATGTGTAATTTATGCTCCTAGAACACCTGATGGTGCTCCCTGCATGTTGGGCCTCTCCATGTGGCCAGGCTATGAAAAAGTCCGACACATGTGGCATCGCTATACTTAGGAGTAGCAGAATGTATTTTGGGGTGTCATTTGTGGTATACACATGCCATGTGAGAGAAATGACCTGTTACAATGACAATTTTGTGGGGGGAAAAAAAAAAAAAAAAAAAATTTCATTTTGCAAAGAATTGTGGGAAAAAATTACATCCAAAACCTCATCATGCATCTTACTAAATACCTTGGAATGTCCACTTTCAAAAAAGGGGTCATTTGGGGGGTATTTGTACTTTCCTGGCTTGTTCGGGTCGCAAGACAGTACATCAGGTGTGATCAATTTTTTATGATTTGCACCACAGCTTGTAGACTCTAACTTTCACACAGACCAAATAATAGCCACTAATTTGGGATATTTTAACCAAAGATATGTAGCAGTATAAATTGTGGCCAAAATTTATGAAGAAACATTAAAAATTTGCAAAATTTTAATCACAGAAACTAAGAAAAATGTGTTTTTTTTTCAAAATGTTCGTTCTTTTTTCATTTATAGTGCAAAAAATAAAAAACCCAGAGGTGATCAAATACCACCAAAAGAAAGCTCTATTTGTATGAAAAAAAAGGACAAAAAATCCATTTAGGTACAGTATTACATGACTGAGTAATTGTCATTCAAAGTGTGAGAGCACTGAAAGCTGAAAATTGGTGTGGACAGGAGGGGGGCTTTAAGTGCCCAGTGGTTAGGCAAGTGGTTAAGAATGCTCTGCTTTACTGATTTTTTTTTTTTTATTATTATTTTTATTTGTTTTGAGAATATGCGCGCTTCGAATTGACACAGGTTTAGTTTAACCAGGCTATAAAACAGTTTGAATTTCATTCAAGAATAAACTTACTGTATGAGGCAAATAGCAATGTGCAAAGAAACCAATAGCTTCAAGTCCTAATTATTATTTCAGCAGCCTAACTGCTACCATTGGTCTTTGGGTTATTGTTCTATGCACACTACCACTGTTATGTTGGCATGATCTTATTTTGGAATCCTGTATTGTGTGGCCATGTGGTGAATGCCATAATAAATAATTTCCTCCAGCACAAGAACTGTATATTTACAGATAAGTTCTAGGAACTATAAAAAAAAATGCACATACACTTTTATTGTAGATGTAAACCATTGCTGAATACTACAAATGTTCACATCCTTGGTTACATCTCAGGTCTGCTGATTTTCTGCAGCCTATTTGCAGTGACCTTCTGTATACATACAAGCACTCCAATGTTGGATGCATGGCATCTCGGAGGGATTCTTAATGGTGATAACAGCAGACCAGGTCTGCACAAAGTGTGCCGAAACAGATAGTTTTAGAGGTGCACCAAATGGAAATTTTGGTACCAACTGAAAATTCAGGATGCACTTAGCTGAAACAGAAAGGGACAATATAAAATATTGGCTATTTTTCAGAGAATATGAATAACACAAAAAACATCTTTCACTCATGGTTAATGTTTGGCTGAAGCCATTTATCAATTAACTGTGTTTACTCTTTACCGCTTCAGCCCCGGAAGAATTTGCCCCCTTCCTGACCAGAGCACTTTTTGATATTTGGCGCTACGTCGCTTTAACTGACAATTTTGCAGTCGTGCAACTTTGTACCCAAACAAAATTGACGTCCTTTTTTTCCCCACAAATAGAGCTTTCTTTTGGTGGTACTTGATCGCCTCTGCGGTTTTTCTTTTTTGCGCTATAAAACGAAAAAAGCAACAATTTTGAAAAAAAACGCAATATTTTTTACTTTTTGCTATATTAAATATCCCCCAAAAATAATAATATATATATATATATATATATATATATATACACACACACACATACACACACACATATACATACATACACTTTTTTTTGGTGTATAAACAAAAAAAAAAAAAAAAAACCACAATAAGTGTATATTGATTGGTTTGCGCAAAATTTATAGCGTCCACAAAATAGGGGAGTTTTATGGCATTTTTATTTTTAAACTTTTTTTATTTTGATTAGTAATGGCGGTGATCTGCGATCTTTATCGGGACTCGACATTATGACGGACAGATCGGACACTATTTTGGGACCAATGTCATTTATACAGCGATTAGTGCTATAAAAATGCATTGATTACTGTGTAAATGACACTGGCAGTGAAGGGGTTAACCACTAGGGGGCGGTGAAGGGGTTAAGTGTGTCCTAGGGAGTGATTCTAACTGGGAGGGGCGGGCTACACCTCACATGACGGCAATCACTGCTCTCGATGACCGAGCAGTGATTTTTGTCCAGTCACTAGGCACAACGGGGAGAAATGCTTTGTTTACAAAAGCATCTCCCCGTTCTACCTCTCTGTGACACGATTGCGGGCACCCGGCAGACAGGGGACATCGCACCTGCAGCACCGCTTCTAAAATGGGATGTACCTGTAGTCCCTTTTGCCCACCAGCGCCATTCTAACGGCGTGCTCTGGTCGGCAAGCGGTTAAATCATGACAACAAAAACTACCCAAATTACCCTGATCAAACGTTTACATACCCTGGTGATTTTGGCCTGATAACATGCACACAAGTTGACACAAAGGGGTTTGAATGGCTATTAAAAGGTAACCATCCTCATCTGTAATCTGTTTGCTTGTAGTGTGTGTGTGTGTGTGTGTGTGTGTGTGTACGTACACATATAAAAGGTCAATGAGTTTCTGGACTCCTACAGACCCTTGCACCTTTCATCCAGTGCTGCACTGACGTTTCTGGATTAGGCTACTTTCACACTAGGGCGGCAGTAGGGGGTAAATCGGCGCTATTTTTAGCGCCGCTTTACCGTCGTTTTAGCTGTGCTATTTGCCCACTAGCGGGGTGGTTTTAACCCCCGCTAGCAGCCAAAAAAGGGTTAAAACCACCCGCAAAGCGGTTTGCCGGTGGTTTGGTCGGCACTGCCCCATTATTTTCAATGGGCAAGGGCGCTTTAGGAGCGGTGTATACACTGCTCCTACAGTGCTGCAAAGATGCGGCTTGCAGGACTTTTTTTACCGTCCTGCAAGCGCACCGCTCCAGTGTTAAAGCCAGAGACAGGAGAGGCTCTTTTAAGGCGTTATGCAGGCTTCATTTTTAGCGCTGTAGCGCTTGTAAAAGCCTCAGTGTGAAAGTAGTCTTAAGAGTCATGGGGAAAGCAAAAGAGTTGTCAAAGGATCTGCGGGAAAAGGTAGTTGAACTGTATAAAACAGGAAAGAGATAAAAAGATATCCAAGGAATTGAGAATGCCAATTAGCAGTGTTCAAACTGAAATCAAGACGTGGAAAACGAGGGGTTCTGTTGAAACCAAACCACGGTCAGGTCGACCAACTAAAGTTTCAGCCACAACTGCCAGGAAAATTGTTCGGGATGCAAAGAAAAACCCACAAATAACTTCAGGTGAAATACAGGACTTTCTGAAAACATTTGGTGTGGCTGTTTCAAGATGCACAATAATGGAGGCACTTTGAGAAATATGGGCTGCATGATAAAATCACCAGAAGAAAGCCATTACTACACAAATGCCACAAAGTATCCCGTTTACAATATGCCAAACAGCACAGAGACAAGCCTCAAACCTTCTGGCACAAAGTCATTTGGGAGTGATAAGACCAAAATTGAGCTTTTTGGTCACAACCATAAACACTACATTTGGAGAGGCGTCAACAAGGCCTATGATGAAAGGTACATTGATCCTACTGTGAAACACGGAGGTGGATCGCTGATGTTTTGGGGATGTGTGAACTATAAAGGCACAGGAAATTTGGTGAAAATTGATGGCAAGATGAATTCAGTATGTTATCAAAAAATACTGGAGGAACATTTGCATTCAACAGCAAGGAAGCTGCTCATGGGACGCACTTGGACATTCCAACATGACAATGATCCATAACACAAGGCCAAGTCGACCTGTCACTGGCTACAGCAGAATAAAGTGAAGGTGCTGGAGTGGCCATCTCAGTCTCCTGACCAAAATATCAGAGCCACTCCGGGGAGATCTTAAAACGTTCAGTTCATGCAAGACAGCCCAAGAGTTTACCAGAACTTGAGGCTTTTTGCCAAGAGGAATGGCCAGCTTTACCATCTGAGAAGATGAAGAGCCTCATCCACAAAAGACTTCAAGCTCTCATTGATGTTAAAGGGGGCAATACATGGTATTAAGAACTGGGGCATATAAACTTTTGATCAGGGTCATTTGAGTAGTTTGTTGAGATTATGATTTAAAAAGAGTAAACACAGCTGATTAATAAATGGCTTCAGCCATATACTAACCATGAGTGAACGAAAAGTTTTTGTGATATTCATATTCTCTGAGATAAAGATAGATATATATATAGATAGAGATAGATATATATATATATATATATATATATATATATATATATATATATATATATATATATATATATATATATATATATATATATATATATATATATACATATACACACACATATATATACACACACAAATATCTGCTTATGCTACGTAAACAGATGTATGGAACAAAAGCAACTACTGTCTTAGCTACAAACTACTATGTTGACCAAATATTTTTGCAAGTCTTTGCCAAAGTACAAATGAAGTTTCAAAGAGCAAGGCAATTGACAGTTACACGTGGTATTTAGAACCCTTCAAGTCAATCATCTTGACTACATACAGCATTTTCAATTAAACCAGTTGCTTTAGAAATTCAAAAAGCTGTAGAGGAATGAATACTATACACTATGTAGCCAAGCTCAACTGGTCGTGGCAGCAGTAAGTCATGAACAAGACAGGGACACCCAAGAACAGTCCAAGCAGGTTTGTCCTGCACTTTTACCCAGCAAGGTAGTAAACTGTTCAATGTAGGTGGGTTTTGTACAGATAGCCCAACAACAAGGCTGGGTTCACACTAGTGCAGTGTGATTTTGATACAATTTTCAATAGGGTGTAGCTGCAGTGCGACTGTGCATTTTTGATAATTTTTTAATGTGTCTTACTACTGCGACTGATCCCTGCGGTGGGCCAGCAGAAATGATATTTCAGTCGAGGAGCTGGCACCCACTGACATCATCCCTGTTGTCAGCAGGGGATTCCACACTGACACCAAAATGTAAATAAAAAAAAAATTTAAAAGTGTGGGGTCCCCCCAAACTATACCAGATCCTTATCCCAGCAGGCCAGGAAATGCAAGTCCTACATCAATTACAAACACCAGTTGCCCACCCACAAAAAGGAAAAAAAAAACAAAAAAAAAAAAAACACCAACACCACCACCCCCCCAAACAATAGTTTCACAAAAAATATACTAAAATCATTAGTAGCAGATAAACAGCAACATTTACTAAATTCATAATAAATATAAAAGTTTAACCTGTATTGAGTAAATAATTTGTAAATTTTAAAATTGCACCTTTTTGCAAAATGGTGAAAAGTGAACCTAGGCAAAGCTGTACATAACCAACTTTTTCTAAAAATCTGGGAGGTTTTAATTTTTCACTTACAGCTCTGAGTTTGTAAAAGACCCCACAAACCATATATTTTCTGAAAGTGCATGACAGTATAATAAAAAGAAGGTGCTATTGATTTTTAAAGCCCCGTGATATTACTAGTTCACGGTTTTCACTAGACAGAAAAAACAAACAAACACAAAAACCCTTTTTTTAGCACACAGATAGAATAACTTACAAAATTCCTGCTAAGGCCTTGTTCACACGGGGTGTACTAAAATGAACATCCATGGAGGGTCGGGTTTACCCGCACAGGGATGTGCAGGCAGTCGGGATTCAGTGGCTGCAAGGACAGATCTGATATCCCTGTAGGTGCATGGCTCCAAAAACAGACAGTGTGAGTTCGGTGACATGCAACCACACAGATGTCAAGTTGGCAGCAGTGGCTGTGTCCCAACTGATATGGATGAAACAGCCTGCACAGAACACCCATGCATTCCTGTGCAGCTGCTGTGTTCCAATTGACATGAATGGGACAGCCTGCATGGGAATGCACAGGACACCTGTGCATCTAAATATGGCCGCACAATCAAATCAATAAGGAAGAACCACAAATGCCCTGCAACTGAGTGCAATGCATGCGGTTGTAGAGCATGTGTCTGCTTAAAACAGGTGGTGAGCAGATGTTGCATCGCTTCCTCACTGCCTGTCAGTAGCCTCTGGAGCGCAATCTGAAATCAAGCTTAAGAGACAAGAGATTTAGATGCATGTCTGTTATTTTTATATAACTTCATTTTTTTTTTTTTTTTTTTTTAAACCGGGACACGTTTTTAAATGCTTTTATGTGTGTGTTTGTCTTTGGAGAGACATCAGATCTAAACAGATCTTGTTTTTTTTAAAACAAAGGGATTGAAGACAGTCCCTTTCTGTGTAGCTTCATCTGTATTGTAGATAGTAAAATAAATAGGAGTCTGTATAGAGACTGCTATTGATTAACAGACTAAAGAATGGTAAACACCATTAACCATAATTCAGTGATGACTGAACACAGCGATCCGCACCTCCTGCCGATCCCTGCTCCCCATCAGGACAGTCACCAGTCTTCGGGGCTGCAGCTGGCGGGCGGGGGTAGAGGCAAAGCCGGCCAGCAGAGCTGCATGGGGGGCCGTCAGGGGGGATCATTTGAGCATGTTAGCACTGCGATTGCCGACGGGAAAAGCAGAGGGTGGAAGCTGGAAATTGCAATGGCATTTCTTGCTGAAAATCTACATTTGATAATCGGCTGCGTAAATATCGGGCCTCTGCTTTCAGGTTGCAAGTAATTTTCTAACGAAAAAAACGCTGATTTTTAACACATATGTGAAAATTGCCCTGGTAGGAAAGCAGTTAAAGGAGGTTGACAAACAGCAGGATCAACAGGTAGAAACAGGTAAGGGGGAATCAAACAAGAGCTTTTTGTTAACGCTAGTGACAGACTACATTATTTATCACTTTTGGACTTTCCCTTTATAATTTTAAGATACATGCTAGGAAGTGTAATATCACTCTCTAAAAATATGTAATACTGCTACCCAGAACAGTCAGAATAATTTTGGAACACTGGGCAGCATAATACAAATATTAAATTTGATACACATTATGTGCAACAAAGCCATTTTTACGCATGTCAATACTACCTTGCTACATGACCCTTATTAACCGCTTCCTACCCTACCACTGTCCATAAACGCCCAGGTGGGACAAGTGCTGTTCTTACTGTATGTACTCGTCATGTCAGAAGTGTGGCCACTTAGCAGGGGGATTTCAGACAACACAGATTAGGATATGGGCTCTCTGGCCCATCCAATCATATGATGGCTCTGTCCAATCACAGCCTTCACACAATGTAAACAGACACATGCCTCTGTCGACTCTCCGCCTCCTGTCGGTGATCTGTGTAGCTGATCATTGTACTGTTCAGCTAAACACAGACTGCAGCCAATCCACACCACTGCACCAAACACCATCTGTCCCTCTAAACTGGTGACCCATAAAGGCTTATAAAGCATTGACTATGGAGATTTCTAAATACCGTAGTTTGGTGCCATTCCAGAAGCATCAGAATCCTTCATAATTATAAAATGTTACTCTGCTCAACACCATATTTTAACCAAAAATTAGGCATTATATGGTTTGTGTGTATTAAAATTTATTAAAGTGTATTTTTTCCACAAAAATAGAACCCCCCAAACATGTGTTTTTTTTAGCAGAGACCCTAGAGAATACAATGGCAAATTTATATCTAGCACGGTATTTGCGCAGCAATTTTTCAAATGACTTTTTTTTTTTTTTTCCAAAAAAAAACAACAGTTTTGGGCTAAACAAGAAAGTTAGCCCAATGTTTTTGCATAATGTGAAAGATGAAGTTACGCCGAGTAAATAGATACCCAACATGTCACGCTTCAAAATTGCACACGCTCGTGGAATGGCGCCAAACTTCACTATTTAAAAATCCCCTTAGGCGACGCTCGCGGCGACACCTCACCTGTGTGGTTTGAATGTGTGGGCGGGACTTATGTATGCGTTCGCTTCTGCGTGCGAGCCAGGGGTGCTTTTTTTTTTTTTTTTTTTATTGTTAATTTTACTTTTTTTCTTTTAGCTTGACACTTTTTCCCCCCAAAATTTTTTTTGATACTTTTGTTTCTATTACAAGGAATGTAAACATCCCTTGTAATAGGAATAAGCATGACAGGTGCTCTTTACAGTGAGATCTGGGGTCAATAAGACCCCACATCTCACCTCTAGGCTTAGAAGCCTGAAATTAAAAAAATGATCACCGCTTCCCAGCCGAAGCGGCGCCATTTTTTTTTAAATACAGAGGTCGGGCGTGACGTCATAACATTGCGCCCGGCCTCTGAATGATCACAGAGACTCCGGCGACCATCTGGTCCGCCGGAAATCTCTATGCTAAACATCCGGGGCAGATCCTGTGACCGACTCACCGATCGTAGAGGTGAGTCGGTACAAGCACTGGAGGGCGGCAAGAGGGGTTGGAGTCCCTCGCCTCCCGTAAGAACGATCAAGCGGCGGAACAGCCGCTATGATCGTTCTTATGATGCACAGATTCGCCGGCTCTAAAAGACGATATCTGGATGATGTCTGTAGCTACAGGCATCTCTCAGATATCCCCGCTCAAAGCTGAGGACGTCATTTGGCATACGGTGGGCGGGAAGCGGCTAAAGCTTGTGTTACCCCAACACTTGATATTGAGATGTGCCTGTTGTACCATGTACTTGTATGACAAAGTATCCTGTTCTTTGTATTGCTTCTGTTGTGTAAAAACCCTGGTGTTTCTGCCAGCCCCTCTGCTTGCCTCTTTTTTTTTAAAAAAACTGACCACACTAAGCAGGAGAGCACATCATGGTGGTCAGTTCTCTAGCAATGCTGGGAACTCCTAAACAAACAAAAAAATTTAAATCATTTTCCTTTTTTTTTTAATATATATCTATACAAAAAAAGGTTTTGCCTTTCATTTCCATTTTAACCACTTCAGCCCCTTCCTGACCAGAGCACTTTTTGCGATTCGGCACTGCGTCGTTTTAACTGACAATTGCGCGGTCGTGCGATGTTGTACCCAAACTAAATTGACGTCCTTTTTTTCCCACAAATAGAGCTTTCTTTTGGTGGTATTTGATCACCTCTGCGGTTTTTATTTTTTGCGCTATGAACAAAAAAAGCGTCAATTTTGAAAAAAACAAAAACACAGCTTTTTACTTTTTGCTATAATAAATATCCCCCAAAAAAATATAAATATATATATATATATATATATATATATATATATATATATATTTTTTTTTTTTTTTTCTCCTCAGTTAAGGCCGATATGTAGTCTACATATTTCTGGTAAAAAGAGAAAAAAGGCAATAAGCGTATATTGATTGGTTTGCGCAAAAGTTATAGCAGCTACAAAATAGGGGGTTTTTTTTTTTATTAGATTTATAGCATTTTTATAATTTTTTTTTTTTTTTACTAGTAATGGCGGCGATCTGCGATTTTTATCGTGACTGCGACATTATGGCGGACAGACAAATTGAGACATTTTTGGAACCATTGGCATTTATATAGTGATCAGTGTGATTAAAAATGAATTGAGTACTGTAAAAATGTCACTGGCAGTGAAGGGGTTAACTGGGGTTAACTTTGTTCCCTGGGAGGTGATTCTAACTGAAGGGGAAGGGGACTAACTAGAGCAGGGGTCTCAAACTGGCGGCCCTCCAGCTGTTGCGGAACTACAAGTCCCATCATGCCTCTGCCTATGGGGGTCAGGCTTGTAACCATCAGCCTTGCAATGCCTCATGGGAATTGTAGTTCTGCAACAGCTGGAGGGCCACCAGTTTGAGACCCCTGAACTAGAGGAAGTGACGGAGCGTGGTTCCTAGCTAATAGGAACACATGATCTGTCACTCCTGTCAAAACAGAACAGGGAAGTGTGTGTTTACACACAAACTCGTCCCTGTTCTGTGTTTCCTGCTCATGATCGCTAGTGGCTGGCGGTCATTGTGACAGTCGGCCACGAGCATCGGCACCCCCGATGTGCAGCGGGCGCGCGCCTGCTATCAGTACCCCGCGAGCCAACGTATAGTTACGTGGTTTCGCGCAGGGGAGCCAACCTGCCGCAGTAAAACTGCAGAGGCTGGTCCAGAAGCGGTTAAACTGAATAAGTTTTTTACGAGGTGATCGTTTACAATAGGGATCGACAGATACCGTTTTTTCTGTGCCGATATGATAGCGATATTTCTGCCAGCTCTCCTGCCAATAGCTGATATTTTGTACATATAAAAACATTTCAAAAATAACACCAATTTTATGCACAAATCTGGTATAAACTGAACATGTTTATGTTTATTAAAATTAAACATTAAGGGCTCGTTCTTCACACCATACCTGTATGAATACTGATGGGAGAAAAACACACAGATTTCAAAACTGACATCTGTCTGCAGTGCACCATGGTGTGATGAACGAGGTCTAAAGTAAACAACTGTGAAAAATAAAGTGCTTGAAAAAAAAAAAAAAAAAAAAAAGAAAAAAAGTATAAATTACTAGTGCATTGCACCGATTACATTTAAATCACTACCGCAATGTAAAAAGCTAGACAGTGGACAGGACACACTGACAGTACACTTTCTTCAATACTCCCAGTTAACCACTTAAGGACCAGCCTCGTTTTGGATTTTAGGTGTTTACATGTTTAAAACAGTTTTTTTTTTTGCTAGAAAATTACTTAGAACCCCCAAACACAAAATATATATATATATATAAAATTTTTTTTTGTTTTTTTCCTAACACCCTAGAGAATAAAATTGCGGTCGTTGCAATACTTTTTTTGCACCGTATTTGCGCAGCGGTCTTATAAGTGCACTTTGTTTAAAAAAAAAAATCACTTTTTTGAATAAAAAAAAAAAATATATAAGACAGCAGTAAAGTTAGCCCAATTTTTTTATATTGTGAAATATAATGTTACGCCAAGTAAATTGATACCCAACATGTTAAAAAATGACATTGAAAAAAATATTCCTTTAAGAGGCGTGGGCGGAAGTGACGTTTTGACGTCGCTTCCGCCCAGCAGTGTCATGGAGACGAGTGGGCGCCATCTTAGCCTCACTCATCTCCAGGCACAGAAGAGACGGAAGCGATCGCCTCCGCCGCTACCGACGGCTCCGGTAAGCGGCGGAGGGCACCAGATCGCGGCAGGAGGGGGGGGCCCTCTCCCGCCACCGATAAAAGTGATCTTGCGGCGAATCCGCCGCAGGGACCACTTATCAGAAAGCCGGGCCGCCGCGTGAAAACGGGGATACCAGGGTTATGGCAGCTAGCTGCTGCCATAACAATATACACTGGCAAAGTTTGGACGTACATCGGCGTGCGGCGGTCCGGAAGTGGTTAAGTAGAATAATATTATAGTGCAAAAAGCATAACATTTCAGCATGTTCACCTGTTAAATGGGTTCCGTTTTCATAAATTGTGGCTACTTCATTGACAGCGATTTTGTGTTTATTCCATTTGGGAATAATCGCACCAACTGTTGTCACCCTCTTAAACTGCTTGGCGATGGTCTGTAGCCCATTTCAGCCTTGTGTAGGTCTACACTCTTGTCCCCGACATCCTTGGACAGCTCTTTGGTCTTGACCATGGTGGAGAGTTTTGAATCGGATTCTGTGGACAGGTGCCTTTTATACAGGTAACAAGGCGAGATTAGGAGTACTCCCTTTTGGGGAGTGCTCCTAATCTCAGCTCGTTACCCGTATAGAATACACCTGAGAGCCAGAAATCTTGCTGATTTATAAAGGGGAATACTTATTTCACTCATTAAAATGCAAATCAATTGATAACTTTTTTTTTTTATGTTTTTCTGGATATTTTTGTTATTCTGTCTCTCACTGTTAAAATAAACCTACCATTATTATAGACTGATCATTTCTTTGTCAGTGGGCAAACGTACAAAATCAGCAGGGGATCAAATCCCCCCCCCCCCCCCCCCCCACATATGTATACTGTTTTCTTCTTTACAGGGCTAGATAGGTTCGTGTTAGATCGTGGATGTCTATAGATGCAGAAATTTTAGTTTTAAGATGGACTTCTACTTTAATCTAATGTTTTTGCAATAAAATACAATTTGTGGAAATGTCCCCGTCTACTGAAGACAGCATATAGACAAGCAATGTTCTAGAACAGATCACTTACAATGAGGAGAGCATACATCAATGGTAAAGATCTTAAAAATGATATCACAGCTGAACGGATCAGAACTATGAATATATTTAAACCCAGTAGGGCAACAAAACAACAAACTGTACATTAACAATTCGTATAAACATTCACTTGTGGGTGGAGGAATAAATGCTCAAATACTTCATAAAATGTTTCTAATGCCGTGTACACAGGACCGGACTTTCGATGGACTGACTCACGTCGGACTTTGACGTACTTCCGTCAAATCGGACTTTTCTGTACACAATCGCAACAAAGTCTGATGGATTCGACCGTGATGACGTTCGACCGGACTAGAACAAGGACGTTAATAGCCAGTAGCCAATAGCTGCCCTAGCGTTGTTTTTCGTCCGGACTAGCATACAGACGAACTGATTTTTCGACCTGACTCGAGTCCGTTGGGAAGATTTGAAACATGTTCTATTTCCAAAGTCCGTCACATTTTCGACAGAAAAGGTCAGCTGCAGGTCCGATGAAGCCCACACACGGTCAAATTGTCCGACGAATTCATTCCGTCGGACAAGTTTGGTCGAAAAGTCCGACCGTGTGTACACGGCATTAGAGAGGCTCTGTGTGGGCTAGGCATACAAAACTAGAGCACACAGATACATACTGTTTGTAGAAGGTTACTGGTGACAAATGGTGTAGAAGACAAAGTCAATTTCAATTGTGGAGGAACAGATCCCATCTACGCGAACATCCCTAATTAAACAAACTCAATTCCCATGGGACTTTTCAGGCAATATATATTCTATTACTTGTTTAAAATATCATATATAAAAAAATAAAAATAAAAAGATTTTATGGAGTCAAACAGGTTAACCGACGCAGGGGAGGGGACAGTTTCAAGGGGGTTGTAAAGTCAGGAGTTTAATCTTACTGCGTCCTATACATAAAAAAAAAAACAAAACAAAAACTGTGCAGCAGCCCCACTCAGCCCCCCTAATACTTACCCCATCTCTCTCCAGCGATGCCCACAAGCTCCTTGCTGGATACACTGTATGCGCTGTGGTAAGATTTTATATACTTTGCATAACTGGTTTATTGCTTGCTGAGCAGCAGCTACAGGAAGATTAACTGAGCATAACACATAGCACCAATTTTTGAATTTTGTTTCTTATGGGAATTCGCCTCTATGTGGACGATTTTTCATTGCATGCTGCATCTCTGGGACAGAATTAATAGAGAAATCTACCCAGAACACTGGCCAAAAATAAATAAATAAAAAAATGTAGAGGGTTTTAACCCTCCCCTACTCAATGCACATAAAAGTGTCTCAGACAAAATATGAGCTCACCTGTCACCTCTTTGCTAGCATTGCAAACATTAGCAAGACAGCCAGTCTAAAGTGGGGTACACACCAAGAAAATCGGGCTAACAATTGTCCAATCTTCCTCGTTTCACAGCAAATCGGAACTGATGAACGAAAATGCATACGAAAATGGCTTTTTTGTTGTGTATGGTTTGTGCTCATGCACAGTCTGATTTTTCTAGTATGAAAATCGTATGAAAAACTATACACATTTAAACAACAAATAGTTAGTTCTGTTCCCATACAAGAACAATTTTGGAGTTTGTCCTTTTGGGAATTTTCATACGAAAAGTCTGAATCGGCTGTCAAAAGTTGTGTACACTATATGAAAATTATATAAAAAAATTGGGCAAACGCTTTTGAATAGAGTGTGTACGAGGCTTAAAGCCTCGTACACACTGGTGCAGCTGTGCATGGTAGCCAATCATCTTTTAACAGCTTGTTCGATAAAACTGAAAAAAAAAAATCCTGTAAGTCAATCGGCTTCTATGCAGAGCTGCACTAGATTTTGCACTCTCCAGTTTTAGTAAATTAATCCCAGTGTCCGTTGTCAATCTGTCTGTTGCATCTGGCTCTACATTCTCTCACACCCTGGCATTTTGTTTAAAGAGAATCACTGAGATTACCAATCAGCTTCTTTCTTGCCAACTTGATGAATAACTCCCCAAGCCTAAATCAATCACCTATTGGCCAGGGCTAGGCCCTTACCCATTAGCATTTATTCGTCAAATGCCTTGGTTGCCAAGATAGAGCTTGTGTATGAGTATATTTTCAAAAAAAACTGTACTGCAAACAATTGTACCCTTACAAATTATTGGGGAAATTAGTTATTTCAATTGGGCATCTAAACATACAGAATGTATTGGGCTTAACATACGAGCAAACAAAGCAGGTTGGCAGCCATTGCCAAAAATGTATGTGTAAGGACACAGGGGTAAAAAAATTAAAATAAATAAAAATAAAAAGTGTAACGTGCAATAGTATATTGTAGGGCAGGGATAGGCAATTGTCGGACCTCCAGCTGTTGCAAAACTACAAGTCCCATCATGCCTCTGCCTCTGGGTGTCAGGCTTGTGGCTGTCAGAGTCTTGCTATGCCTCATGGGACTTGTAGTTCTGCAACATCTGGGAGGTCCGCCAATTGCATATTCCTGTTGTAGGGTTTTCCAACAAAGGGTAACCAAATTGGTACTACGGTTTTAAACATTGTAGTCGAGCACAACCTCCTAGTCATACAGATGTCTTGACTTTAGCGTATAGAAATTTGATGGTTTTTAGAAGGGAAAAAAAAAAAACACACACACAACCAATGTGTTGTGTTAAGTTAATGCTTTGGAGTGTTTGACACATTCCAAAATCAGCAAAACAGAATATATATATATATATATATATATATATATATATATATATATATATATATATATATATATATATATATATATATATATATATATATATATGATTCTTGCAAATTGGTTGTTAACAGCAGCCACTACTACCCTAACTAGTCACACTCTTCAACGCACATAAATAGAAGCATTCCTTGCTAATTTTATAAGGGTAAATGTCTTATCACATCAGTTCTACTAGATATCTACTGTGAAGATCGTCCATGATTTCCAAACTAGGGATGTTTGAACAAAGAAGGTTGTTGGAGATTATGGGAAAACACATCAAAGGAGCAAATCTGATTGCAGGTATCACAAAATAAAAAAAGGTATTGTTTACCTTAAAGGATTGGCCCTACAAACTAAGAATTAAGCAGATATTTTTTCCATTATCCCTTTCAAGGTCATTGCTTTTGGTTTGATTGCCCTCTTATGCAGAATGCAGCAGAAAAGAGCTCACAACATAATCTTCAGAGATCCAAAAAAAAAAAAGAAAAAAAAAGCCAGTGAATGGTACACTTACAGTACTAGGAATTAAAAGCCAGGCTCATCCATCATTTTAACCGAGGCTTCCTCACTTGTATAAACTCGCATCTATTTTGTTTAGTTCTAGGGAGTACTACTTTTTGATAAAATTATGTCTTTTTAATTAGTTTAGGTCAAAGAGTACTGTTTTTAGCAAATTAAGGGCACAGCTGAAACGCAGAAAGCAAAGGCAATCTTGTATTGCCTATCCAACTTCATCAGTACAAATGACCAACTCAAATATTTTAGATGTAAAATTACTATGGTGTATGTCCATATACCTTTCTGAAGGTAAACTGACATAACCCTGCATACTTGTACTGGATGCCTAAACCATATAACCCCTTAGCTCCCTTACACTTCTATTTCAATGTGCAAAGCTGTTTACAGAGAAAAGGGGAAGCTTGAATAGTTTATTGCACATTTACACAACACTTAGTATCGCAATGTGTTTGTACATTCAGACAAGAAGTGTGTACTTATTTTGCAACAGTTCTTGCTAACGTGCCAGTTACAGCATCATCTTTTGTTACTCCTACAGGCCCCAGCATGCTTAACTTTTGCATCTAAGTACAGGATGCATATACAAGAACTGCTTTTCTGACTGCAGGATACCGTCACCTGAATCTTTTCCAACATATGCCACACTGTTGCCAGCAATGGCACTGTCCCAATCGGTGTGGCGTTGCACCACACTGATTTAAAAAATTAGCTCCTGCACTACTTTTGGCAACTTTGGGGGCAATTTCAATTGACATCTATGCATGAACCCGCAGTCTTTCAAATTGTGCCCAAAATCGCACTGTAATGCAGACTTGAAATTTCAAACCCACGTTCAGTGTGAACGTACCCTTAGAGTCTTTGTTGTGATCTTTGAGAATTTATAACTTCACATTACAGGCAGCTAGGGATGTTTTTTTTTTTTTTTTTTCGTGGCCGTCCCTGCGCAACAAAAGTTGAATGTTTAATCAACCACTGTCGAAGTGACATGCTGGAAAACTTCTTGCTCAGTGGCTGCATCTGCTAATTAGTTGTACCCTCACAGTGGTGGGTACAGCTGTCAGAATACAATGTCCCAGTGGAGGGAGATTCCTCCATTCACCTCTTGTGTGAATGCATACTTGAACTTGCTTTACAGGAGTCTGAAATTTTTCTTGCCTCTAAATGCCCTTCAACGTTAGCCTATGTGTCCTTGCACACAAGTAGTTACAGGAGGAGTTTAGTGGGGAGTTTACAAGCAGGAGAAAACAAAAACCAAAAAAAAAAACAAACACCACACACTTTCAAGGGTAGCATTTTTTTTCACTTCAATGGCCAGAATAAATTAATATTCTGGCAAATGAAATAAACAAACGGCCAAGCACCGGACAGTCAAACACTTCCAAAAACATGGCTTGGGAGCATTTTTAAAATGGCTTTTTTTATTGCTAGGAGTGTGCATGAAGCCTACATTTTATAATCTTACAATACAGAACTGCATTCATTAGTGTTTTCTTGCATCTGCCTAGAGTTCAGCTTTAAGTAATATAGCTTAGAGCAAGCTAAAAGTTTTCCAGTTGCATTGATCCGGGCTAAAATTACCACCTTGCTAACTGCAAAACTCATTCATTTTTTTTTTTTTTGAAAAAAAAAATGAATCACAAATGGGAGTCACATACACTCAAATATGACCAAACAGGCAAGACTTCCACTGTATTCTACAAATAATCTTTTGCTCCTTTTTCTTTTCATAAAAATAAAGAAATTGAACAAACAGTCACAACCTCAAACTCATTTTGTGTTTGGAGGTGTGAGCAGATAAAAGGTAGCAATTCATCAATGTTCTGCAGCTCATTCACCTAAAAAAGGATTGGATCGTTTTTCAAACCGCTACTACTAGGAGCTTTTTTTTTTTTTTTTTTTTTTTTTTTTTTTTTTTTTTAAAAACACATGGTTTGTTGCCAATATATTTGTATAGTATGAAGCGTGGCTATGAGGACCCTTCCAGACAGGTGTTCTGACCAGATCTGCTCCTCAGTTTCCCAGGCCGACCTGATCGAAAGGGTATTCCTCCCTATAGATAGGACACTAGCCTACCTCCAAGTCCGATCAGGCCCACAAAAGGGGGGAAATGGGAGAGCACTCCACCTTCTTACATTTAGACAGAGCAGATCAGATCTGGGTGTAAACCGATAGCGGAGTCCATTTACTCCCGGCCATCCATAGAGCAGAGTGGGCTCTGCCTGTGTCTGCTCTGCAGATACTGAGTGGACACTGATGTGTCATTCGCCCGCTCTGCTCTAATAAGCAAGGGTTCAGCTCACAGATCCCCTGCCGATTGCAACAGACTCCACCCCTTGTGATGGTCAGGTTCACACTGTTATGACATGAGACTTTAATGAATTGGATCAGACTTTGATCCGACCATACCAGGCCCTTTAAGTTTGGCATTAATCGTGAGGGAGGAACCCCACTCCAGAATAGAAAAAAAAAAAATGGCGCAGGGTCCCCCCAAAATCCATACCAGATCCTTATCTGAGCACACAGCCTGGCAGATCAGAAAGGGGGGACGGGATGAGATAGTACCCTCCCGGGCCATACCAGGCCACATACCCTCAACATGGGAGGGGTCCCCCCTTCTACTCCCCCCAAAGCACCTTGTCCCCATGTTGATGGGGATAAGGGCCTCTTCCTGACAACCCTGGACGGTGGTTGAGGGTGTCTGCTAGCAGGGGATCAGAATCTGGAAGCCCCTTTAACAAGGGGAGCCCTAGATCCCGCCCCGCCCCCATATGAATGAGTATGGGGTATATTGTACCTCTACTCATTTATCCAAAAAAAGCATCAAAAATAAAAACAGTACACAGGTTTTTATTAGAAAGGAACTTCCCCCGTCGGAGCTCCGTGTCTTCTCCCTCCACTGAGGTTTTCTACCAATGCTAGCTCCCGCCATCATGTTAGCTCTGGCACTTCTTATATAGCCATGGGGCATGGCCATCCGGTGAAGTCATCCAGAGACCCCACCCTTGTGATGTCACTGCCCAAGGTATGATGGATGACATCACTGCATGGCCACAGCCCATGGCTAAGAAAATGGCAGACACCGGAACCAACACCAGTGGGAGCTAGCATAGAGAGAAGACATAAGCAAAAGGGGAAGAACCAGAGGAAGAAAACCTCAGAGGAGGGGAGAAGAACCGGAAGAAGAACCAGAAGAAGAACCGGAAGAAGAACCGGAAGAAGAACCAGAAGAAGAACCAGAAGAAGAACCAGAAGAAGAACCAGAAGAAGAACCAGAAGAAGAACCAGAAGAAGAACCAGAAGAAGAACCAGAAGAAGAAGGCATCAGTGGAGGGAGAAGAAATCAGAGAACGAAGACGCGGTGGAGCTTTACCAGGGGACATTTTTTTTTTTTTTTTTTAATAAAGGACTTTGACAAAAACCTATTTACTATTTTTGATACTTGTTTGGGTGAATGAGTAGGGGTACGATGTACCCCTACTCATTCACATCGGGGGCAGGATGTGGGTGCCCCCTGTCCGCAGACTCACTCAATCACTGCCCAGGGGTGTTGGGAAGAGGCCCTTGTCCTCATCAACATGGGTATTGGGGTGGGAGGCGAAGAGCATCCACCCCAGGTTGAGAGCATGTGGCCTGGTATGGTCCAGGAGGGGGGTGCTCGCTCGTCCCCCTCATTTCCTGATCTGCTGGGCTACATGTTCAGATAAAGGGTCTGGTATGCATTTTGGGGGGACCCCACACCATTTTTATTTTGGCTTGGGGGTTCACCTTAAATTCGATACCAGTCCGAAGGGTTTGGTATGGTAGTGAGGGGGGATCCCACGCCAGTTTTTTTTTTTTGTAAATTTTGGCATGGGGTTCCCCTTCAAGATCCTCCAAACACAAGTCGCATGCCACAAGTCGGATCAGCTAAGATGATGATCCGACTTGCCATTCAAAATCAATGAGCTGAAATCGTGCCCAAGTCGGACCAAAGTAGTGCAGAAACCTTTTTCAAAGTCGGACCAGGTTAGATGGCTCTCATAGGGAACCATTGATTTTTACACGTTATGCGACGTGCAAGTAGTTGCCCAAAACCACCCAGATTTCTGGTTAATTTTCTTACAAAAATTATTAAACCAGGCATACCAGCATTAACATCTGCAGTTTCCTCCAGTAACTGCAAATCGTTTGATCTAAAGCATCCCGATTACTGTGGCAGAGGAGCACTATTAGTACAAAGTATGTAGTAAAAAACACCACCCTGTCTGGCCTTCAGTTGTGCAGACCATGCCGAATTAACATGCAATATAGATTTGTTAAGCTCACACAGGTTTCATTATTTTCCTATAAAAAGTATAGGATTTCAGCAGTTAAATACAATTTTGTTTAATAGGAGGTCTGTACTTAAAGACCATATAGGAGGGACAACTAAGGAAGATTTGGTTCTAATACATACATACATATGGAGTTCATCAGGGCATTTTGTTCAAAGAACTTGAGTAATGTGCATGAATGGTAGCATGCAACAGTGAAACAAGGTGGAGGTTACTTTCAGTTTTGGGCTGCATTTTCACAAAACCAATTGGTGATTCGATCAAAGTGTTTTTTTTTTCCACTGCTCAGATGTACAAGCAGAATATTACCAACATCATCTGATCAGTTCTTACTACTTATTCCTACACCTAAAATGCCCCTCATATCACATCAAAATCCTACCTGCAGATAAAAGTGAGTTATGAAACCGATGCTATGATTACCTTAATGCCTTGACCTCCAAGCCACACTTAAATTTGCTTACAGACACTCAAGTAGAACCGCCTACAAAAGCTTAGCATTACCCAACATATGATCTTCAGAAATTGCATGGACAGGTCCCTAGGAGAATTGCTGCTAAGGGTGGACAAACCAAAAAACTGAATTTTAGTTTTCTTCTGTTTACTGTACAGTCCAGGAAGTTTGATGGCTAAAAATCTTCTGTAATTTTTAACCTGTTCTAGCTTTACAACATTGTTTCATAAAGACATTTGTTCAGTAATCCTGCAATTTAAAATGTGATTTTTGTGGCATTCCTTAAATGCGACTCACAGCAAAAAATTGTAACATCATCCAAAAAGACTGGAAGCAAAATCATAACATTACTTGTCAAGACATTAAAGTATGGTAGAAAGAACAAGAGACCCTTTTCTTGACTGTCAACATATATCTGTCCTCAGAGCTGACATGTCTTATAAAGATAAACAATCCTAATATAACAACCTTGAGCAACTACACAAAAATTGAAATGAATACAAGCAACACAATTAAAACAATGATTAAGCACACTGTCATTTTAATAATACATGAACAATGTACATAGGTCCATTTTAAAATCTTTATAAAAATACACAGTCGTCGATTGTATAGTAAGGTCCTTGGCTAACTGAAAGCTAATTGAGATTTGAGAGTCTACAGCAGGGGTGCGCAACCTTTTGAGGAGCCTGGGCCATTTAAGTGATTTGGGAATTGGTCGTGGGCCACAATGAAATTAATTGGTTCAGCGTTTCAAATCTTTTATTGTGAATTGCATAATGAAGATTTTAAACAACCAGTTTCAATGCAGGAATTATTTGTACAGAAAAAAAAAAAAAATCTACTTATCTGAGTCACCAACTAAAAATGTGGGTCAACTCCTGAACAGGGTGCTCACCCGAATGAGTTCCACAAAACTGGCAGAACTTATACCGGTTCATTGTTTTGTTCGCAGTCAGACTTCTCACCCAGCAGCAGACTCCCATAACAGACAGACCAAGAGAGCCATGAGCAGTCAACTGGCAAAAAAAGGCCTGTAGACAGATCCGAGAAATCCTGCTGTAAACTCTGGACACCCTCACCATGTGTACATGAGAAACTTAGATGAGACAAACAGTCCATAATCCTGCCAGACGCATACCCTGCCCCACAGGTCAAATCTGTAGAATTACATTTTGCCAACATACAGTGGACAAATGACACACCATCATGCTTTGAGTCTTGCAGAGTCACAAACCATTTTCTGACCCTTGCATGGTTTTCCTGGCTCTGAGCTAATCACTGTACTGGAGAATGGTTGATCATCAATAGTCTACCTAAAAAAGGAAAACCTCGGAGGCGTGGCCAAACGAACAACAGGGAGGACGTAGGGAAGCTTAGCTCCATCCAGGCAAGAAGGATCCTTAGGCATCCCTGCCCCATTTCACCCCGGTGAAGCTCCATCTCCCCATCAGGAGTGTTCGGACGCCTTCTGCTACGATCCCAGCGCGGTATTTGTTGGAATCGAATTTATTTAAACCGCTCTGGGCCCGCAACACGCTCCGTGCCTCGGACACCCGCCGCCATCTTAGGCCCTACTCACTAGCCGAAGCCCTCCGCTTTTCCTTTCCTCGGATCTGCAGGCACGGGTGAGATCCATCCTAGCTCCCTGGACGTGCTATCATCGGCAGGTGCAGATACCCTAGATGGTCTAGCAATCCTTCCCGGAGATCCCCATTCCTCTCAGCAGCCTCCGACAGCCCGACGCCATCTTGCGGCCTACCGCTCCGGCCTCTCCTAACACAGATACTGGCACAGTGAGTACAGTGACATTCTCTTGCTCTCCCCTCGCTCAGCACTCTTGGCAGAGATGGCGCTCAATAACCCCACTGAGATCCAGCTCTTGGCACTTCACAGTACCGTTCCGGGCCTCCAAGAAGCAATACACACCAGGCCGGATACTACTCCCAGGATAGCCTGCGGCTTCGGGCTACCACTGGAAGTCGGCGGCCAATTTGGTACTCCTCAGTGCTCTCCCCTCTCTCATCCTGCTCCATCATCTTATTTGCCAACGATTTCTCGCACAGAAATTCACAAACGGGCTACCTCATACAGTGTTGGGTCCAGGCACTACCACCACAAAGTAAATTTACGGTTCTGGCCCACCTTTGGGGACCATCGGCCATCTTGGTGCACCAAGTACTCCCATACATATTCCTCCTCTTCACATCATTTGCACAGCTCTTGCTATTTCTGACGCTGCCCAAAGGTAAATCCCCTTGCCTCTCCTTGTGCCTTTTGAAGTGACCCTAACGTACTAAAATACTACTTGCATATACACCTCTCCGCATGATTGTGATACTCTGATGCATGTTTGACATTGGACAGATGTGATTAAGGAGTGCTCCCTACAGCAATCGGCTGTATAAGTCCAGTAATGCCCACCAAAACGCCTAAACTTTGTGCCGCCTCAGGTAAAAGACCAGGCAAGAGATCTCTGCCCGTTCCAGTCTCCACTGGCTCAATTCAACAGTACTTGGCTAACGCACGTGACGAACAGGTTCGAACCTCGCGCATAAGTGCCTCTCCATCTTCTCAAGCGGCCTCTGTGCGAGAAAGTCCTCCTGCCTCCTCATACTGTTCGAACCTTATGGACGATCCAGGATCCCCAGCTGGTTCTGAGATGACTACACTAATGAGCGGCCTTAAGAAAGAACTTGCAGGTATGTTTCGCAGTTTGGAGAAATCCATTAAAAAAGAAATTACTGCTGTTAGATCTGATATGTCGCATATTCTGGTCAGAGTTGAGGAAACAGAACAACGGCAGGACGCACATGCTGTGGCCATTAAAGATCTACAGGATACTGTTACTCAGCTGGCCTTCACTCATCGAGCTTCTCTATATAAGCTTGAGGACCTCGAGAACCGCAACCGCAGAAACAATATTCGCATCAGAGGTCTGCCGGAAGCCACTGGAGATAATGATCTAGAACGTCTATAAGAGGCATTTTTAATACCATCCTGGGTAGATCTGTCACTGACCCGCTGCGTTTTGACCGTGTGCATCGGGCCCTAAGACCTAGAAATGCCAACTCAGATCAACCTAGAGACGTTATCTGCCGCCTGCATTACTTTGAGGTTAAGAATACTATTATGATGAAGATGCGGGGCCTGCCTAACGTTGACTTTGACGGAGCAGTCATTACCATATTTCCAGATCTCTCCAAAGATACGCTGGATCGTCGTAGAGCTCTGAAGCCGCTTCTTGACCAGTTGCGATCTGAGGGGATTACATACAGATGAGGATTCCCAGCCTGCCTGATTGCCACGAAAAGTGGTCGCTCCTACACTCTAAGATTCCCGGAGGAACTTTCAAATTTTTTGCATGATCTTAACCTTCCATCATTAGAGCTCCCAGGCTGGCAAGACCCGATCCCTAAATTTCTGAGCCCTCTGGATCCACCCTGGAGAAAGACTCCCTCAAAGAAGCAGCGCACCTCACTTCCAGGCTCTGCACAAAAGCATGGTTGACATTTGCTCTCCCCCCCCCCCCCTTTTTTTTTTTTGCTCCCATCCATGGAGACCATCATCTCCTTACAGGTTTTACATACTGAGTTGGTTTTTGGCCACAAGTTTTTTCTACTTTTACCCATGCATACTTGGCCAAACCCGACGTAATATTGAATTGACCAATGTTTTTCATTAGTTTAATTTTCTCATTATTTGTGTCTGCTTTAATCATTTGTTCTCTAACTCAGGTACCAAGTTGGTCTACTGTTATGTATTACCTTTGAGGTAATGTGATGTTTATAAAGTTCCTGGTCTGGTATAGGTAATCTTTACATTAGTAACTGGAATATATTCTGTCCCTACAGTTGTAGGCTATATGTTTTTCTCAGGCCGTGCGCTGCCGGTGCGCACTTCTCCTTGTACCCCGTCTTAACCACAGTAAACTCGCCCCCCTCTCCTTCTGGGGTTGGAGACTGCGATTGGCCTTACTGCTGTTCTACTCAATCCCTGTCCAGGGGTTGGGATGGCCTCTCGTTCTCTCTCTCCCCAACGGGAACACTGCAGATTTCTGCGTGATGTTCATAAGTTTCCCACAAGATGTTTAATCCACATATGTGATTTCTATATATGCTTATTTCTCCTTTTTTTTCTCTGTCTCTCTCTCCAAAAATCTTCCTTTTCTCTTCCCCCCGCTCCCCCCTTCCTGCTGGCATACATGGATGGGTAGGCTGAAGGAAGCTCTGTTTTTACCATGGCTACCTTAAAGTTTGTATCATACAATGTCAGGGGTCTTAACGTCGCTGCTAAGCATCATCAAATAGTTCGTGAACTAAAACAAGCTGCGTGTTCCATCGCTTTTCTCCAAGAAACACATCTCACTCACACAACTTCTGTTAAGCTAACTTCACCCCAATTTCCGCAGTGGTACTATAGCTTATCAGATACTAACAAAGCTAAAGGAGTTGCCATTGGATTCTGCAGAGGTGTGTCCTTCAGGCTATCTGATATGTTAGCGGATGACCATGGTCGTTTTCTTTTTCTTCGAGGCTTCATAGGCAACACTCAATGTACCCTTGCAAATGTATACTGCCCAAACCACAACCAACCAACCTTCCTTTCACAAATTATCACTAAACTCTCACAGTTTGCCAAGGGTCTTACTATCTTAGCTGGTGACATAAACATGCCCCTGGACCCTATCATAGATACCTCCCACGGTCGTTCCAGTATTTCTTTTAAACGATTGAAATTTGTTAAAAAGAAACTTCTGAGTCTCCAACTAATGGATGTTTGGCGCCTCCTTCACCCTAAGGAAAATAATTTTTCTCATTTTTCTACAACACACCAATCCTACTCCAGAATAGATAACATGTTTTTAGATCATTATCACCTTCCCCTCCTGCAATCCGCTCATATAGGCACCACTTATTCTGATCACGCACCTGTATCGATGACATTGACCATGCCCTCCTTACCACGACGCACTAGTAATTGGAAGCTCAATGACTCCCTTCTTTCCAATGAAGCTGAGGTCTCTGTTAGCCTCTCAATTATCACAGTACTTTAAGGAAAATAAGCCTGCTGACACATCCCCCTCCATTGTGTGGGAGGCTCATAAGGCTACTATAAGAGGTCGTCTCATTGAACTTGGCACTAGGAAAAAAAAGGGAGCATGGTCAACAAATCGCTCAGGTCTTACAGCAGATAGCGACCCTCAAAAAACAACACAAACTATCTCTACATATTGAACACCTCCATTCCCTCATACTGAAACGAGAGGAGTTAAAATCTCTTCTCAATCTAGATACTAAGAGGAAATTCCAACGCCTATCTCAGAAGTTCTATGAATGGGGTAACAAGCCGAGTAAACTACTGGCTCGATCCTTGAAGGCTAAACAGTCACAGTCGTTTATTTCCAAAATCAAACTTCTATCAGGAAAGCTAGTCCATGCAACCCCAGATATCGTTAAGGCCTTCAGAGAGTATTACACGGACCTTTACAATGTTAAAAACGACTTGTCCTCTCTTCCTCAAAAAGAGAGAAGAAGCCGCATACTTTCTTATTTAAAAGATGCTAATCTACCTAAATTGCCCCTGTCCGTACTTAAGGAAATGGAAGATTTTTCAGTTGAGGAATTTCAGACAGCATTAAAATCTTCCCCATCCGGTAAAGCTCCTGGACCGGATGGGTTCACTATTTTATATTACAAAACATTCAGTGAAATACTGCTCCCTCCCCTGTGCGCTTATGCAAATTCTATTTCTCAATCTTCAGGTTTACGCCCAGAATCTCTCTCCACTCATATCACTGTCATCCCCAAACCTGATAAGGATCCTACCCTATGCAATAGTTTCAGGCCCATATCATTAATCAATGTGGACATTAAATTACTTGCCAAAGTAATGGCGAATAGATTGTTGCCTCTTTTGCCTAGCTGGATTTCAACAGATCAATCGGGTTTCATACCTAATAGAGAAGCAAAAACAATTCCCTTTGTGCAATCTCATTGATCCAATATGTCCAAAGATGCGCTCAGTCCACCCTACTCCTTTCCACTAACGCTGAGAAGGCTTTTGACAGGGTGGACTTGGAATATCTTAAAATGACCTTACGACATTTTGGGCTAGGTCCTAAGATGTTTCATCGAATTTCATCCCTTTATTCAAATCCTACAGCGCAAATTAGGATAAATGGAATGTTAAGTGACCCTTCGTCTTACACAATGGCACCAGGCAAGGCTGCCCCCTCTCTCCCCTTCTTTTTGCTATTACCCTAGAACCCTTCCTAGCAACAATTCGGCACAATGTTGACATCAAAGGCATACAAATAGGTAACAGATCACATAAATATGCTGCTTATGCTGATGATATATTATTCTTTATCCAACAACCACGCATCTCAATTCCAAATTTAATGACAGCATTCTCTAATTTCCACTCCATTTCTAAGTTCAAAATAAATCTATCCAAATCCGAAATTTTAAATATTAATATCCCCAAGTCTGAGGCACTCTCTCTTAAACCTCTTTCCCTTTAAATGGGAACCAAAATGTATGAAGTACCTGGGTATCTATCTTACTCCTCACCCCCATTCTCTTTTTCGATACAATTATATCCCCTTGCTAAATAAGATTAGAGATGACTTATGAAAATGGTCCAATTTATCGCATACTTGGCTGGGGAAAGTAAATATAATCAAAATGAATATATTGCCCCTCATTCTTTTTATCTTCCAAATGCTCCCTTTAGGTGTACCGGTAGGATTCTTCACTATACTACAAGCCATGATTTCCAAATTTATCTGGAAGAATAAACACTCCAGAATATCCAGAGGGCTATTGTTCCGCTCCAAATGCTCTGGCTCTTCCTAATTTCAAAACATACTATCAAGCGGTTGTTCTTTCCAGACTGGCTGATTGGAAATATGCTCTCAAAATTAAACTATGGGTACAAATTGAATATATTTTGAGTGGAATGGATCTTTCAGTGGCCCCCTGGATACCCGCTCTTGCAGAAATATGACTTGTAATACTTCGGCTCTTACTATATCTTCTTTAGATATCTGGGATGCATTGCACAAAAAATTTTCATGGAACTATAACTCTCCCCTATTGCCCCTTCTCAATCAAATATTTTTTACCGGGTTTATTAGATCCAGGTTTTAAATCATGGAGACCCACAGAAGCTTTACTACTACATCATGTTCTCCGTAAAAACACACTTAAACCGCTGCATATGATTCTAGCCCCTAAACCTGCTACATTTCTGGATAAATGGAGATATCATCAATTACAACATTTTTTAAATTCCCTTCCTAATCCAATTAGAGGTATTGAAGATTTACATGCCATAGAAGAAATTTTTTACCCAAAAGATCCACCTCTACATAGTATATCTCTATTCTACAAAGCTCTCATTGCTCTACAAAATCCCAACCTTCCTCGTTTCCTTGCTAAATGGGAATCTGATTTAGACTCTCCCATCACTGATAACCAAAAAAATAAGGTTCTTCAACTAGCCCATACTTCTTCCCTAGCCTCGAAAGTGTCAGAGGTTAACTATAAATGGTTGACCAGGTGGCATTACACCCCAGCTAGATTACACCAAATGTTCCCAGCCAGTTCCCCATTATGCTGGAGGAACTGTGGGAACAAAGCTACTTATGCACACGTCTGGTGGTTTTGTCCACTGATTCAACCTTTTTGGGATGCCATTCGTACTCTGATAACACAGATTTCAGATATTACTATACCTAATGATCCTTGGGTTAACCTCTTCCATTCTACGGCTACTCCTATAAGATTATATAAACGATCGATTATCCCTCACTTGCTGAACACTGCCAAAGCCTTAATTACGACTCTCTGGGGACAACCAACAATCCCTTCTGTTCGAAATTGGTTACAAATGGTCTATAATGTACATCTTATGGAAAATATTACACACAGCATCAGAGGTACCTCCAAGAAACATTCTTTAACGTGGGATTCTTGGAAAAAATTTCAATCCACCGCCACATACAAAGACATTATAACGCAAACCCCTTAAATTGCTTGATTTGGCGTAGCTGTTTATATCCTGATGTCTAGGCTCTTTTCAATATACTACCATGTGTACCAGCAGTTCGTCCATTTCCCTCCCCTCCCCTTCCTACTCCTTGCTCTCTCTTTTCCTCTATCCTCTTTTTATATATTCTCTCTTATTCTCTCCAGACCAATGCAAAGATTTCTCCTCAATATGTTTGACTTTAAAGCTCAAATATTATTATTATAATATCTTCTCCTTCCTTTTTTTTTCCCCCTCTACTCAGAAGTTATAATAATACTTTATAAAATTCTATTGCTAAGAGATAGGTTTGAGTTTTATACCTTATTTTTATGGTGAATATAATCTGCAGCCTATATTTTTCTTTGACTTCTAAATATGTATCTATTTTGTATCATATGATTGTCTTTGCTATGTCTTTCTTTGATAAAAAAAAAAAAAAATTATTAAAAAAAAAAAAAAAAAAAAAAAAGAAGAAGAAGGAAAACCTCTGACCCTAGTTTCCACTTTTTGATTGTCTGTTAATCCTGCTTTACAAGGAGAATCCCATTTCAAGCCTAACAATAGCAGAAATCCCAGTCAAGACTACAAATGTCATCCAGAAGCATACACAATGTGGGGCTTAAGAACATGGTAAACATTCTTTGGAATGTGTCCAGGGCACCATGCAAGCCAAAAAGGAAGCACAACATACTGAAAATAGCCCATCTGTAGTAACCAGCCCTGCCTTTTCTTTTGCCATGGTTAAGAACCTGCCAATACCCTTTAGTAAGATCAAAGGTGCACCTGACGAGACCCAAACTTTCCATTTACTCATCCACCCAGGGCATGGGATGAAAATCAAATTTGGACATTCATTTAGATCCTGAAGTCCTTGTGGAACTTTGGGCTGCCATCCTGCTTAGAAATGGGCACCCTGAAACTTAACTTTGCCAGTAGGCTCAGTCACAATGTGAAGGTAAAATATGATAGTTTGTCCAGGCAAATCTGAAAATGTCTCAAATTTCTGAAATAACTTTCACCTCCTGAATCAAGTAGCAGTCAGGGTCTCTTGTAAGCAATCTCTGGTTTACTTTCTGATAATATAGTTTCCTGATCCTTACAGGGCTTTATTAGGTTTTAGATTTTACAGGTTTATATTTAGGGAGGGAGGGCGCCCCCCCCCCCAACCTGGTATACCGGGTAAAGGACATTGATATTCTCTCCTCTTATAGTGGCTCTGGCACTTATAAAATGTACGCTCCAACGTAGGAACCATAAGTAAGGCTGTCTCCACAGTTAAAAAGGTTCTAATGTTAGCAGACTGGTTGTAAATTCTGGTTTGTGCTTCTTGGGCTTGCTGCATATATTCCTAAACTATAGGCATGTCTGCCATTATCCTACCCTGTATTTGAGCATTGTGTTCAATTACACTTTTGTTAAGTGTGGACTCCCATATTTCCATTTTTCCAAAACTTGTGGAAGACCAACTTCCTTGTTGAAAATACTAAATGCAAGAAGCCCAAAACGCGAAAAAATGGCAACAGTTATTGTAAGACTACCCAATCATTAAAAACCCATATAAGCGTTAACATTATGTTAACGTTACCTCAAACGTTATTTTCAGTCTTTAAAAACTGCAGTTTTCAACACCACCCGGTAATCTTGCCATGAAGGTCCTTATTCAGGTCCCTTCCATTATGGGGTGTCCATTCTCTCCCAATTGTTCTCTCTCGTTTCCAGAGTTGGAGTCTACAAGTGACCATTTCAACACATTTTAGACATGCTGCACTATTGTCACTATCAAGAAACCTGCCATGAGAAAAGCTAAGCAGTCATTGCTGGAGTGCATGCATATGATAGAGTGCTGTAAAGATACTACAGGAGATCAACAGATCTAAAATGCTAAAAATGATGGAAAAAAAGGTGAAAAACAGCATTTAATGTCAATTGTTTGATACACTATGCTTTAGCAAACCAAATATTCAGTTAAGCTTCATTTAGTTGTTAGTTTAGGTTTTACATCTACTTTAAGAATATCCCCACGGTCCTCCATATCTGGTAATGGCAGAGAGTTTTGAGAATCATTTCACAATCAGCAAGTCATCTGCTCCAAGCTGTATTAAATTGCATGTGGCCCACCTGGATTAGAATAACAGGGTTCCATGGATGGCAGTTGAAGATAGTCTCATAACAGAGGTGGGCGAGAAGATTTATTTATGTGCAGTTTTTGTGGTGAATGCAGCCAAGGTGTAGACACATAATGCATGCTTTCTGCTCTCAAGTCTATGCAGCAATAAAGGAGATGAGATGAGACTGTATAAATAGGTCTACTGCTTGAATGATGCGCACGCAGAGGTGGCTGCCAAGCAACACTATTACTGGGAACACAAGAAGAGCAGCAGGGAGTGGAGCTAATGAAAACCGTAAAGCTCCTTGCTTAGAAGTTTAAGATTAAGGCTGTTCTCCCACACTCGACCATCATGCAAATATCTCAAACAAAATCTTGCTTTTAAATAATTATTCCAAAAGGAATTCCAAATTATTCCAAAGGAGGATGCCATCTTATATTTAAAGAAAAAAAAAATGCTAGCGAAAAATTATTTTTTCTTTTACAAAAAGAAAACAAGGAGCATGTAAACTGTTCTACAAACAGATTTGAGGCAAGTTATTCTTTATAGTGGCATCACTAATAAGATTTAAACGTGACAGATGTGCCAATTCAAGATTTGTTTAAAAGTACGGGTCTCAAACTGGCGGTCTCAAGCTGTTGCGAAACTACATGACTCATTATGCCTCTGCCTGTGGGAGTCATGCTTGTAACTGTCAACCTTGCAATGCCTCATGGGATTTGTAGTTTCGAAACAGCTGAAGGGCCACCAGTTTGAGACCCCTGGTTTAAAGGAACTCATGTGAGAATCATGGTGGCCTGCCATTGCTGAACTATGAGAATGCCAGTTCCCTGAAAGTCATGCTGAAACTTCAACTTCAATACCGTGAGCCCAGAACAAATATAAGGATAAGGAATTCCTAAACTTTTGCAGGAAGTTTACTTTGGGTGTGTGACTAAAAAGGCACTTGAAATCAGAAAGTCAGGAAGTTAGCCAGGTGGCCTGCAATGACAGCGCTACAACTTCCCTCATGACAGCATCACTTTAAGTGGTTTCTATAGCCAGATAATAAAAGATTTCTAAAGGGGCTAATCAATCATTTTAAAACGATGTATGTATTACATGGACCTATCCTGTGCAAGCCCTGAACCTAGCAGAACAGCCTTGTTTCCACTACCATCCACTCAAGGTATCTACATTCTGATGTATCCTTTAACTTACATGACTAGATGCCTCGGCCGAGCATAGCAGTGTTATTAGCATTAAACTCCACACAACACTGACTAATTTACAAAAATATATAATTTTTTAAATACTTTAAAAAGACTCTTATTTGGTACCCGGTTTTAATAAAAACGCTGCTACTTATTATAGACCTAATATTTTGAAAAAAAAGGTTTAATTTCCCTTATTATTGTACTTGCAAAATACACCATATTAGACCTGTGGCCATCTGCAAACTGATTGCTTATTTGGTGAATAAAAACCCTGGCCTGCCTGTAAATATTATGCCATGTCTGACAAAAAAAAAAAAAAAAAAAATCACTGAATGGTCTTCCTCAGCAAGACCAGAGCTGTCAGTGACAGCCAGGTCTGACAGGTATCCGCTACATACAGTGTGGCATTGAAGAATTTCACCAAGCACTAGTGCAAAGTGGACACAAACTTGACCGTTTCATCAAAACTGAAAAAAAGCACTTGCCTCCCACATCAAAACAGTCAGTATATGTGCCAGGCCCAACAATAACATGGCTTTTATGGTCCCACAGCTTATTCAATTACATTAAGCATCATTTTAGCAATTCCCTCCGTTATATAACTGGAATGTCTTTGTAAAAGCTGCTTCACTGCCCTGGAAGTTTTTGCACTGCGTATGATGGGAGAAGTGTAATGTGCATATTGGAGATCCAAGAGGAACACTTACTTGATGTCCTAAAGTACAGATCCACTTCCATATTAAGGTAGATGCTGACCATTTTTTTTTCTAGCACTGAATAGCGTGGGGCTATTTTATTGGAATCTATGTCCCCAGTAGGAGAAGGGTTTCCCCAATTTCTTGCCACGTCACAAGGACAGTGAGGGCAAGCCTCTACAACGTGGACATACAATTTGAAAAAGATTTCAATTGTGCTAAAGCAAATTGCTAAATCCTAGATGCCTGGCAGATCCAAAGGCTCCAGGTCAAAAAAATTCAGATAAAAAAAGTCCTCATCTGCACAATTGCCAGACAGGCAGCTAGAAATTTCAAACAGTCAGCAATGGCAGTCTCAGTGCTCATAAGTTTCCTTTAAGTGACTGGATCTTGGCTTCTGGATGGGTCTACAGCCTCATAATGGTTAAAGAGCTGCACAGTTATCTTGAAAACAGAAAAGCAAACAGGTTTGTTAGCCAAGTAAAGCAGGGATGGCACCAGATTGGTAGCTGGGAGCATATGTAGTAGGAAAGGCAAGAATCTTTTTTTTAAGTTTGATTCCATGCTGGATGTTTAAAACTTGACACTGATACCCTTATAGGCAACAGTCTTTTGTATCTTCATTGCCCTCTAACTCCTGAGTGAGACTGAAAGAGCCGCTGACTTGGAGACTGAAAAATACAGACCCAAGACTGAATTACCATGCTACCCCTTTGATTTTATGGGGTTGGATTCCATGGACAAGCCTTAAATATAGAACCTATTTTCTACTAATGACCAATATCCCAGCTTTTCCTGTACCGTATACCATTATACATAAAAAAATATATAAATAAATAAAAAAGCACTAACTGGGATTCTAATTCTTCCTAACTTTTTAGATTTGGATAGAAAGGGTAAAGGTTAATTCCTGTGTCAGGTTTTACAGCTAACTGGGGCACCATTAGAGAGATTTATTTTCATTAAACCAAAAGGAAGAACAAAGGAAAATCTGCAACAGGCAGACAAAGCTGCAAAAATTAAACCTGATATTTTTTGCAGCTCGGTACGGTCCTCTTCTCTAGAACGGACCAGCCCGTAGGACAAGTGCCCCCTAGTGGTACAGGCGTGAGTGCCATCTTTCTAAACCTCGCACATATAGAGCATTCTCTTGTCACTGCAGCTGACCTCAGCAACTGCAATGCTCTCCCCCTGAGCTCATCTAGGCAGAGAAAATGTGTGGGGTTCAATGTGTGGCGTTTGAGGCAGGCTTCAGCACATGCACATGGGCTACAGGTATGCTTGGCCAAAATCTGATTTGTTTAAGCTAGGGATGCACCGATACCATTTTTTTGTTACAATGAGTACAAGTACCGATACACTTTTTTTTTTTTTTTTAGTAGTACTCGTAGATACCAATTACCGAAACCTACTGCAACAGTTTTGTTTTAACTTCAGCTGTAAGCAATGGTACAAAGCATTGAAAAAAGTTTACAAATGAAATAAGATTTTTTTTTTGAATGTAGCACTATTTGCAATGTATATATATATGTATATGTAAAAATATTCACTAACAAAGCAAACAAAAGTTTTAAATTGTTTAGTTTATAAAATAGGACGTCAATAGAAAAAAAAAAAAAAATCTGGAAAATAATTAAATGGAGGAGAACAGGGAGTTAATTAAGGCTGATTAGAGTAAATTAAGGATTGTTAAGGGGTTGAACAGAGGAACACGTGTTCATCCTGTTGATCTGCAGAAAAGAAACAGAAATATACAAAGAGAAATAATGTTTCTTTTTATTTTAGTGTTTCAGGGCTGAGCAATGTTGGTAGTAAACATTGCCGGCTGCTTTTTTTTTGACAGCACCAGACTTCAACACTGGGGAGACCCACTGACAGCTCAAAGAGCCGAGCCTGAAAATATCGGTTTCAGGTATCAGTGCATTTGCACGAGTACCGATACTTGTGCAAATACTCGGTATCGGCACTGATACTAGTATCGGTGCAGCCTTAGTTTAAGCAGTCGAACGCTTTCAGAATTTTTTTTTTTTAAATTAAGGTGAACTAATCTCCAACATTATATAATTTTTTACTTTAGTCTGTTGCCGTCAAGGAAATTTCTCCCCCACTTACTGTCCTGGGGCAAACAGGCATGAAGGAATCTCTCCAACACTGATAGCAGTAAAACCTGACAGAAGGTCTAATACTTTCCTCACTATCCAAAACAGAAAGAAAAAAGTAGTAGATGTCTCCAACTTGTGAGGGCTTCAGAGCTATGATGCATATAAAACTGAACTTTGTATCAATAAAAATATTGTGAAAGTTGTGTAAATAACTATTTGACAAACTCTTGCAATCCCTGCACAGTAGAGCTCAGACTGGGTAAGGGATAAGTAACTGAATAAACTTGTCAATTGTGCAAGTTTAGCAAATAAGCCAACAAGGAGTATACCAATTTAAAGAGCAGACAGATGAGCTCAGTTTTCTACTTCTATTGTTCAGTCAAAAGTTGTAGCAAAGATACGACCTTATAAAATGATTGTAGAGTTAAGGTTTTTCACCTTAATACATTATGTGAATAACCTTCTTTGCTGCAGCTGAACCCAGACCTTCCCTATTTCCTTACCTGAACCCAATACAATCCAGCGATGTGCATGAGTCCAGCCGCTGTCTCTCTACTCATTTGAGAGATTGATAGCAGCAGGAGCCATCAGTCATCAGTGACATTGGAGCGGGGGGCAGGGCTGAAGCCTGCTATCTGTGTCAATGAATGTAGCGGCGGGACTCAGGAGCACCCGATGAAGAAGCCAGGAGCACCGGTGGGGCACCCCAGAACAGGAGCAATAGAGGCTGCTCAAAATCCTTGCACAGAGCAGGTAAATATAACGTGTTTTTTTTTTTTAATTAACCTTTTCAACCCCTTTAAGTGTTACTGAACTGTACCAAAAAAATAAATATAAATAAAATATATGAGGACTTCTGCCCTGCCAGATAGGTATGTTCTCAATGCCAGTGCTATGTAAATGTAAATTGCAGAAGTGAACTGACATATACAAATCCTTTGGCAGGTAATAACTCTCATACATGTACATCTGTATTTAGCTGCTGGCTGCAGCTCAGCTTTAAGGCTCCATGCACACTGGACTTAAACGTCGATTCTATAGGCGTTTGACGTTTATTTCTCCTGCCTCTAGAAGCACTTCTGTTGTATTCTATGTGTCTTTGCACATTATGACTTCTACAGGCGTTTTCTGTCAGGGACGTTCAGAGGCAGGAAAAAAAAAAAAACTTCTCTATTGCATTTTATGGAGAAGATTAGGAGCTGTAAAAACGTCTGTCTCTCCTAAACTTCTCTTATCTCTTCTGAACGTCAAGTTTCAACGTTTTTTAGAAAAAATGCAATGCAGTGTGAAATGCATTCTGGTTATTTTGGGAGTAAAACTTTTGCAGAGGGGCGTGTAGTGCAAAAAACGCCTATAAACTAAAATTCTTAAACTCTCAAAGACTCACCTAAGCTTTGTACAATATGTTTTCTATTTGTGTCTTTTAAGCTAAAAACGTTGACGTTTTTTCTGCTCCTAGTGTGCATGGAGCCTAAAAAGTTTACTAGTAGGGAGCCTGGCAGGGTCTAGACTTTATATGTATACACGTTTCTGACTGTTTGCTGGAGCGACAGGTTTGTTTTAAGGCTTTTAACAGGTAAACCGCTTTAACTGTACACATTTCATGGCTTTAATTTTCCATTTTAATTCAGCATGCCTTTTATATAAAGTGGTAGTGTAGGAATTGTATACATTGAGCAATTTCACATAGTGAAATGTACTGTATGCTTCTAAAAAAAAAAAAAAAAAAAAAAAACACACACTTAATTGCCCAACATGTGTCAGATGACAACTATTAAAATCACATCAGCTATCATACAGAATCCTCATTCTGCAATTGCTCACACATACCCTGCTTCTAATGAAGAGGTTTGTGCTTCCAGGAATAGCATGATTTCCATTTATCTATATCCTAGAAAAAATATACACATTTCTTATGACTACACGTCCTATATTTAATAACTTAAAAAAATCACTACTCAGCTGACATAGTATAAAGTGTATGTGAAGGTATTGATGTACCCATCAAATCTGGGAAGAGGCCAAAAAAAGTATTAAGCCCACTGAATAAACTCATTTACTATGAAACGCAACATCAATGCTTAGCAATATGTGCGAGAACCACTAGTGAGGATGTACTAAATCATTAACCTTCAGCATGATGTAATTTAGATTAACATATTTGGGACATCTCTTCTGCATAGAACAAGCACCATATAAAATTAATTTAAGCTTGAATGCAAGATATTCTTCACAAAGCTATGAAACTGTTAAAAATGACACATCTTCTAACCATTATAAATAGTAAGCCCCTAGGGCCAGTGATGAGGACAGGCTCACAACAATATAATCAGCAGAAACCCATCTTTGTACATATACCTTCTCACTAGAGAATACCGTAGCTGTGGACAGTTAATACAGTCTATAGCAATCTGTTTAGTCTAGGGGGCAGAAGTTACTTTAAAAACAGAATGCAATGCTGTGACAGCAAAATAAAAGGCTAACTTTTGTGGGTTTTATTCTCCATTTATCCAGCCCTGCTATGTAGTTAAAGGCTGGGTGAATTACAAACTACATGTTTGAGGTTTATGTAAATGCTCACATGAAATCCTATGAAATCCTAGGTCCGAGCTACAATCACATCCAAGCAACATGGTAAAAAAAAAAAAAAAAAAAAAAAAAAACACACATCACAATGACACTGCCTATGGGACTACACCACTCATAGAACTGATGCACTCCTACTGAAGGGAGAGAGCAACGAGGCTACAGCAGCAGCAGCAATCTAGCAGCATTGTCATTCCTCTTCTAGAAATTAGCTAACTGGCTTAGAACTGGCACGATCAGCATGAAAAAAAAGCATCAAAACAGAAGTACAATTTGAAATGTTTCTTGCTATAAAATTAGTTTGTAAATTTGAAATACTTATTTAGGCATGAACAAGCATTACTGTGCTCTAGCAGCCTCCTGGGATATCAATGTCAGATACCCCAAGAGGAATCAGCTTACAGAGAGTGGCTCAAGGACGTCAGACCTGTCAACACATTATTGCAGCCAGCTGCAAGCACCCAAAATATACAGCAGCCTCCAAATGACGTAGAAAACGAATAGAGTAGCATAGAACTCAGGGTGTGGCAGAGAAGCAACAGATCACAGCATGACTGTGCTGGATTCCCTGGGTGTATAGGTTTGATCACAACCCAGCAAAATTACCCTGAGGGTGCTTTCACTAGTTGAGGACACTGGCAGTGCCAAACACTAACAAAAGTACACAGGACAAGTGCAGCATGTTCAGTCCTTCTGACCTGGATTACATTGAAAAGAATTGGAAGACTGTCACTCAAAAAAAGTCTTGTCTGCCCTTAAAAATATGTATTCCTTTGTTATCTTAAAGCGGAACAAAACCACTGATGGAATTGGCTCCCCCCACCGCCATCTTTAAAACTATGGCACGTGTGCATATGCATCATCGGTGTCTTTCAGGTATTTAGGACCCGGCAGAGATTGGCGGGGCATTAGGCACACAAGCTGAAAGAATTCTGCTAGCTTCTGGCAAATTTCCACTATACCACATGGTAGTGTTTGTGCCCAAATCTGCCACTCATGTGCACATAAGCTGCACAGTGGCAGGTTCTTTACATCACAGGTATCCCAGGAGGCAGTGAGGTTGATTAACTAAAACTGGAGTGTGCAAAATTTGGTTCCGCTCTGCAAAGAAACCAATCAGCTTCCAGGTTTTCTTGTCAACACTTAATTGAACAAGCTGAAGTTAGATGCCGATTGGCTACCATGCACAGCTGCACCAGATTATACACTCCAGTTTTAGTAAATCAACCCCAATGTGTTACTAACCCACAGGGCCTGACCTAGGCTTGAAATCCAAGTGCTGATTTGTAACATGAAAAGAATTGTAAACAGTAGAATAAAAATGATCAGCTTTTCTGTAAGAGGGAGGGATAAAATAAAAATGTTTGTTAAGAGGGAGTTTAGTTAAACTAAGTAGTGACAAATTTCTGAACAGAACCATAAAGGGAAAAATGCTTCTGTTTATAGGGGATATACAGGTGGGCAAGTTGTGGTTAAGTAACTACGTCTCACAAGGACAAAATACTATTTGTCATAACCCTTGTTCCTATACAAAAGTAGTCCTAATATGCAACGCCATATACAGGTTTTCCTTGTCCTACTGAAGCTCCACATGTCCGCACCCTTTTTGCATAATGACAGCGGGTGCGGGGAGAAGATACCTGGCCCACTGTCACAAGGTGGGGACGATCAGGGGGCGAAGGGGCAGATATTAAACATGTTACACCCTAAATATGTGTTAACATGTTCAGAAAGGTGAAATTATCCTTTAAAAATGTTGCAGCTTTAAAATTCTGGGAGGTTTGCAAGGGCAATATTAACCACTTCAATACCGGGCCAATTCTGACACTTTGCTCCTACATGTAAAAATCATCATTTTTTTGCTAGAAAATTACATAGAACCCCCAAACATTATGTTTTTTTTTAGCAAAGACCCTAGAGAATACAATGGCGGTTGTTGCAACTTTTTATCTCACACAGTATTTGCGCAGGAATTTTTCGAATGCGTTTTTTTGGGGAAAAAAACGGTTTCGTGTTCAAAAAAAAAAAAAACAAAACAGTAAAGTTAGCCCAATGTTTTTGCATTTTGTGAAAGATGAAGTTATGCCGAGTAAATAGATACCTAACATGTCACGCTTCAAAATTGCACACGCTCGTGGAATGGCGCCAATGTTCGGTACTTACAAATCCCCATAGGCGACGCTTGAAATTTTTTTACTGGTTACATGTTTTGAACTACAGAGGAGGTCTAGGGCCAAAATTATTGCTCTCGCTCCAACGTTCGCGGCGATACCTCACATGTATGGTTTGAACACTGTTTTCATATGTGGGCGGGACTTACGTGTGCGTTCGCTTCTGCGTGCAAGCACACGGGGACAGCGGCGCTTTAAATTTTTTTTTTTTTTTTTATTGTTAATTATATTTTATTTTTTTATTTTGACACTTTTTTGAAAAAAAAAAAAAATTGATCACTTTTATTCCTATTACAAGGAATGTAAACATCCCTTGTAATAGCAATATGACAGGTCCTCTTAATAGTGAGATATGGGGTCAATAAGACCCCATATCTCACCACTAGGCTGGAAAGCCTGAAATAAACAAAAAAATAAAATGATCGCCGCTTCCCAGCCGAAGCGGCGCCGTTTTTTTTGAATGGAGAGGCCGGGCGTGACGTCATAACATCGCGCCCGGCCTCCGACGATTATAGAGACACCAGGGACCATCTGGTCCGCCGGAAATCTCTATGATCTACATCCGGCACCAGCGGATCCCCTCACCGCCTCACCAATCGTAACGGTGAGTCGGAGCAAGCACCGGAGGGCGGCGGCGTCCCCTCTCGCCTCCCATAGGAACGATCAAGCGGCGGAACGGCCGCTATGATCGTTGCTATGGTGTAGAGATTCGTCGGCTGAAACCGGCAAGATCTGAATGATGTCTGTAACTACAGGCATCATTCAGATATACCTGCTCAAAGCCCAGGACGTCATATGACGTCCGTGGGCTTGAAGTGGTTAAAGCGGCACTAAATTAAAAAATAAAATTTGCAAACAGGCAGGCTCTTTATTGCAGAGGAGGCATGCAATGCCTCTTCTGTGAAAAAATAAAACTTGCCTTACTGTGCGCAGCCATTTGCTGAATACACACAGCACTGCACATCAGCAGGTCCATCCACACTTCTGGCACAGTGCCAGAATGAGTGACTCACACATGCACAGGAGTGATGTCATCTCACAGTGGCCATTTAAGACTGCAAAAGAAGATGGTGAGAAGATACCTCACAGGGATTAAACCTTTGGAGCATAGGCAAGCATACATTAAACTCTGTATAACCGGCTCCATTTACACAGATTTAAAACACCAGGCGAAGGCACTCCATTTTTGTGGCATGCAGCTTCAATGTTCAAGTTTCATTGGGCTTGTCTGGCAGTAGGCCTACTGTTGAAGCTTAGAGTGAAACACGTATAGGAGTAGGAGTCATTGGGAACCTTGGAGCTGCATGGTATGAAGGAAGATATACTTTTAGGCGATCCTTAAAAATTAATTTCTTCAGGGTGGACTATCCTTCCTCCAGCTAACAACCAAATCTTCTACTCCCCTCATCAGTTCATCTTTTGTTTCACCAGCCCCTCCCTCTTAGATTGTAAGCTCACAGGAGCATGGCTCCTCTATCCCTCTTGTTTTGAATTGTACTGTTGGTGTAGTGTCTACCTACCTTGTAAAGCGCTACGCAAACTGTTGGCGCTGTATAAATCCTGTATAATAATAATAATAAAGTCAATGTCTATATGATATGCCTGACATGAGTTTTTAAATAAAAGGGTTATACAAAGAGCGCCCTATCGGTCACATTCTTTTTTTTACATGCAACCCAACGGTGAGTTTGGCACTGCCAGGAGAGCGTAGAGTAGTAAACATCCATATAGCCCAGACAGGGGCAACAAGCCAATAAAGACTTGAGTGTGCATCTTCTGAATGGGTGGAAGATATTGAGAATTTTACACATTGGTGGAGGACTTTCAGTGGACTGCAATATATGGACATTTTATTTGATTTATCATACAGGTTGTAACATATTCTGGGATAATTTATTTTAATTAAAAGGGAGTGTTTATCATTCTGTATTGCGCTGCATCAAGGTATTTTTATGATGTTACATAAACTGAAAATTAGATGATAAAATCGTTAGAGAAATAAATGTAATCTGGCCCAAAGGTTCAAATGTCACTGCTTGCCCATCAAGGCCAAAAGGTTTTATTCTGCTGTAATAGGGGGCACACGTTAAAGTGACACTCTTATAGAAGCAGGTACCCCTGTGGAAATGTTCCACTACATCACACAGACACAAGTAGGAACACTGAAGGTATATTGCTCCACCACCGGTGATAAGAAAATTCACAAAAGCAGACATTTATTAAGAATTTAAACATTTGATAAGTGTACCAGAAAATTACTTAATAATGAAGACTCTACAGTGAAGTGAAAGACTGCTCCAATAGACATTAAATGCATATGACGAAAATCAGATCTCCATATAGACAAATGAGAAATGGAAATTAAAGTACAACTAAAGGCTTTTTTTTTTTTTTAATAGTTTTGCCTTTTTGTTTTTTTCTCAAGAGACCAAAAATCCAGCACCCAGTAGTAGCCTGGGGCGAACAGGACAGCGGCTGAAGAGGGAAGTAACTGTTGCATCACTGAAAAGTGGAGGTGAGCATTTTGCAGAGTTTAATTGTTTGTTTAGTGCATTCTTTAAATAGATCACCAATATTAAAAAACTGCTTGAGGTCACCACGAACAGCTTGTCCCAAGAAAAAAAACATTACCACATACCTGTTAAAACCTATAAAACAATATATCAAAGTATTTAAAAAATCAACTGCATTAACATTCATGGTTACTTCATTTTCTCCTCTTACCTTTCTCTACTGAATTTCAATGAATGCAATATGGCGGGCCTCTTCTGTCGCAGATTCCAAAGGTGTAAAGTGTCATCTGTCAAGGCACTCACAAGCGCTCCCTTTAATAAAAATATTTACAAAATAAAAATAACATTTTAGGCAAATGTAAAAGTTCAAAAGCTACACTGATAGCTTACAATGCACTCTATAAAATGGCAACAGTTTAATCCATTTCGGGAGCTGCCATAGTTCTACTGGGTTTAAAAATGACTATTTCCAGAATTTAAGAGGCAGGAAAAGTGGTATTTGGAAAAATTTGGGCACCTAGAAATGTATTTCATAATACCCCTTCTAGTAAAAGTGAAAGCCTACAAATATTGCCAGTTGGTAGCACACAGAAAGACCTGTATACGGACTATTTGAGGCTGAAAAAATGCACTAACAAAATCACAGCATTTTTCCACATCTGGGGAGCCGCAGGTTTGCATACAGCTGGCCATAGCTGTGAATAGCTGTATAAGCGTGTGCTCAGATATACATGTTTTGTGCATCGGTATAAAACATGCGAATATAGCATATTACTCAAAACACGGAAATTCTGCATTCAGGGAACAATTCATATGCAAATGAGCGCATCTAAGTTGATGCACGAAAAAGTGTTGGCATAGCAGGAGTACAACTTTTCACTTCTATGGCCATTTTTAATACAATGCCAATGCTACCAGGCCCTAAGACTTTTGGGGAGGGCAGGTAATGAACAGCAGGGAGCAGAAAAAGCTACTCAAAGTGGTATTAAACCCAAAGCAACAAAATATATTGCAGCTTGCCAATCAGATGTGGTGGCCGAGTTCGTTTTTTAGCTCCCCCCCCCCCCCCCCCCCCGTTTTCACCTGGTAATCTGGCCAGTAACATAAGGGGAGGCCACCAGTAGAATTGTTTTACCTTAATGCATTGTGGCAAAAAATCCTTTTGACTTTAGAACTAAAAAAAAAAAAAAAAAAAAAAAAAAAAAAAAAGAAAAAAGAAGAAAAAAAATTGAGAAGGAACTCTAGGCTCCTTCCGAGAAAAATTTAAAGTCAGCAGCTACAAATACTACAATTGCCCTAACTTGCCACAAGGGCAGGTTAGGGCATACACTACATGTGTCGTATTGCATGTCAAACTGTTCAATCCTGAACTCTGTTATTGGAAGGGGAAACAAAGGTCTTTACCCCTCTTAGTGGTTTGCTCACTTCCCTGCAGGCTTTACATCTCCTGCAGGCAAAGAACCCCTCCTGATCCCAAAAGGTAAGAAGATGGCTGGGGGGTAGAGCTGCACGATTCTGGCCAAAATGAGAATCAGGATTTTTTTTGCTTAGAAAAAAAATCGATCACGATTCTCTCACGATTCTCGCAACGTAAAATCTTTCACATTATACAAAAAAATGGGCTAACTGTACTGGTTAGATTTTTTTTTAATTCATTAAAGTAATTTTTTCCAAAAAATTGCATTTGAAAGACCGCTGCGCAAATACAGTTTGACATAAAATATTGCAACAACCACCATTTTATTCTCTAGGGTGTCTACTAAAAAAAATATATGTTTGACAGTTCTAAGTAATTTTCTAGCAAAAAAAATGATTTTAACCTGAAACCAACAAATGTCAGAAAAAGGTTTAAGTGGTTAAACTTTTTTCACTTACACACAAAGTCTATTCCATTGACAAATTGTTACAATGTTTATACTTAAGTTCAACTGAAAGAATATTTTGTTTCTTGCCAGACTGCCTGGTTTTTCTCTTCCTTTCTTTTGAGGGCTGTGGCTTCAGAAGAGCAGAGAGAATTCTTTGCATAGAAAGAATTGTGAAACACTTTAGTCAAGATCACGATAACGATTCTTGACGATTAATTGTGCAGCTCTACTGGGGGGTCAAGGACCTTTTTTACTACAGCATCTCCGTAACTACGACCTCTACGGTATACAAACTTTGGTTTAGCTGGAAGAACCGTAGCCAGAGATCTATCCAAAAACCAAGACATGCCAGTGTGTATTAAAAATATTTTCAACTTCTCTAAACAGAGTGAAACAAAGAAATAAACGCCCATTCATGTTCCATATTTTTAGGTCCTGAGGTATCTTCTTTCAGACACTCATCCCTAGGGATCAGTCCAGTTTCTTCTACTACTGCTTCTAAATGTTTTTTATATCCTTTCTCCACAAATCTATTTTTTAACACTTTAGACTGTGTTAGATAATCCTCAGGTGTTGAACAGTTCCTCCTCACCCTCATCTGGCCCTTAGAAATATTCCTGAGCCATAGGGGGTGATGCCCACTGTGTGTGGGGAGGAAACCGTTCCTGTCAGTGGGTTTGAAAAAGACTAGTCTGTAATTTATCCCCAGCTCGGTAAATAGTCACATCGAGGAAGTTAATTTCTTCCTTACTCCACTGGCTCGTAAGTTTTATATTGTTTACATTCTTGTTCAGATAATCCAAAAACGCACATAATGAAGGTTCAGGGCCAGACCATATCAGTAGGTCATCGATATACCATCTGTAGAAGAGGAGTTCGCTCCTTCTATTAGGCTGGATTCTCACCTATGCAGTTTTAGTGCTTTTTGCATTTTGCAGATTTGCACTACAGTCCATTTAACATGGTTTCCTATGGAACACGTTTTGTAGTGCAAATCTGCAAAATGCAAAAAGCACTAAAACTGCATAGGTGTGAATCCAGCCTAATAGAAGGAGCGAACGCCACTTCTACAGACGGTATATCGATGACCTCCTACTGATATGGTCTGGCCCTGAACCTTCATTATGTGCGTTTTTGGATTATCTGAACAAGAATGTAAACAATATAAAACTTACGAGCCAGTGGAGTAAGGAAGAAATTAACTTCCTCGATGTGACTATTTACCGAGCCGGGGATAAATTACAGACTAGAGTCTTTTTCAAAACCACTGACAGGAACAGATTCCTCCCCACACACAGTGGGCATTGCCCCCTATGGCTCAGGAATATTTCTAAGGGCCAGATGATGAGGGTGAGGAGGAACTGTTCAACACCTGAGGATTATCTAACAGTCTAAAGTGTTAAAAAATAGATTTTTGGAGAAAGGATATAAAAAACAAAATTTAGAAGCAGTAGTAGAAGAAATTGGACTGATCCCTAGGGATGAGTGTCTGAAAGATGATACCTCAGGATCTAAAAATACGGAACACGAATGGGCGTTTATTTCTTCGTTTCACTCAGTTTAGAGAAATTGAAAATATTTTTAATACACACTGGCATGTCTTTTTTTTTTGGATAGATCTCTGGCTACGGTTCTTCCAGCTAAACCAAAGTTTGTATACCGTAGAGGTCGTAGTTACGGAGATGCAGTAGTAAAAAAGGTCCTTAACCCCCCCCCCCCCCAAGCCATCTTCCCACCTTTTGGGATCAGGAGGGGTTCTTTGTCTTCAGGAGATGTAAAGCCTGCAGGGAAGTGAGCAGACCACTTAGAGGGGTAAAGACCTTTGTTTTCCCTTCCAATAACAAAGAGTTCAGGATTAAACAGTTTATGACATGCAATACGACACATGTAGTGTATGCACTAACTTGCCCTTGTGGCTTATTATATATTGGAAGAACCAAACGCCTTTTGAGAATACGGGTAGCATAGCACATTCACAATATACGTATTGGTTTTAAAGATCATAATTTATCTTTACATTTTAAAATCTACCATAATCAGAACCCCGCTGGTCTTAAATTTTGGGGTATAGACTACATTAAACCCTCATGGAGGGGTACCAATTTGGTGAGAGAATTATCCAAAAAGGAAACAGAGTGGATCTATTTAACAGATATCCTTGCTCCTAGAGGGTTAAATGTGGATCTTGAACTGTTTTATTAGCGATTATAAATTTTTTAGATTTTAATTTTTTGTTTATTCCATTTTTCTTGACACGGAGCTGATTTTGTTTAACGTTTTGGACACTGCATTTTTTATTCCAAGTAAATCCCTTTTTTTTAGTTTTTCAGAAACAAGAGAGGTTTTATATTTTTTATTTTCTATTTTTGATATAAGTTTTACTGTGTATGATCCTAGTGAATATATACTATATTTTAGTCTAGGAATATTAAGAGTAAAGCGCACCATCTATTTTAATGCATTTTAATGAATTTGCTTTATGTGTATAGAGTGTTGTGTGAGAGAGGTGTTATCAATAATGATGTACATGATTTTTGAAGATTTTGCGATCCTCTGACTTAATGTCAGTCCAATTTAGTAATCTATTTGACCTCCTTGTTTCCTTTGGAACTCTCAGGTTGTGGCGTGCACCTGTTTAACATGGCAACTGAGAGGGACACAAGGAGTTAACACCAATTGCCTTCACACAGCACTATTTATTCTGACACGCCATGCCATGAGGTCCAACCCCTTTGATAAAGTCAGAAAGACGAAATTGATCAGGGAATGATCTCATGGCGTATTGAATAGACCTACATATACTGCGCTTTAATATCCAGCATAGACTTTGGGAAGGATTTGCACTGAGCGGTTCACTGGTTCACAGTGTCTCCCACACGGCTTTTGGGCATTTCCGTTCCTTTGGCTAAACACTGTCAGCTTTGAAACTTGACATCAAGTCACTGGATGAGAGGATATTGACGGCAGTTATGTGAAACAGCAAGGCTTTTTTTATACAACTTGGACAACACACATCTTTAATAAAACCTTTGGAAAATAGTACTACTCTATGTGGAGCCTATCTTTTTTCCTTATATACGCTGATGATGTGGATTTCCAGCTTATTATCTGCAACTTTGTGGTGAGTTTGAACCCCAGAGGGGCGTGTGGAGCACGAGTTTGAATACGGTGATTGGTGCACTATCCGAGAAACTCAAATCTTTGTTCACTTATGAAGCTAGCCACGAACTTTACCTTCACGTTTATCCACTTGTCAGATCTGCGATTTACTGTTTAGCGATTATATGTGTATTTACCTTCTATGCAATCGTGTCAATTCTCAGCAATTTGACAGGAGCGCCGCTTTGATATTATGTGTCTTTTCACATTTGTTTGTTTAATGTGACAGACTGTTGTATCTCATATTCATTTACCTTTTAGTTTAAGTGGTAGCCAGATTATATATTTCTCTTATATTGTGACTAATCACAGTGCCAACAGGTGTTAATCTGTTTGAAAACTCATTGCGCTGGGTTGGAAGGAGATAAGTGAGCCTAGTTTTATTTCTTTCCACTTTTTTTCAATATCCAAGACCTACCTCTACACTGGTCACAATGGTGGCTCCACGGGTGTTGAGAAACATCTGTATTTTACACTAGTTTATTTTTTCAGCCTCAAACCATTGATCTATATCAGTGGTTCTCTGGTGCCGTGACCCCTTGATAAAATTTCCCAAGTTGTGGGGACCCCCAATAAAATGATTTTCGTAGCATGGGTTGTCTGCATCCAAGGCAAGACAAGTAATTTGCGCCCCTAACCCACTGACATTTAGTGCTCCCCGAGTCCCTTCCACTCGTACAGTGTTAAAACCCCTTATGGTACATTTTAGGATGTACCACTCTGTTCCTTTATTTCCCTTGTGGTAGTGTGGTACCCCACCAGTGTATGGACGCAGGACTCTCAACCAGGCAGGTTGGGGGGCTCCAGTGTATTTCTTTGCTTTGGAGAAAACTGGCTTTTCACTTCACAGAAGGCCCGAGCCTGTGGGCTGAGCAGCACAAAAAGCTGTAAAAAAAAAAAAAAAAAAAAAAAAAAAAGGAGGTACAGTGTTTGTGCTGGAGCTCTGTTATATGGCCAAGAGGGCTGAAGAATAAAGCCTGAGCAGCAGTGCTGCTAAAGAGCCAGGTGGCTCGGGATTTTCCATTTGTAACTTACATTGTTGCTATGGAAAGCTGAAACCCCTGTGTGGGCAACTCTGTTATTGGACTTGTTTCCTTTTTCCTTTAATAAACGTGGACCAACAAGCCCTTAAACGGTGTGGACTCAGCTCACCGGTAGCTCTACCCTTAAGCTAAAATAACCCCCAACTTTACACCCTTTTATCTCTCTGTATCCTAATTTCTTGTTTTTTCCTCATCCCTCTCTCTAGCTGTCTTTCTTGTTCTCTTATACTTTCTCCCCCCTTTTCATTTGTTCCTCCCCCTCTTTTTCTCCCTTCCATGTATTCTCTATTTTTATTCCTTCTCTTACTCCTTGGTGGGGGGGGGGGGAATGAGTGGCAGTGCTGAGAACTATAGTGGGGACTTTTAATGGCAACTCTAATCACAGGTAGTGTTCCTCACAGTGTCTCCAGCTCTGTGGTGTCTCGCAGCAGTGACACTTATGCCAAAATCAGGAGATAGGGTATCCTCCAGCCCCTCCCACTTCACATTCCTCACCAGTCAGCTGACCTCTAGTCTCTGCCCCCCCCCACCCATGCCGTGAACTGAATGGGCGGCTGTGAAAAGGCTGATTGGGCGGCTGAGGGCTCCAGGAACAGCCCTGCTGGGCGGCCGCGAAAATGCTGGGACAGCGGTGTGGGCTTCACGAAAACCCAGGATTCAGTGACCCCTGGCAAATAGTCATTCCACCCCCGAGGGGTCCTGACCCCCAGGTTGAGAACCACTGGTCTATATGGTGCCAAACTGTGCTTTCCAACCCTCACTCGCAGAATGCTTTTCTTAACGGTTGTCTTAGCTGCCCTGTCCCCTTAAGCTTTACCTCCCAACAGATTTTCAACACAGTTCAAGTCTGATGGCCATTCAAAAACCTAAAAGCAGAATTTCAGGTGAATGGAACTACAAATATATGGGAGCGGTTTTATGTGCCAAAAGATTTGGAATCCAGATCAGCCAGTCTGCCGATACTTCAGTTACTGGTTCAGTTTTTGTAGCTTACTGTAGGGCTGATCTCTCTCCCCCCAGCCTGTAATTTAACAGATGTCAGCATTATCTTACTGTGATGCACTATCCAGTAATCAGACAGGTGACAGAGGAACCTAAATCTGAACAAGTTATTAGAGTGGTTGTGCTGAAAAACAATCATGTCTGGAGCTCTGTTTTAACTTGTTTTCAAAACCAAGTTTTTTAAATTTTTTTCATTTAATTGTACAGTATTGCATACAGACATTAACCCCTTCACAACTAAAGCCAGTCCATACATGGATCGAAATTTGACTGGTACAGCAGGGACCGGCCGAGATTTGATTCATGGGTAGGCTTATTGTACCCATGTTGATTCATCGGGACAAACATAATTCGACTAGGATACCCAAACATTTGCAATAAAACTGGATGGAACTAGATGGCCCCATCTTTGTTTTTATATAGCCGTTCCCATGTCACAATCCACCTTGTTGCCAATTTTCTCCATTGACATCTTTGGATTTTTCCCATATTTGTAATATTCTCCACATAAAAAAAAAAAAAAAAAAAAAGAATCCAAACAATAATGGATCCTTTTCAATGGCAGGTGAGCAAAACTGGAATTTCAATTGCAAAGATGGTGTTTTTCCCGGTGTTTTCAAAATACAAAACTGATAAATTACCTTTGCACCTAAGCATATTGAAATAATGGGTCAGAATTGAGCAAATCTGCCCACAATTATGGAATTGCGACAAAAAACGCAACACTTGCAGTTCCATTAACTTTTATTAGCACCCAACAGTATCTCACAAAAGTGAGTACACTTCTCACATTTTTGAAAATATTTTATTATATCTTTTCATGTGACAACACTGAAGAAATGATACTTTTGCTAAAATGTAAAGTAGTGAGCGTACAGCTTGTATAACGGTGTAAATCTGCTGTCCCTTCAAAATAACTTAACACACAGCCATTAATGTCTAAACCTCTGGCAACAAAAGTGAGTAAGTGAAAAGGTCCAAATTGGGCCCAAAGTATCAATATTTTGTTTGGCCAACATTATTTTCCAGCACTGCCTTAACCCTCTTGGGCATGGAGTTCACCTAATCTTCACAGGTTGCCACTGGAGTCCTCTTCCACTCCTCTATGACATCACAGAGCTGGTGGATGTTAGAGACCTTGTGCTCCTTCACCGTCCATTTGAGGATGCCCCACAGATGCTCAATAGGGTTAAGGTCTGGAGACATGCTTGGCCAGTCCATCACCTTTACCCTTAGCTTCTTTAGCAAGGCAGTGGTCGTCTTGGAGGTGTGTTTGGGGTCGTTATGTTGGAATACTGCCCTGCGGCTCAGTCTCAAAAGGGAGGGGATCATGCTCTGCTTCATTATGTCTCAGTACATGTTGGCATTCATGGTTCCCTCAATGAACTGTAGCTCCCCAGTGCCGGCAGCATTCATGCAGCCCCAGACCATGACACTTCCACCACCATGTTTGACTGTAGGCAAGACACACTTGTCTTTGTACACCTCACCTGGTTGCCGCCATACACGCTTGACACCATCTGAACCAAATAAGTTCATCTTGGTCTCAGACCACAGAACGTGGTTCCAGTAATCCATGCCCTTAGTCCGCTTGTCTTCAGCAAACTGTTTGCAGGCTTTCTTGTGCATCATCATTAGAAGAGGCTTCCTTCTGGGATGACAGCCATGCAGACCAATTTAATGTAGTGTGTGGCATATGGTCTGAGCACTGACAGGCTGACCCCCCACCCCTTCAACCTCTGCAGCAATGCTGGCAGCACTCATATGCCAATTTCCCAAAGACAACCTCTGGATATGACGCTGAGCACGTGCACTCAACTTCTTTGGTCGACCATGGCGAGGCCTGTTCTGAGTGGAACCTGTCCTGGTAAACCGCTATATGGTCTTGGCCACCGTGCTGCAGCTCAGTTTCAGGGTCTTGGCAATCTTCTTATAACCTAGGCCAGTGATGGCGAACCTTGGCACCCCAGATGTTTTGGAACTACATTTCCCATGATGCTCATGCACTCTGCAATGTAGCTGAGCATCATGGGAAATGTAGTTCCAAAACATCTGGGGTGCCAAGGTTTGCCATCACCGACTTAGGCCATCTTTATGTAGAGCAACAATTCTATTTTTCAGATCCTCTGAGTTCTTTGCCATGAGGTGCCATGTTGAATTACCGGTGACCAGTATGAAAGCGTGAGAGTGATACCAAATTTAACACACCTGCTCCCCATTCACACCTGAGACCTTGTAACACTAATGAGTCGCATGACACCAGGGAGGGAAAATGGCTAGTTGGGCCCAATTTGGACATTTTCAATCAGGGATGTACTCGTTTTTGTTGCCAGCAGTTTAGACATTAATGGCTGTGTGTTGAGTTATTTTTATGGGACAGCAAATTGACACTGTTATACAAGCTGTACACTCACTACTTTACATTGTAGCAAAGCGTCATTTCTTCAGTGTTGTCACATTAAAAGATATAATAAACTATTTACAAAAACGTGAGGGGTGTACTCACTTGTGAGATACTGTATATGTGGTGCGATTTTGCTGCAGAATGGCATGTAAATCATGAATATTGTGAGTGGAAATGTGCGTTCCTCCTATGCGAAGCGTAGGGACCTAAGGTTTATGGTACAGGCTTCTTTAACCACTTGTCTATGTGCTGCTTTATAAAAGTACCTTGCTAGACAGGTAGTTAAAACAAGCTCATAGCATCTGCTTCTGCGAGCTTGGTACTGGCTTTAAGAGCTAGCGAAGGGCTTCTACTAAAAGTAATTGGTCAACTCTAGTGTAGCTAAGGGTGCAGCTATTCAAATACATTTATATAGCTGTACTGGACAGCAGGGGAGACACTGGGGGTCCAAATTGCCCCCAAATGTCTCTGTAAAGAATACCTTTCTTCTGCCAAGCTATCAGATATTAGCCCCCGTTTTTTTTTTTTTTTTCCACACACACACACTAAAAGCACCCCCATCACCCCTGCACATGCCCCTTCATATAAAAACGCAGCGTAGGGTGCACCTGTAGGTCTATCAACTGCACCACAAATGATATTGTTGCGAACGTCAGAGTAAGAAATAATTTTAGGGCCACAGTTTAGGATTAGCTCTAAACTAATGACCTGTAAGGGCTTTTAAAAAGCGCCACCATGGAGAATTTTGGGTACCGTATTTTCTTGTGCAGTTTTTATGACTTGACATATATGGTATCCATTTACACGATGCAACCCCGTCTCTTAGATTTTACCAATAAATTAGTTAATTAGATTGTGTTTGCACCAAACCTTTTTAGTGTATTTTCCTGTAAATAAGTTTGATAAAAAGGACTGTACAAATGTTATGCAACAAAGTGCAGCCACCATTTTATTTTCTGCCTTCAGAAATTATAGATTTTGGCGGGTTTAACAATTTCTAGCAAAAATAGCAGATTGAGCAAAAAAATGAAAAAAATGTTCCCATTAGCAAAGTGGTTAAGCGGTAGTTAAGTCTTAAATTAATAAGAAAAAGTTCTAGCCCTGCTGCAAGCTAATTGTAAGTAAGCAAGCAAGCATGCAGCACACAATGGTGCAGGTTTAGGAAATATTCATTGTACCTACAGGTAAGATTTATTATAAAAGCTTACCTGTAGGTAAAAGCGACCAGAGTTTACTACCACTTCGAAAAGAAATGGTAAGGTTAAAAATGAATTTGGACTTTGCTGTATTCCAAAATATGGTGTTTACAGGTGAGGACACAAGCTAGGATATTCATAGACCCCTGGGTTATAAGCTAGTATTTTCAGGTGAATGGACACTGGCAAAGCTTTGCTGGACTCAAACCCCCTCCACCCCCTTACCCAGTCTAGCATACCCCTAAAGCAGACCATAGAACAATTTTTTTTCGATCCATCTATGGGCAGGCTGGTTGTACTGAAGCCGATCTAGCGATCAGTACAACCAGACTGTCTGTTACAAATCACTGCCGGCAGCTATAACTGCCAGCAGTGTTTACTGCACTCGGACAGCAGGGAAACTAATGTCAAAAGCACACCGTTAAGCTGGCCATAGATTAGACAATGCAATTTTCTTTTTCTTAACACCCTACCCCACTCAGCAACAGCTCAGGTTTTTCTTGGTAAGCAAAGCAGAGTAACACTGGCACAATGGGATGGTGGCCAGTGTCATGTACTGTACTCCTAGATGTGTAAGCAAATCAAATAATCTCTTCTTATAGCATAAAGTACGGGACACAGGCTTGGTATCCGTAGACTGACACCAAAGAAGAAGGGTGGGCAACAAGCCAAACATAACTTTGCCAACAGGCACAACAATAAAGGCCAACAGACCAAACTCCAAGTGCTGCTGCAAGAACCTTGTGGCCGAAGGTTGCAAACGCATGGACAACCCCCTAACAGAATTTGGAGAAGGTATGAACCAAGTGGCAACCTTGCACATCTGGACAACACAGGCTTGATGCTGGAATGCCCAGGAAAGACCCACTGATCTGGTGGAGTGAGCACGTATGAGTGCTGGAGGTGGTTCTCAGAGTGTAAGCTCTTGAGATGTGTTGTCTTATAGACATGGCAATAGTAGATTTTGAAACATGATGTCCTTTGTGAGGCAATGACAAGACAAAGAATCTGTCTCAGAAGTGATAATTCTGACAATGTCCAGGCCAATATAAGCAATCTTAGGGGTACATAGGACCAGGGCACTAAGACAGAAGGGCTGTCATCAACATGGACATTAGATACAACTTTAGGCAGAAAAGATTGTCTTGGGGAGCAAGACCATGCTGTTTTTGTGTGGCATCAGGAATGGCTCCTTACAAGAGAGAGGCAATAGTTCAGAGACACGTCTGACAGATGTCAAAGCCACTAAAAAACTCACTATGCAGGAAAGATAATCCAAAGAGTTCATTGATTGGGTCAAAGGGTAGTTTCTGCAGGGCAGGGAGAACCAAAATGAAGATCCCAAGAAGCACAGAATGATGCAAGTCATCTAATCTGAGAAATCCCTTGAAAAAAGTTTTTACTTGTAAAATAATGAAGCCAGAGGTTTTGGATTTCCAGGTATGATACTACATTTTTCTCGAAGTGGCTTTTCTAGCTTTATGTAATGTGCGGATGACAAAATCAGAGACCCCTCTGAAGCAGGTTGGAACAGGAGCCACAGCCCCCCAGATAGGTATTGCCTGTCTTAAGAGGCAAGAGGTCATCTTGAGGTTTAATAAGGTCTGGTTACTAGGTTCTCCTGGGTCAGTTTAGTGCAACAGAAATCACAGTTTTTTTTGCCATGCTTTATTTTGAAAAGCGGAATACATACTGAAATAAATGAACTGGAATGTGGTCCAAGGAAATCAGATCAGGAGGAGTGCTAAAGGATCCTTAGTCCGAGCTACAAACAGGGGTAATGTCTTGTACCTGGAGGTCCACATCTGACATAGGAGCCTGAAGATGTCAGGATAAAGGGCCCACTCCCCTTGGTCCAGGAGGCAACAGCCAAAGTAATCCACCTACCACTCATTCACTCCTGGGATGTGAACAGGAAAGAGGGATGGACAGAATTTATCAGAGATTTACTTCCATTAAAACTGCATGACTCCTGCTGCCTCTTTGGTGGGTGATCTAGGCAAAAGCCTAGCTCATCAATCACTGTCTGACTCTAGCCTGATCAGGTGATCCTGAGGAAAGCGGGGGGGGGGGGGGGGGGGTGTCGAGTGATTTAGAGCTAGTTTTATCACTCAGAGCTCCAGGATTCGGATAGGGAGCTTAACGTTCTTGGGTAACCATTTTTCCTGAACTAAGGGATTGGAACACTCCTCCCCAGCTTGAGGCTAGCATCTGTTTTCACCCTTCATGAGTGTGGTAGAAACTCCACTGTCAAGGCTGGATTGGGAATCTACCAAGCTAGGGAGTATCTTGCTTAGCTGGAGAGGTGCATTGTGAGGTCGGCAAAAGGAGCATGCTTTGTTCCAGGACAAGATGTTGCGATGGAGAGGCCATCAAAGGAACGGAGTGTAGGGTATGGCCGAAAATGAGGTACATGAGGTCCAGAAACTCAGACTCTCACCAAGGGAGGTGATGATGGTCTTAAGATCTGGAGCTGGAGATCTTAAAATTGTGTTTTCTGGATTTGTCTTTGGCCTGGTCTTTGTCCAGAATAAGGCCTAAGCATTCTAGGTGAAGGGAAGTTTGAAGAGCAGATTTTTGAAAGTGGATTACCCATCCAAAGGCCTAAGGCATCTGAATAGTCCTTCAGACATTTGCAGAGAGCTGAAAGGGAGCGGAGCTCTTCAGAATGTGGACCTTTAAGTACTGTTTTATCTGAATACCCTGAGTGTCCAAGAGGGCAGGAAGAGTTACAAGTACCTTTGTAAATAATGTGTCTAGAGGACAAGCCAAATGGCAATGTGACAAATTAAGGTGAAATGCTAATGAGGTGGTTAAATTGAAATATGTTTAATAAGCATCTTGGATGTCTCCTTGTTTATAAGAGGCCATAACGGACCTTGCAGGTTTTATTCAAAACCTTGGAATGAGAAGATACTGGTTTAGGGATTTTAATTCCAGGATTTGAAATCCGGGAGGGGACGAATACCTCCCATTGAGTCTTGGCACTGTGAGCAGATCTAAAACAGAGTCCTTTGACCCTGTCCCCCATAGCAAATAGAAGGACTACTACCTGGAACAAGAGATTGTTCAGAGAGGTCTGCAGATCTCACTGCCCTTGAGAAGATTTTGGATGTTTGAGAGAAGAAACCATGAGGGGGTAAAGTTTAACTCCATTTTGTGTGACTTTAAAACCACTGAATAACACTCGCAGTTCTGAGACCCAGGGAAAAAGCAAACATACGTATCCTACTCTTAGGCGTTTTAGGGGTGATTTAGGATTTATGTTCCAAGATTTGTGTTGAAAAAGGATGGAGTTTAGGCTTTGAAGATAAAGCCTGAGGGGAATGATGGGGCACTTTTTTTTCCTTTTCGTCCCACAAGACCATCAATGAATTTTCAAGTGCCTCACCAAACCTACTTGTTCCTTCAAATGGCATGTGTGTGTGCGACATTTGCAAGCAGCTTTGAGAGGTTTGCAAGCTTTCGACAGCAAATGTTTACCTGAACTTTTGCTTTTTTTTTTCCCCTTGCACCTGATTTCTGACATCTGTGAGCATTCCCCTATCGGGGTACTCATGGAAAAGGGTGGTAGGGAAAACCCAGGTGTAGACTGCTCTTGTGGCAAGAGTGCCCCAGTACCTTATAACAGGGTTCTAGGAAATGGTGGTAAACATGCAACCTCTGGTATGATGCAATACCTAGTCATCCAACCAGAGACTATGCTCCAAATGTTGGATTTTTAGGCTGCATTCTATACCAGAGTGTCGCAAAGTCATGCATATTTCCCTCGATTTTGTACAGGTCACCAATGTAAAAAGCAGAAAAACACCTGTAATCTGCCTCAAAGAAGCTCATGTTCTTTGAGCTTAAAGCATTTTTCAGGCATTTTCCTTCAGGTGATAAAACACTCAGATGTAAACAGGTGCCATTGAAATGAATGGAATTTCGCTTGTTGGGTGTTTTATGAGCTGAAAACGCTCAGGTGTGAATGCAGCCTGACAATTTTGAAAATTTTAAACACTACATAAGTAAATATATTTTTTTTAAACAATTTAGTTTCCTTTAACTGTAGAAAAAAATGCCGTTCAGAAAAACAGCGAGGCTAGAATATTGATCCAGTACAGGGTATGGTCTTACCAGTCTGTCACTGGTCCATAATCAGGGTTTAAGCTTCGTCCATCATGGTGGGCATACATCGTTAGGGGTTCCCCAGGATTTGGGCTCTATAGGGATGGACCACAGCCCTAGTCCTGTATAGCATTCTGTGGTTAACAACACGCGTTACACAAAGTGCCAATTTAACCCAGTGACTGGGTACAGATCCCAAGTTTCTACCAAGGTTGCACTATTTCAGATGCACTGCATCCGTTGTTGAATCAGAAGATAGTGAGTGGATTAAAACGGATTGAAGAATCTGAAGTAAAATAAATTAGTGAAGCAATTTATAAAAGGTAAAGCGGTCCATCACCTTAGAACACTAAGATCCCATGGAGTGGGACATTGTTAGAGGCGAGCTGCTGAGGGCCTGAGACGGCCGCTCCCCGCCCCTCCACGGCTCAGCACTCCAGTGAGCATGGGGGGCAGAGCAGAGAGCTGCTGATTGACAGTTAGCAGCTCTCTGCTTGGGGAGCTGAGAGAACCAAGCCCTCAGCGGTGTTCGATCGCTCAGTTCTCAGTGCAGAGGCACCAGTCCGATGCTGCATCCACCTAGGTAAGTGATATTGGAAAAGTAAAAATCATCTTGCTTGTGGGCATACAAAGCCCACAAGCATAAACTTCCGGGTTTTGGTGCTGCTGAATAACCAGCATGCTCCGCCCGTTCTCGCGCATTAAGCTCATTTAGCAGCGCAGGAAGCTTCTCAGGTTTGTCATTACAACGGGTGGCGGAAGTGCCCTCCTCATTGTGATGGCAACCATAAGCCAATTAAATATTGGGATTCTAGCCCTCAGCGCTGGCCAGTGACTCCTGGGAAATGATGACACACATCTCCCTTGAGCACAAGCGAACACAGGCGCCAAGGAAAGGGACATCATGCGCCGTGGAGAGGAAGGGAGCAGATTACAAGAGACCCCATTAGCAACAGCCCTGAACATGTAAAAAAAAAAAATTTCCAAAATGTTTTTTTCCAGTTAATGTAAAGTTTTGTGGGTGGAACTCCGCTTTAAAGGTACCAGCCTATAACCCAGGGTCTATGAATTTCAAGCCTTTGTTCTTTAGTGTAGGATTAGGATACTAGTTTATCAATTATAAACAAAACACACATATAAAGGAGTAAAGAGACAATGCACATCAGTGTAAAATGTACCATCAAGGCCCTTCAAATGAAACAGAAAAGGCAGGGAGAGGACAAGAGGTGATGTGTAAATCAGTGATGTCAGAGGAAAGATTAAAGTGATTGCACTAACCTCATTAATCAGAAACTGAAGCTGGATTACTGTACAACCACTGTCATGCTGGCAATAACACTCAACTCCTGGCCGCCCAAACCTGACATTATTATGTTAAGGAAATACGGTTTTATTTAAAATAAAATAATTGCAATGCATATATGACAACTGCAAGAACATAAGGGATGGAAATCTGGAAAGTTGAGAGTTAGAAACGTATTCATGGTTATGCTTCGCTAAAAGACAGACACAATTTGTTCATTCATATAAAGCATTCATAAGGAAAAAAAAAAAATCTTCACACTGCGACAAAATAACTTAATCTACAAGAAATTCAGTTTGTTTGAATTGACAAATGCTGTTTCTGCACAATAATCTCATGCAGCATTTTCAGTCCTGCCTGCTGGACTATAAAATTCCACTTATACCCCATACCAAGCTATACTACGCATGTATACATTGATTTCTTTCTCAGTAAAACAATGCTGTTACCTTAGTTCCCAAGGGTCTTGGGAGTCCAGGTGGATATCAGTTATTTTGTCAATGTTTTAATACAGATAAACCGTTTGAATCACAAACCAAATGGGACTAAATTAACAATTAAAATGGTGTAAATTGTACTTATGTGCTGTACCATCTACTTCATCTTAACTTAAAAAGCTAGGGAGTTGAAGCAGCTTAGGAAAAAGTTACGCTTTACTAAAATCAATAGTTTGGAGTACAGTACAGGCAAAGTATTAATACACCTTGGGTTATAGGTTTGTACCTTCAGGTGACTGGACACTGGCAACACTGGCACCCCCTGGGTGCCCTACCCTATAACCCTACCCAACTCCATGAGTTCTCATTTTTGTAGCAGGCAATGCAGAGTAACCAGGAACGGAAGGGAGGGTTGGCCTGTGTGCTGTACTCCTAGGTATGGAATTCACAGGCCACAAGTCAAAATTCCCTTCATCTTAATCATACAGTACAGGATACTTGCAAGTATTTATAGAACCGGGGACATCCCCAAGCAATGAATGAGAAGGGTGGGCAACTACTAGGTAACAGAACTGCCACCAGGCCCAACTTCTTAAGCCTTGAAGTTGAAAGCAGCATCTGCAGAAGCTTGGATATCAATCTGGTAGAACTATCAAAGTATGAACAGAGGACCTTGAGACAGTAAGCTCAATTAGATTTATCCAATTCATAATATTGGACTTGGAAGCAGGGTGTCCCTTACTAGGTACAGAGGACTGGACAACAGGGAATGCACCTGTCTGATCAAAGCTCCAGCTGAGGTAGACACTAATGGCATTCCTTTAGATGGAGAGGATGGGACTATCCCCGATGAGGTGGAAGACATTGCACCTTGGGAAGAAGGAATGGTCTAGTGCATATGACAACCTTGTCTTCGTGAAGTATGAGGAACAGCGCAATAGATAGGGCCACCAACTCAGGATATGTCTGACAGACAGGATAGAAGCCAAAAAGTTCACTTGGCAGGAGAGGTCATCTAAACAGAATATCCCTGATGGGCTCAAAGGGTGGTTTCTGCAAGGCAGAGAACCAAAAGGAAGTAACTTGAAGGAAGTGCAGAGCCAGGAGGTCTTAAAAAAAAAAAAAAAAAACACACACACGATAGGTCTTGACCTTGTCCATTCTATTTTAAAGTGCTTAGGGCCATGTTCTGTTCAAGACATGATTGTAGGAAGTCCAGAATGGGAAGCAGAGTAATCTTTTAGAGTGACGTGCCTGTATCCACACCAGGCAAAGGAAGCTTTCCAGGTAGGATAGTAGAATTTATGGAAGTGGCGCTTTTAGCAATGTAGGATAAAAAGTCTTTCAGGATCTGGAGCAGGGACTGAAGCAGGATGAAAAAAAATAGGGTCTTGAGATAGATCTTGCCTGTTGAAAAAAGGCAAGGAATTGTCAGCTAGAAGTATGTATGGGTTTCCTCACAGAATTGGGGGGGGGGGGGGGGGGGCAGTCCAATGTTGCAGAGCTAAACTGTTGTGCTCCAGGATGTTGGAGGAGCTCTGCTTTGACAGGTGACCATGCTTCCTGGACCATCAGGCCTGGACTGTTTCAGTCTTTTACAGTAATGTTAGAAGCATACAGGCAGACTCATCTTACCAGTACCCAATGCTGGATTGTATACAACATCCAGGCTTTGCTTACCAGAGGGAATACCCCTAAAGGGGTCTTCATGGGCTGGGTTCCACAGGGATGGACCATTGCCCTGGACCTGTATAGCACCCTGTGGCTGGCTAACATTGCACTAAGTGCCAAAGTGAGCGCTTATGCCAGATCCACTGCCTGAAGCAACATGACAGGCTGTCCCCACTGAGTAGTGTCTAGGTATGGCCCCAAGGTTTATGGCGTTTGCAATGATATAGATGCACTGCTTCAACTTGCAGCACTTGTAGGCAGTGAGGTAGAAGAAATTGAAGAAAGTGTTTTAGCTAAGGAGGGATTTCTCAGTGAAAGAGAAAAGGTCCATCACCTTAAGACACTAGCAAAAGAGAACTTGCAGAGCATATGCGACAGCTTTGCCAGTGTCCAATCACCCAAAAGGTATGAGTATATAATCCAGGTATTTGAATACTTTGCTTGTACGATTAAAATATAACATTATCTTGAAAAGTGCTGGGTTATCATTTTTATGAGCAGACCAGAACTTTTACCATGTTTCCAGACAAACATTTATCCAAAGGACACTGCAATGATTGTGTATAATATCATCATGCAAAAACAATTTGCAGGGTAAGTTCCTTTAAACTTAAAAGGTTTATGTCAAAATAAAATACCCTCTAAACTAAGCAATAAGACATATTTTTAGTTCCTAAGAATTCTTTGGATTATTCGTTGGGTGCATTATTTTAATGCAATACTTAAAAAATGTTGTACTGTAAAATATGCAAAACATTACAGGTATCCAATGTGACTTGTGTTTTAAAAGGAAGGACATAAAAAAACATTTAAAACCAATTGTTTTCTTCAAGTAGTACTAAAAAAAAAAAAAAAAAAAGTGTGTGATCCAATACTTAGGCTGTGTCTGATGACAAGTCTTATTCTCATCTTTTCCAGGGTATGCTCCACTGCCTAAAGGACTACTTCAAGGTCAAGATACTGCAGCCAGCACACACTACTTGAGTTTAGAGGAAAAACAGCTCCAAAACAGGCATCCCCAACATTTAACCCTTCCAGTTACCATCCATCTTCTTTCTGGTAAATCTGCCATTTGGAAATGTAATTATGCATTCCAAAGCTACCTTCTATAGTTCTAAATTAATTAATTATGTAATGAGCATTTCTTCTAATAGCCGGCTTAGCAGCTCATCCCTTAAACGTGTGTGTAATATATATATATATATATATATATATATATATATATATATATATATATATATATATATATATATATATATATATATATATAATAATCTAATAATATGCATGCAATTTTTAAATCTATAGTTGTGGATCTCCATAATTGCAATGGAATGTATTTGCCAGACCATCATAGTGAATTTACAGAGTTACAATTCACAAGAGACAGCCAAACACAAATAAGGAGCTACAAAAAATAAAATTTTAATATAGAAGACTTTCAAGTTGTGAAGGGTTAATTCCAGTCTCAGCTTTTGACATCTGTGCCGTGTTAGATTTTCCTTTACTTTGTCTCAAAAACATAAAAAAACTCTTAGGACAACTGACACTAACCAATGTCCCTGCTGGAAGATTGACCCAGTCACACCTAATGCAGTGGGATGCATTTTGGACTGCAGTCCAACTATATAAACAATATAAACAATCCAAATTCAAGGTAATCCTATGGGCATAGTTCACATTATTGAAGTGCAGTTAAAAAAAGAAAAAAAAAAAAAAAAACACAGCAAGAAGAAACATGATGTATTTTTCCGCATCGCCAAAATACACGCAGACACAGTGCACACATAGAAGCCAAAGAAAGGACGGACATCATCTCACGACAAATGCAAATAGAAAAACACGCGCCGGCTGCATGTAAGGGCCCATTCACACCAGAAACTGCACAGAACTGTGCGTTTGACTGCATTTTCACATGAATTTGAAGTGTGTTAGAATGCGTTTTGCACTAAGTTTACAGTGCATTTTCTAGAAGTTTTATGGGCTTGGTTTAAAGCCTATTTCCTGTATTTGCGGTGCGGAAAAATGCAGCATGCGCCATTTTATTTTTACTGGACTGCAATGATATGAACTATGCCCATAATACTTTGATTTTGGGCTGTCTATGCAGTTGGAGCGCAGTTCAAAATGCATTCAACTGCGTTCAGTGTGAAGGGGCCCTTAATGCGCATCAACTGCATGTAAAATGCACATCAAATGCATGCAAGGAAAAAACATGCAGTAGATAAATGGGCCCCAAGGGACAACTAGACTATAGCAAGTGGCAATTTCTCCAGCAGGGGACATGGGGAAGAAAGAAAGAAAAAGACAGAAAGACAGAAGAAAGAAGAAGAAAGAAGGAAGCAAAGAAGATGGAAGAAGGAAAGAAGATGAATACCTGAAATGTACTGAAACAAGAAAAAAAAAAAAAAAAAACTGTTCCGTGTGGAAATTATATATACAGCAGCACTCAAACACCAGTTACAAATATGCAATAAAATCAAATAACTGTTGCGCTGTGCCTTTCAAAACAAAAAATAAATAAATAAAAGATACAAAAAAACTTTTGCGCTGTACCTTTGCATCAGTAAATCAACGTGAAAAAAAAATCATATCACCCAATACATAAAAATCCACCACACATGTATGATCCCACTACCCTTAACACCTTTTGTGAATTCCCTCGCGAGATCCAACACAAGTGCTATACTCAGCCTCTTACCAAAAAGGAAGACCCCAAAATCATAGGAGATCATAAAGTGCTCTTGAATGCCTGCACATGCACCTCCATTCAGTATACACTATATTGTCAAAAGTACTGGAACGCCTGCCTAAGTCTGCATGGTTCAATATTAAGTTGGCCCATACCTTGCAGCGATAAACAGCTTAACCTCTTCTGGGAAGGCTGTACGCAAGGCTTAGGAGTGTGTCTGTGGGAATGTTTGACCTCTCTTCCAGAAGCGCATTTGTAAAGGTCAGGCACTGATGTTGGATGAGAAGGCTTGGCTCGCAGTCTCCACTCAAATTCATCCCAAAGGTGTTCTATCGGGTTGATGTCAGGACTCTGTGCAGGCCAGTCAAGTTCCTCCACCCCAAACTCACTCAATTATGTCTTTATGGACCTTGCTTTGTGCACAGTCATGTTAGAACAGGAAGGGCCATCCCCCAAACTGTTCCCACAAAGTTGGGAGCATTAAATTGTCCAAAATGTCTTGGTATGCTGACACCTTCAGAGTTCCCTTCACTGGAACTAGGGGGCTAACCCCTGCAAAAAAACCCACACTATAATCCTCCCTCCATAAAATGATTTGGACCAGTGCACAAAGCAAGGTCCATAAAAATATGTATGAGACAAGGATGAGCGAGTTTGGTGTGGAGGAAATTGAGTGGCCTGAACAGACATCCCAGTTACTTTTGGTAATATAATGTATGTTATTCTGGTAAAAGATAAAAAAAAATGCTTCATAGAGTTATGTCACTTAATAACTTTACTCAATTAAAAGCAAGGTACCCAGATTACTAGAACACGAAAAAGGACACAGCAAAAAAGTCTCAGCCACCGTTCTGCTGGGAGCGGGAGGACATCAGCACAGGCTCTGTCCGGATGCGTTTCAAGGGAAGATTAATTGTTTTGTACAGGCATACTTTATAACATCCAATGAGCAGCTTGCAGACTGGATGGTTTAGATCCATCTAGAGCATGAATGGTTGTTTCCAACAAAAGACTATACAAAAGGTAACAAATGCCTTCATAAACAGAAGTTTTAATAGTTTATTTATCAATTAACACAATTGAAAGTAAATTTACAGAAGAGAAACTTATATCAATATTTTTTGTGACCACCCTTTGCCTTCAAACAGCATCAATTATTCTAGGTACTTTTGCACACCAGTTTTGAAGGAACTCGGAAAGATGTCCCAAACATCTTGGAGATCTAACCACAGATCTTCTGTAACTGTAGGCTGCCTCAAATCCTGTCTCTTCAAGTGATCCCAGTCAGTCTCAATGCTGAGATCAGCGCTCTCTGGGGCCAAACCACCACTCATTCTTTAGGCTGAAGATAGTTCTTAATGACATGGCTTTATTTTTTAAGTCGTTGCCCTCCTGCAGAATACATTTGGGGCCAATCACTCACCCCCCTGATGGTAGGACACGATTATCAAGTATCTGCCTATATTTTCTGAGCACTGAAGACACCATTGTAGAAATGCAGCCCCAGACTTGCAAGGAACCTCCACCATGCTTCACGGTTACCTGCAGACACTCATTGTACTACGGCATATATTTCAGATTTTGACTCATCAGTCCAGAGCACCTGCTGCCATTTTTCTGCACCCCAGTTCTTAGGTTTTTGTGCATAGTTGAGTAGCTTAGTCTTGCCTCCACGTCAGTGGTATGGCTTTTATGGCTGCAATTCCTCCATAAAGACCACTTCTTGCTAGACTTCTGTGGACGGTAGATGGGTGAATATCTGATTGCCTCTGCAAGTTGGATCATGCTTTGCTGGGGTTTGTAGCCTTCCTCTGGATCAACTGTGGGTATAGGATTGTGTATATGGGCTTGTATGTTTTTTTTGTTTTTTTATTCCCCTTGGTTGAACTGAATGGACTCGCCTTTTTTCAACCTAAGTGTACCTGGTGGGTTGTCCTGGTTTCCACCAGTTATGTACTGATGGCACTGCTGGACATATTCCAGTGTCAAAAGTAAACACGATACGTTTTTCATCTGCTGCATTAAGTTTCCTTTGGCGATCACTGCGTCTGACTCTTAACGTTGCCTGATCAATGATGTACTTAATGCTGAGAAATGCAGGCAGATACTTATCCATCATGCCATCAGGGAGGTGTGTGTGATTGGCCCAAAATTGATTCTGTAGTAGGATGACCTTAAACATACAGCCCCTGTCAATAAGAACCATCTTCAGTGTAATGAAGAACAATGAGTTTTGGAAGTGTAGGTTTGGCCCCCCACAGAGCCCTGATTTTAACAGAGTCTGCCTGGGATAACATGAAGACAGAAGGATTTGAAGCAGCCTATATACACGGTTCTCCAAGATGTATGGAAGAACCTACCTGCCGAGTTGCTTCAAAAACTGCACGTGCACCTAGAACTAGTGACGCCGACTTGAAGCCAAAGGGTAGTTTCGCCAAATATTGATTTGATTTAGACTTCTGTTCGCTCACTATATATTACACACACACACACACACACACACACACACACACACGTTTAGGAGTATGCTTTTATTCTTTTCTTTTTGAAAAGTAGATAACAGGGCGGCACAGTGGTGTAGTGGGTAGCACTCTCGCCTAGCAGTAAGAAGGGTCACTGGTTCGAATCCCAACCACGACACTACCTGCCTGGAGTTTGCATGTTCTCCCTGTGCCTGCGTGGGTTTCCTCCGGGTACTCCGGTTTCCTCCCACACTCCAAAGACATGCTGGTAGGTTAATTGGATCCTGTCTAAATTGTCCCTAGTATGTATGAATGTGAGTTAGGGACCTTAGATTGTAAGCTCCTTGAGGGTAGGGACTGATGTGAATGTACAATGTATATGTAAAGCGCTGCGTAAATTGACGGCGCTATATAAGTACCTGAAATAAAATAAATAAATAAAATAACAGGATTTTTAAAACAGCTTACCTGTAAAATCCTTTTCTTTGAGGTACATCAGGGGACACAGAGCCATAGTAGATACTATGTGGGTTATAGGCCACCTTCAGGTGATGGACACTGGCACGCCCTAAATTAAGAAGTGCACTCCCTATATAACCCCTCCCACTACTGGGAGTATTCAGTTTTGTAGCCAAGCAATACACGTGTATACCAAAGAAGGCAGGGACCACTGTGTCCCCTGATGTACCTCAAAGAAAAGGATTTTACAGGTAAGCTGTTTTAAAAATCCGGTTTTCTTTTCATACATCAGGGGACACAGAGCCATAGTAATTACTATGTGGGATGTCACATAGCAATGGCAACTGAAGGGAGGGAGACACAACAAAAAAGGTAGGGCATTAAGAGGCTAGAGGACTTATACTGCAGCCTACAGTACACTACGCCCAAAGGCAATATCCTCATGACCTTTAACATCTATTTGATAGAATCTGGTAAATGTATGGACTGAAGACCAGGTTGCGGCCTTGCAATGCACCGCCCAAGAGGCACTAACAGTCCTGGTGAAATGCACTTTGACATGAAAAGGAGGAATTTTCTTCTTTAGACCATAAGCTTGAATAATCACTTGACGGATCCATTTGGAAATAGTAGATTTCGATGCCGCTTGTCCTCTTTTAGGACCTTCTGGCAGTACAAACAATATCTGTTTTGCAAACCTGAGCGGTCGCCTTTAAATATATTTTAACCGCTCTTACTACATCAAGGGAATGTAGTGCCTTCTCTTCCCTAGATCGAGGCTTTGGGAAGAAAGAAGGCAGAATAATATCCTGGTTCAAATGAAAACCTGTCACCACTTTCGGTAGAAATTCAGGATGAGGCCACAATACCACCTTATCCTTATGCATGACTAAATATGGCTCCTTACAAGACAGAGCCGCCAATTCCGATACTCTTCTGGCAGAAGATATGGCGACCAAAAAGACTATTTTTCTTGTCAAAAGAACTAAGGGAATTTCCCGTATAGGTTCAAAAGGCTGAGTTTGTAAGAGCTAAGACTAGATTCAAATCCCAAGGATTTAGAGGTGCCCTGACAGGGGGATTAATTCTTGTTACCCCCTGAATAAAACTACGCCCCAGAGAGTGAGAAGCAAGAGGCCGTTGAAAAAATACTGCTAAGGCCAAGACCTGGCCCTTGATAGTACTCAAAACCAGCTTCATCTCTAATCCCATTTGCAGGAATTCAAGGATCCTACCTATGACATACTTCCTGGGGTGCCACCCCCTGGATCCACACCAGAAAACATGTGCCTTCCAGACTCTATAATAAATTACTCTGGAGGCCGGCTTCCTAGCATTAACCAAATTAGTCACTACTGAAGAAGATAACCCACGATCCCTTAGAATGTGGGTTTCAATAGACAAACCGTTAAATTTAGCGTTTGTAAGGTAGGATGGAATACCGGACCTTGAGCAAGAAGGTCTGGCCACAATGGCAGGGTCCAAGGGACTCCTATCGCCATCTTTATGATCTCGGCAAACCAAGATCTTCTGGGCCACGCTGGGGCCACCAGAATCACCTCTTTCCGTTCCTGCTTGATCCTGCGGAGAAGGCGCGGAAGTAGCAGAACTGGAGGAAACGCATAGATTAGTGAAAACTGATTCCATGGGAAGACCGAGGCGTCTGTCCCGCACGCTAGCGGGTCCTTCATCCTTGACACAAAGCTGTCGACTTTGTTGTTGAATCTGGACGCAAACAGATCTATGTCCGGAACACCCCATCTCTGACATATCGACAGGAAGATGTCGGGGTGAAGAGACCATTCTCCCGGAAACAACTGCTGGCGACTCAAGTAGTCCGCCTGCCAATTTATCCCCGGAATAAAAACCGCTGACAGACAAGGGATGTTGCTTTCTGCCCAAGCTAGAACATGATTCACCTCTTTTTGGGCTGCACGACTTCTCGTGCCTGCCTGGTGATTGATGTAGGCCACCGCCGTGGCATTGTCGGATTGAATCCTGACAGGACAATTCCGTAGCCTGAACGTCCAGGATTCTAGGGCCAGACGTACTGCCCAAATCTCTAGAACGTTGATGGATAAGGTCCTCTCTGACTTGGACCATCTCCCCTGGACAGACGCTTCTTCCAGGACTGCTCCTCAACCTAGAAGGCTGGCATCCGTTGTTACCACTTTTCAGGATACTGGTAAAATAAAAAAAAAAAAGACTTCCCTTTTGGAGGTTGCTGAATATCAACCACCAATTGAGGCTGAGACGCACCTGGGGGGATATAAGCATTGGAAAGTCTAAGGCCTGAACCTTCTCGTTCCAGGCCGGCAGGATGGCGTTTTGTAGCAGTCTTGAATGAAACTGCGCATAAGGGATGGCCTCGAAGGAGGCCACCATCTTCCCTAACAATTTCATGCACATCCGAATGGCAGGATTTCTCTTTGTTCTGACAAGTTGAATTAGTTCCTTTATGGAACGGATTCTTGCCTGGGGTAGGAATACCTTCTTTTGCACTGTATCTATGATTAGCCCCAAGTACTGTAATCTCCTTGATGGTGTCAAGGAAGACTTCTCTAGGTTGAGTATCCAACCTAGGCTTTCCAGGTAGCTTACAGCTGAGATTAGATTAGAAGATTAGATTTTGGTTTAGACCAGAAACTGATTGATCTATTAAAAGCAGATTGTCTAAATAGGCTAGGACCATTATGCCCTGGGCCCTTAACCTGGCTAAGGGAGGTGCCAGGATCTTTGTGAACACCCGTGGTGCAGTGGCTAGACCAAATGGCAGAGCCACAAATTGAAAATGGAGATTTTCTACCATGAAGCGGGAAATATCGGCACGTGGAGATATGCATCCTTGTTATCGATTGATGCCAAAAACTCTCCTCCTTGTAAAATGGAAACAACCAATCGGACTGACTCCATGCGAAAGGATTGGATATTTAAGTGCCGGTTCAGATCTTTGAGATCTAAAATGGGTCTTATCTCCCAGTTTGGTTTTGGAACCGTGAAAAGGTTTGAATAAAACTCTGAACCCTGTTCCTCTAAAGGAACCTCTGATATCACTTCTTGATATAAGAGATGATCCAGAGCTAAAGGAGAGACTTCCTTTTCTCTGGATCTTTGGGAATACTTGATTTTAGATAACGAGGAGGCGGGAATTCTCGGAACTCTAGTTTGTAACCTAGAGAAACTGAAGAAGCCACCCATCTGTCTTGACATTGCTTTGCAGGCTTTCTGCCCCAAGACCTTTTTGGGCCCTGGAACTGCCCCTGAGGTCTAAATCTTGAGCTCGATGGTGGAGGCCATCGAGACTGCCTAGAGGCAGACGTTCCTGGCACTGGAGAAGCACGCTTAAAAGGAGAAATGTTTGAACTTCTTCTTTACCGGTAAGAGAACTTTTCCCATTAGAAATCCTTTAGATATATTTATCTAGATCGTCTCCAAACAACCGTTCACCATGAAAAGGGAAACTGGCTAGAAGCTTTATACATGGTGCTTCCGCTGACCAATTTTTCAGCCATAGGACTCTGCGTGTATGTACTAGTCCCAGCATAAGTCGTGAGGCTTGAATGATAGAATCTTTCAAAGCATCCACCGTAAAACATAGTGCATCTGATACGCCAGCCCATTGCTGGGCCTGCTGATCAGGAAGAACCTTAAGAATCTCCACAACCTGATCCTTTATGGACTGAGATACCCCAATTGCCGCAAGAACCGGCTGCACTACTGAACCTGCCAGAGACATGTTGTTCTTAAAAAGAAGTTCCAATTTTTTATCTGTTGGATCTTTTAACATTTGTGCATTGTCTACCGGACAAGTGAGATTTTTTATTCACCGAGGCGATTGCAGCATCAATTGCTGGAACCCCCCATTTCTTACAGAATTCCTCCTCCATAGGATATAGAGTAGAACATTTCCTTGGAGGAAAAAACAGCTTATCCGGGTGTTCCCATTCCAAATACATCAGCTTTTTTAGCCACGAATGGATAGGAAAAGCATCCCCTGACTGGGGTGGCTTTAGTGATCCCAAACCAGAGGTGGGCTCATCACTAGACTGCGCTACAGGCAGCGAAAAGGTTGAGCGAACCAATTTAGTACGGGAGTGTACCAGCAAACTGTCTTGCGAGATTACTCCCTTCCCACTAAGATCCTCAGAAGAGGATATATTAGTATCTTCCAGGTCTTTTGGAAGACCTTCCTGATCCCCTGCTCCTTGTACCTCAAAAAGAGGATCCTGAGCACTGGATGGGGATCTGCTACGTTTGGACCCACTATGGAGATTGATCATAGCATCAATCTTCTTTTCCAAACTAGAAATGGTAGAAGAAAAGACCTTCTGTGTGATATATAGGGGCTGAAGTGTCCAGCGCTGCTCCACCACCAGTCCCCCCTGACGGCTCATTCTAACCGACCACATCACTCTCAGAGGAGGAGGAAATTCTTTTGGTCATGGATTTAGGTGGTTGTAAAACACTCGGGCCCTTAGAACCCTTTGAGGAGTTCCTGGTCCCTCTTCCACTCATAGCCTTAATGTACAAAACAGAGGCGATACCAAAAAGAATGCATACACTGCTAGGATATAGTCCAGCAATATAATGCTGCTATTAATGCCCAGCCTGAAGCAATAATAATGTGTCAAGGGAAATACCTGTGTCACCAAACCTGAAGCAATGCCACCTCTTTGCTCTTGTGTCCCTCCACAGCCAGCAGCAGCACACAGTGTGCTTTTAAACACTTCTTCCACGTGTTCCTGGCGTCAGAGAACGCTGATGCCGTTAGCCCCGCCCCCCCGCGTTGCCTACGGCTCTGCCCTCCCTTCAAAAAGGACGGGATTTCCAGCGCAAGCAGCGGACTACAGGTACCTTCGGACCTAGAGCCAGACTGGCAGGGGGGGTAAAAAAGCCGCCAGGCAGCCGCAGCGTTTTTTTTTTTTTTTTTTTTATTGAATCTGGGCTTAAAACCCCCCTGAGGGGGGAATCCCAGCATAGAGGCCACTGACGTGGAGACAATTCACCCCTTTTCTTACCGGAGGATCTGCTGTTTTGGCCGGAGGAGAAGGAGGAAGTGTTCGGCTTCAGACACCGTGCTGTTTCCAGCATGAGGCGGTGAGTGCTCAACACAGCCCCCAGTGGTGACACATAGGCATGACAACATTATTCAGTTAGAGACTTTACATGAAAAATTTCAGAAAAAAATCTCCACTTACCTTTTCCCCGCCGCAGGGTTATCTGTGGTAAACCATCAGACCCAATCTTCACCCTTCACGGTGGGCTCCGTAAAACCTTCAGGAACAGGGGAACCTTGAGGTATCCCACAATCCTGGACCTGCAATAGCACCCTGCCAGTAAAACTTTATTAGCCTTACTACCAAAAGTACTGGATCCCAGGATCCAGCCCTCTAGAAAGAGAAGCATTCGCAAGCAAAAAAACCTTGTTTCTTCGGATACAAGGCCCGGGCACTCTGAATGGATCCTTCAGCATGGCTATCCCCAGCAAGGATTGTTCCAGTGGAGCTCAGCACAGCACATCTTTACTCGTGACCAACACCTTAGACACTGGAGAAAAAAACTGAATACACCCAGTAGTGGGAGGGGTTATATAGGGAGTGCACTTCTTAATTTAGGGCGTGCCAGTGTCCATCACCTAAAGGTGGCATATAACCCACATAGTAATTACTATGGCTCTGTGTCCCCTGATGCATGAAACTTCTAGGATTTGTCGATTAAGTAATAGGCTACAAATACTTTAAAATTAAATTGCGAGATGATGTCTTTGGGAGAAAATCCCAACACACAAAAGAAGTTTCCTGGGGACAGAAAACTACATTTTCTTCTTTGATGTTCATACAGTATTTACTTACCTATACACACAAACTGCAATGTTCTCCCTCCCTGCACCAGTTCAGGCACACAAATGTGCTTTTTAACACAGGAAACTATACAAAGGGTAGATAGGGTAATTAAGTCATTTCTGAGAAACAAGTCTTAGGATAGATCCTTAGGCCTCATGCACACTGGAAAATATAAAAACAGTAGCTTTGCAGTGAGTTTTTAAACGTTTAACGTTTTTGCAAAAGCGTTAGCTTTTTTTTTTAAGAATTTTTTTTTTTTTTCCAATGGATCAAAGACGTTAAAAAACAAACACTGGTGAGCCACGTTTAAGCATTTTTTTGTGGTCAGAAAAACAGCTCCTGAACATGATTTTAGGGCGTTCAGACAACAGCCCATAAACTCCACTGCTGATAAACATCCAAAAATGTCCATGTGTGCATGGACACATAGGATAACATAGGGGAGTTTATGGGCTGTTTAAAAAAAAATGCCCAAACTCCCAAAAACGGCCATTTATAAGCATCAGTGGGCATGGAGCCTGAAGTGAAAAAATGCTACAGGCTCAAAAGGACCCAGGATACCCACATTACATAGAGAAAACTATTTTCTCAAAACAGATTACGTATACACAAACGCACACACACACACACACACACGCTAGTACAAAGATATTCTTACTAAAATAAAAAGTTTCTTGCCTAAGCCCTTTCAGGTTAAAGTGACAGGTTCTGTTTAGGTAACCACTCACCAAAGCTTACCTTCTCCAAATTCTCAACACCTTCTCTTCTTGGAGCCCCAAGTCTAATCGCACTGTAAGCTCTGTAACGGTGAAAATTGTAGCTTACACAGGATTAACCACTTCACCGGATTCACCCCCATTCACACTGAATCCAACTTTGAATTTGTGCGACTTCACTTAAAGTTCCACAATTTCGTGGCTGTAGGTCAGTGCAACTTCAGGTGTGATTTGACTGACATCTGTGCAACTTCTTGCAGATGTCTATGCAAGTCACACCTGAAATTGCAAAACAAAAACAAAAAAAAAAAAAATTAGTACAGGAACCCTCCTCTTTCCTCCCCCCCCAATTTGGCATGGCAATGCAAATTTTGAGTCACAACAATCTGAACAGTTCTCATTGCCGACAGCAGGGTGTGACTTGTCATGCATTTTGGACCTGTCAAATCGCATGACAAGTTACACCAGTTTAAACAGGGGGCTTAGGCTACATTCACAAAGCATTTAGGGACACATTAGGTGGCTAAACACAGCAACAGTCTCTGCTATGGCTGCATACAAACTGACCGATTACCAGCATCTGGTTTGTGGGCAACCATAACACCGTCCCTGGATGCACACTGACAATCTACAGATTCTTCCAGGCAGACGAACATGAAATCTTACCTTTGCAATTGCCTACACAAGCCAAAGCTTTGAATTCCTAGAGAAAGGGGAGGTTGCCAGCATTTAGCTTCCACAGTTGCAACTAAAAGCAATTCTTTGACCACTGAGCAGGGTTTCACATCCACATGGAAGACTGACCAACTAATAAATGGAGCGGCAAGTGCATTTGTTTTTGCACAAAAAAGCTAGAGAGGTACTTGGCTAGATAGTAGAAACTGGACATTACTTTTATAGTGCTTTTCCCCAGAGAAATTGTACATAACAAAAAATTCATATGTGCATTGTTCATTTTGCTTGGAGGGTGATAGGGACCGCATTTACGTTGGTACCTTTTTGTAGCCCTGCAGTTGGTACCTACAAAAAACAAAAAATGTTGAACTGTGCAGATATCAGAAAAGTAAAAACAGAAGCAGTTGGCATAAAAAGCCAGTAAGGCCTCTTTTACACAATAAGCCCGCTCGGATCCGCCTGTCCGTTTTTCAGGCAGATCCGAGCGGGCCACCCATAGACTATGGGCAGGCGGATGTCAGCAGACGTGTCGGCTGACACCAGGGGCGGATCCGGGGGTTGAGAAATTTGTTGCGGGCGTGCGGCTGAACGGATGAGAGAGCGGGCGGCTCCGCAGGCGGGCCAGGCGAGAGAGTGGGCGGCTCAGTGTGTGAGCAGGCTCAGTGAGCCCAATCAGTGAGCCAGCAGGCGGGGGAGCAGAGAGGACATCTCTCAGCACCCCACGCCAGCCCTGCATCTCTGCAGCAACATCCGCCCTCGCTGTGCAGGCAGCGTGGGCAGCAGAGAGATTACATCTCTCTGCTGCCCGACTCTGGGTGGGACAAAGTAAGAGACAAGCAAAACATCACCTTAGCAGGCAAGTGGCAATCTACAAGGTGTGGCAAGTGACAATCCGCAACGTGTGGCAGGTGACGTGACAAGTGACAATCTGCATCTGGTGGCAGGCAAGTGACAATCCGCAACGTGTGGCAGGCGACGGTGGCAAGTGACAATCCGCAACGTGTGGCAGGTGACACTCAGGCTCCCACTGATTCCGCATTATGGCGAGTTGAACCATTTTATTTTATATTACAATTTAATAATATAAATGTGCTTCAATCATCCTGACACCATAACAACCATGGTGCCAGGATGATTGAAGCGCCAACACCAGCCATTTCCCAGATACACTGCCCGCAAAAAAAAAAAAAAAAAAAAAACATTTTCTGGCAGTGCCCCTCCCGAGACTAGACTCTGGATCTGCCCCTGGCTGACAGCCGTCTGTCATCCGATCAAGACAGACTTATGGCGATACATTCGCCATCTGTCTGGCGGATCGGATCTGATGAAAACGGACATGCTGTCCATTTGCGTCCGATCTCCCCATAGAAATTAAGGGGGCTCTGACAGGTCCCTCCCTGCTCAGTGAGCAGAGAGACCTGTCATCTGCCGGCTCAGCAGAGATCAACGGAGCAATCTCTCGCTGGGCTAACGGAGTCTGCTGAGTGGATCTGCCCCGTGTGAATGGGGCCTAAGGCTGGATTCACACCTATGCATTTTTAGTGCTTTTTGCATTTTGCAGATTTGCACTACAGTCCATTTAACATGGTTTCCTATGGAACACGTTCTGTAGTGCAAATCTGCAAAATGCAAAAAGCACTAAAACTGCATTTGTTTACTAACTAGTAAGCCACAGACCTGGATAACCCATGGAGGGCAGGTGGTCAGGCTTTTCTTGCTGTATGCTTTTTCCAGGTCAGTTATGTGCTAGGTAGCAAAAATAAGAAATTAATGGCAGCTTTGAGGCTTGCACGTGGAGGAAAAAAACTAAAATTTAGCAGTCTAATATTTCTACTTCCACAGATTCACTTTAAAGCGGACCTTAAAAAGCAAGGTCTGCTTATTACATCAAGCCTTCCTATATATCTATATGTATTAAAAAAAAACACAAAGGGGGCAAATACTGTCACAGCATTGTATGTCCCTAACTAACATGTGAGGCCACTGGCTAGGCGGTATAACCTGTATGTAGCCGAGGCTACATACAGCACTGTGTTCTGGGTTCAAGCCTAGACCTTCCTGTCTCATACCCAGAACACAATAGAGTATCAGATGGGTCCTCAGCCATTCAAAGAAAGTGATGTATTCTAGTAATGAGTACAAAGCTTTCTCCGATTGGCTGAGTAAGGAGGTTGTGACATCAGCCTGCCTCTCTAAAAGCAGCCAGAGGAAGTTTTGTATTCATTGCTAGAATACATCACTTTCTCAGAATGGCCGAGAGCTGATCAGACAGACTATTGTGTTCTGGGTATGGGACAGGAAAGTCCCACGATAGTGCAGTATGTAGCTGCAGTTACATACAGTTTATACAGCACATCCAATGGCCCAAAGATAATGGGGAAATAGTTAAAAGTGTAGCAAAAGCTGGAGTTCAGCTTTAAGCGATTAATTTTAGGAACCATTTAAAGAGGTTGTAAAAGGCATAACATTAACCACTTTAAGAATCCCGCACATACTGTGGCAGGGCAGATCTATTGCACGAAACAAGGTACCTGTAAGTCGTTTCATGCAATAGATACTCGATGTCTGCTGGGCACCCACGATTGCTGCACAGAGAGGCAGAATGGGTATCTGCCTATGTAAACAAGGCAGATCCCCGTTCTGACAGCAGACATGGAGATATGCTGTTCCCAGTTAGCCCATCCCCCACACAGTTAGAACACACCCAGGGAACACAGTTAACCCCTTGATCGCCCCCTAGTGTTAACTCCTTCCCTGCTAGTTTCATTTATACATTGATCAGTACATTTTTTTTTTTTTTTTTTTTTTTAGCACTGATCACTAATGTCACTGGTCCCAAAAAGTGTCACTTGGGGTCAGATTTGTCTGCCGCAATTTTGCAGTCCCAAAAAAATAAATAAATAAATAATAATAAAAAAAAAATAATAATAATAAAAATCTAAAATCTATCCCCTATATTGTGACACTATAAAACTTTTACACAAACCAATAAAAATATGCTTATTGCTATTTTTTTATACAAATATGTAGCAAAATACATATTGGCCTAAACTGATGATGAATACATTTTTTTTATATTTTTTGGGGGGATATTATAGCAGAAAGTAAAAAATATTTTTTTCTAAATTGTCAGTTTGTTTAAAGCGCAAAAACAAAAAATGAAGAGGTGATCAAATACCACACCGCCACAGCAATACCAAGAAAGCTCTATTTGTGGGAAAAAAAGGACATAAATTTTGTTTGGGTACAATGTCGCACGACCGCGCAATTGTCAGTTAAAGCAACGCAGTACCGCATCCCAAAAAATGGCCTTTCATTAAGGGGTAAATCCTTCCGGGGCTGAAGTGGTTAATGCATTCTCCGCATTAAGGTAAAAAATGTCCAAGTACTTGTATCACACCCCCCCCCCCCACACACACACACACACATACTTTATAAATCCTTGCCTTCCTCACTCAATCCAGCACTGGGCCCACCTATAGTGGCTCTCTTCTCTCCCTCTGCATTCACAGGACAGAGGCAGGAGCCATTAGCTCATGTTGCCATCAATCAAATCCTGTGAGCAGGCAGCGAAGGGTGGGGCCAATCTGGTGTGTGTGGGGGTGTGCGTGTGTGTGTGTGTGGGTGGGTGGGGGTGTGTGTGTGTGTGTGTGTGTGTGTGTGTGTGTGTGTGTGTGTGTGTCTCTATGGATGCACACAGCCCAGCTCAGGAGGAAGTCCGCAGGTGTGCCCCTAAGAGAAGCTTCCACCTATGGTGGAGCGGGGGGAAAAGGAGGAGGAGCCACAATCGCAGATGAGGGACCCCAAAAAAGGTTTGGGGCCGTTCTGTGCAATAGTAATGCACATAGCAGGTAAGTATAGGTTTGTGTTTAAAGAGGTTGTAAAGACCTTTATTTTTTATACAAACTTGGAAAAGCCTATCCCAACTCAAATAAATCCTGGTTAGCTTTTATACAACATATTGGCACACAGGGCATTCTGGTAAATAAAAACTATAAACCTTTAAGTTCGGTAGTGATGCAACACGTCAGATGGGTGGAGCTTAGGACAATCACAGTGGGCAGAGCCCTGATACAATTTCAGATCACTAGCTTGTTAAACAGTGTGTGCTTCTGCGAGCTGTTTTTAATGAGATATCCTGTAAGTGTAACCATTTTTAGTATAATAACGTTAAAAGATTTTACACTATGGAGCATTTTGTCCTCTATGAGTTTTTGAGTCTACATGATAGAAGACATACATGCAAGGAATTTGGTGCCCTTAAAGCTTTAAAGGAACACCCAGAGAGTGCAGCAGGATAAAACCTAAATGCACGATTGGAGGGTTATGAATCAACACAGAGCGGCACTGTGGATACTGAAGAAAGTACTATGTGCCACGTCCTAATTTTGAGAACGAAATTGGAATTTGGAGGACTTGGACTTTATAGGTATGACCACAAGGAGTAAATAGTATAGAAAGCTATAAATTTATTAAACATAGAAAATGGATATAAAAACATATTCACAACAGAAAAACAGTCCATATAGCAAGGTTACAATAGTATATCCAGTACATAGCCCTGGGAGATAGCATCAGCAGTTTAGGGATGAAATCATTCCATAATTAGTTTGCTGAACTCCAGAGAAAGGCTATGTGGTTGATAAAAGGTAGTGTTGGTGGCTTGAGCTCACAAACCTAAATGCGGTTTTGAACTGTGTAATGCAGCAAGGTCCAACTCCTAAGGTGAGGACGTAGTAGTTGTGTTTATTTTCAAGAAGATTGTGAGGCACTTTGCACATTTTGGAGCACAATATTTTTATTGATAGACTGAGATAAAATTTTCTGTATTTGAAATACTAGCTTTGGCATATGCAGTGCTGATTTTTATGTCAGTTGAATTTAATGGTATGCATTATGCACTGAAGAAATGGTTTGTGTAGAAATTTTAGTTCTCATTACCGTGCATTGCACTTTATTGCATATTTGTTTTAGTAATTAAAGGCTTCACTATTGTTTTTGTTTTAAATATTCTGATAAAATAACCTTTTTTCCTTAAACACATTGTACCTATTACTTGGCTGCCCACAGAGCCCATACAACGACATTTTCAATGCAGAAGAGGGGAAAAGTTGTAAAATAGAATGAATAGGAGGTTTGATAAAATGATGTTGCGCTGGCTCTTTCGAAATTCTCCACTTTGATCAGCTACAATTGAAAATAGGCGTTTCTATGGCTACACAGACCAAGAGTTGTAAGGAAACAAGAGCGCAAACACAACCTTTTGTACTAAGCATAGAGCTGAAACTACAAATGTAATAACTGGAATTGGGCAGTGGTAAAAATAGATGACTAGAAAACCCCCCCGAGAACACATCAGCATTTCATTTCAGAAGATATGAGGCACCGTTTTAAAAAAAAATGGTCTGCCTTTTTCAGCAATGCAGAGAAACTTGAGGATACACCCAGGTCCACGCAAAATACCAACGCTTCTGGATCCACTTAATCAGCTGAGGAGTGCAAATTGTTTATCTGGTGCAATTTAAGTTTGGCGTAAAAAAGGATCATCTCCATTACCCAAATCTAAGCTTTCAGTGTAAAAAAAAAAACCATCACATTTAAAAAAAGGGGCAACTAACCATATTTATCGAGGTATAACACGCACCCTAATTTTAAGAGGGGAATTTCAGGAAAAGGGGAAAAAAAAAAAAAAACACAACACTTTCCATAGTCCCCTTTCCCTTCACAGTACACACCCCTTTCATTATAAAGACGCCCAGTCTCCTGGGATAGCATTGCCAGAATACTCTAAAGTTGAGAAAACTTCACTGTCAGCCCCTTCTCATATACCACTCCTCCTGTGTCACTCATTGTAAATCAAATACCTCAATGGTGGACCCAGTCAGATGACTGCTCTCCTCAGCCGCTTCAGTGACAAATCACATGACCGCATGACCGCTCTCCTCCTCCAGTCAAAAGCTACACTCTAGGGGTAGGAGGAGAGCAGCCAGAACGAGCGTTGAGGCATTAGAGGCTTTGATTTACTGTACATTGAGAGTGACACAGGAGGAGCGGTATGAGAAGGGGCTGTAATGTTTTCTGAACTTTAACTTTAATTTCAGCCCTGGAAGATTTGGCTGCTCAATTATTTTTTTCGATACAACACTGCGTCGTTTTAACTGACAACTTTGCGGTCATGCGCCGCTGTACCCAAACAAAATTGAAGTCTTTTTTCCCCCACAAATAGAGCTTTCTTTTGGTGGTATTTGATTCTCCCTCTCTCCTATAATAAATATCCAAATTTTTTTTTTTTTTTTTAAGAAAACAAAAATTTTTTTCCTCAGTTTAGGCCGATATGTATTCTTCTACATACTTTTTGTTAAAAATCGCAATAAGTGTATATTAATTGGTTTGTGCAAAAGTAATAGCGTCTACAAAATAGGGGATAGATTTATGGCATTTTTATTATTTTGTTACTGGTAATGGCGGTGTGATGCGATTTTTATCGGGACTGCGATATTGCGGCGGACAAATTAGACACCATTGACAATTATACATCAGTGCTATAAAAATGCACCGATTACTGTATAAATGTCACTGGCAGGGAAGGGGTTAACTGTGTTCCCTAGGTTTGTTCTAATTGTAGGGGGGATGGGATGGGAGATTGGTGTTCATACTTAGTATGAACAGAAGATCTGTCTATTCTCCCCCGAGAGCAGGGATTTACACACACACACACACACACACACACACACACACACACACGCTCATAAGTTTACATACCCTGGCAGAATTTATGAATTCTTGGCCGTTTTTTCAGAGACTATGAATGATAACAAAAACATCTTTCACTCATGGTTAGCGTTTGGCTGTAGGAAGCCATTATCAATTACTCTTTTAAATCATAAGGACAACAAACTACCCAAATGACCCTGATCAAAAGTTTACATACCCTGGTGATGTTGCCCCGATAGCATGCACACAAGTTGACACAAAGGGGTTTGAATTGCTAATAAAAAGTAACCATCCTCACCTGTGATCCACTTGCTTGTAATTAGTGTGTGTATAAAAGGTCAATGTGTTTCTAGACTCCTGACAGACCCTTACATCTTTCATCCAGTGCGGCACTGACATTTCTGGATTCTGAGTCATGGGGAAAGCAAAAGAATTGTCAAAGGATCTGCGGGAAAAGGTAGTTGAAGTGTATAAAACAGGAAAAGAGATAAAAAGATATCCAAGGAATTGAGAATGTCAATCAGCAGAGTTCAAACTAATCAAGAAGTGGAAAATGAGGGGTTTTGTTGAAACCAAGCCACGGTCAGGTAGACCAACTAAAATTCCAGCCACAACTGCCATGAAAATTGTTCAGGATGCAAAGAAAAACCCACAAGTAACTTCAGGTGAAATACGGGACTCTTTGAAAACGTGGTGTGTCTGTCTGTTTCAAGATGCACAAGATGTGTCACCAGAAGAAAGCCATTACTTCGCAAATGCCGCAAAAGTATCCTACTTACAATATGCCAAGCAGCACAGAGACAAGCCTCAAACCTTCTGGCACAAAGTCAATTGGAGTGACGAGACCCAAATTGAGCTTTTTCGCCACAACCATAAACGTTACATTTGGAGAGGAGTCAACAAGGCCTATGATGAAAGGTGCAGAGGTGGATCGCTAATGTTTTGGGGATGTGTGAGCTACAAAAGCACAGGAAATTTGGTCAAAATTGTTGGCAAGATGAATGCAGTATGTTATCAAAAAATATTGGAGGAACATTTGCATTCATCAGCCAGGAAAATGCACATGGGCATGCGCAGGACGTACTTGGACATTATAACCTGTCATTGGCTACAGCAGAATAAAGTGAAGGTTCTGGAGTGGCTATCTGTCTCCTTACCTCAATTTTAAGCCACTCTGGGGAGATCCCAAACATGCAGTTCATGCAAGACAGCCCAAGGATTTACAGGAACTGGAGGCTTTTTGCCAAGAGGAACGGGCAGCTTTACCATCTGAGAAGATAAAAGAGCCTCATCCACAAATACCACAAAAGACTTCAAGCTGTCATTGATGTTAAAGGGGGCAATACACTGTATTATAAACTGGGGTATGTAAACGTTTGATCAGGGCCGTTTGGGTATTTTCTGTTGTCGCTATGATTTAAAAAGAGTAAACGCGGTTGATTGATAATAAATGGCTTCATTCAAACACTAACCATGAGTGAAAAGTTTGTTATTCATAATCTCTGAAAAATGGCCAAGAAATCAAATTCTGCCAGGGTATGTAAAAACACATTTATTAATTTTTTATTGCATTTAAGCGTAAATGTGAGATCTGAGCTCTTTTTGACCCCGGATCTAACATTAGAAGGGTCCTGTCATGCTTTTTTTCTATTACAAGGGATGTTTATATTCCTTGTAATAGGAATAAAAGTGATCCAACTTTTTTTATAGGACAGTGTAAAAATAAAAAGTAAAATAAGAAAAAAAAATTTAAACGGCCCATCCCACTGAGCTCGTGCGCAGAAGCGAACGCATACACAAGTCTCGTCGGCATATGAAAACAGTGTTCAAACCACACATGTGAGGTATCGTACGAGACCTCCTCTAACTCAAAACTGGCAACCTGTAGAAATTAAACGTCGTCAATGGAGATTTTTAGGTGCCCCAAAGTTTGTCACCATTCCATGAGCGGGCACAATTTTGAAGCATGACATGTTGGGTATCAATTTACTCAGCTTAACATTTTTCACAATATAGAAAAAAAAATTTGGGCTGTTTTTCTATTCAAAAAAAAAAAAAGAAAGAGCTTGTAAGACCGCTGCGCAAATACAGTATGACAACGACCGACATTTTATTCTCTAGGGTGTCTGAAAAAAAAAAAAAAAAAAAAAAAATTTATATATATTTTTTATTTATTTATTTGGGGGTTTCAAGTAATTTTCTAGCAAAAAACCTGATTTTTAACTTAAACAAATCTCAAAAAAGAGGCTTGGTCCTTAAGTGGCTAAATAGGGTATACAAATGTTAACCTTTTTAATTCTTAAGGTGCACCTGTGCACCTGTGACCAGACGATGGACATTATGAAAAATTATGTAAATTTTTTTTAGTTTTATAAAAGGTTTATTAAAGCATCGCAAAGAATAGAAATACAAGTGTATAGAGCGTGGGACTGAAATTACAGAGGGACAATCTTTTGGATGAAACAGTGGTCTCCAAACTGTGGCCTGGGGGCTGGATATGGCTCTTTGCTTTCTTTACCTGGCTCTTAGGGCACTACTCCAACTGACACCAATGATGGAGCACCATTGCCCCTACTGACATCAATGGTGCACTATTCTCATTGATAAACAATGGGGCACTACTCCTTCCGTTAAAGCCAAATATGAAGCACTGATGCGGGGTTCATTTTCTACTCCCACTGGCCACAGTCCGGCCCTTGTAAAGACTGAAGGACAGTAAACTGACCCTTTGCTTAGAAAGTTTAGAGATGCCCGAGATAGACCATGGTTGCCAAAGTAGCGACACAGGAGTGTTTCATGTGTCTAAAACACATTCACAAAGAATCTGTATGAAAAATCTCCAAAAGCAGAGTAGAATATAAATGCTGTAAATAGACTAAGAAATATGTACAATAGCACTTAAACATTTTCTAAACATGCAGTCCACATAGCAATCGAATCTTCACTTTTGTGGAGTAGATAGTAAAAGGATAAATTTAGCAGCAACCAAGCGGTTGTTTCATAAACGACATGATTGAAATGCAGATCCACATGCTCAAATTTTTTATGAGGCGACCCAGCACCCCATCTTAACTGTCCCAGAGAGGGGAAAAAAAAAAAAAAAAAAAAAAAAAAAAAAAAAAAAAAAAAAGGGGGGGGGGGTGGCAGAAGGGAGTGGACATAGGTCCCTAGGCCTTGAATTCCTCGTCATTGGCTAAGGTGTGGAGAGAGCCGCAGTGAAGCTTTAATACCATATATTAGCAATGAAAAAGGACCACTCCCCTTAAGGAAGCGTTTTTTGCTTTCGCTTAAACTGTACTGGGGGCCAATGTCAGATGGCTGTCAGACAGCAAACATGTGGAATAGCCAATATGCAACAGCAACATGCTGGAGCTAACCATCTTAAAGCAACTCATGTCAACTTTAAAGAGATCCCTGCAAAAAAAAAAAAAAAAAAAATGCATTATGTACAATTCCAAATTAGAGCAGTCATTGCCCAATGTATCTGCAGAAACTGCTAGGAATGTCAATCTCAGTGGTTCGATTCTGAATATCTGTCCTAACAGATCCATCCTCTTCTCAAAGAGTAGCTGAAGGACGGAGTTAAATTAGGCAAGTTGCAGATGAAGTGCTGGTGAAACCTGGCGCTATGGATAATGGCCATACATCTCCCCATTTATCATTCAGAGGAAGAAATCTGACTAGGCCGGCACATAAAAACATAAAAATGTGTTAAGTCCCCAACTTAACACATCATTCACACTGCAATGTTGATGGCTCTAGCTAGAATGGACAGCTGTGACCCTGGCTAATAATGCTGGTTAGAATAATCTGCGTTTTTCTTGCATCTTGTTCAACACAATGCTCAAGAGTGTGCAAATTATGTAAAACAGTCTTGATGGATGGAATTCTCAAGAAAAAAGAAATATGCAAGCAGGCAGTTTGTTACTGCAAAAATGGAGGCCTTTTCCCACTAAAACATGAAACATAATTACATGGGACTCTGAAAATTCTGACTAACACATTTAAACATGTATGTAGATTAAAGAGACTGTTAAACAAAGCAGGATAATTACATGAGGTGCCACACATGCTGACTATCACAGCGACATTTTGAAAAATAAACACCAGGTTTTAGTAAATTGATCTTTTAAACGTCTTCATTACTAGAAGAAAAAATTACTGTGTTCAGGTCTTTTGTTACACAGAGGATTCAAAAAAAAAAAAAAAAAAAAAAAAAAAAAAAGACAAAAACAAGACAAAAACAAAGTTTTTCTGCATTTCAGGGCCTTAAACTACAGGTAGAAACTATTCAGTTTGGATGTTCAATTGTAATAAAGCATTAGTATACCATTAAAAAGAAAGCCAGTTATCTAAGGGTGATTTCCATCAGTACAATTTTGAAAGCCTCTGCAATTCTAGTAAATGATCCTTCTCGGGCATTTGACAAAAGCACCCTCTCAATGTCTTTGCTCTCCACAGTATAATGCAGTGGGTGCAGAACACAATACACCGCTAAATTTACTGTATTCCGAAAGGTATTCTGTTGGCACAATGGTGCCTCTTTCGCAGAGAGTTCTAGCAACTTTGCAATTTCTCTGTAACAGCTAGCTCCAGGAAAAAAAAAAAAAAAAAAAGAAAAAAAAAAAAAAAATGCACATAAATCATACAATTAATACAGGACTAAACCCTCCCATCCTTAACAGCCACCATCTTATCCTCTGATCTGAAGCTGCTATGGTGCTGCACATGTGATCATTTATGATGCCAGCTATTTTATAGCCTTGACAGCTAACATAAGCACACTAGTGCAGGGGCCTCCAAACTTGACACAAAGGGCCAGTTTACTGTCCTTCAAACTTTTGGGGGGCTGGACTGTAGCCATTGGGATTAGGAAAATTAGATCATTGGCGTCAGTGGTGGGGGGATGGGAGGGAGAATAGTGCCTCAGTTTGTGACTTCATTCCCCATCTATGGTGTCAGTTGGAGGAATAGTGCATCAAGGGCCGGATAAAAGGCAGGCAAAGGACCACATCTGGCCAGAGGGCCACAGTTTGGAGACCGCTGCACTAATGCATGCCTTAAATGTAACAGTTTTGTGAAACTAATAAAATTGGTGGGTTTAGTTCCATGTTAAGGCAAAGTGGTGGCAGATGTCGCAGAGTGTCAGACTAATCTGCACCATTACAGACCACAGCTTCAGCACTACTAATAACATATGCAAAGTATCATCTCCATCTAAAAGGTCACTTGAAGAGGTTGACAATTTGAATACAAACACAATTTGTAGCCGAAGGGTTGAGGTCACTCAACAGTTTTGCCAACGTACTAAAGCGGTTTCTTTAGAATTGCTCCACGGGAGAGCAAGAAATTGCTCCCTTCTTGCTAGCAAGGTAGATTTGACAGCATTCTAAGTCAGTAAGGGAACAATACACCATTTAAAGTATTTGTTAACCCATTCATTTAAGTCTATGCCAGCCCCTATTAGAGCCAGGCATGGCACATTGTATTAGTCCTTTATAAAAACTAGGCATGTAAATATCTGTTTAGAGCCATCTTCAGGTCAGTCACATGACTCGCAGCCGCTGTACAGCTCCGATGCAGGGCTTCTGCAGGAGGGGCCGAGATCTCCCTCCAATGTCAGCTGGGGATGTCACATGGCCGCTCGGCCCCTCCTGCAGTAGCCCCAGAAACCGGCCGAGAGTCACATGACCGGCCTGAAGATTTCACTAAACAGGTATTTAACAATCCTCGTTTTTATAAAAAAACAAATACAGTGAGCTATTCCAGGCTATAATAGAGAGGCTGGCAGTGAGCATTTATCATTTGCGGAGACAGACAGAACACGGAACCGACGGGCAGGGAGGAGGGGGTGAGAGGGAGAGAGGAGATCTGAGAGTAGGGCTGTGGATGACGGAGGGACAAACTGACCATGGTGGTCAGTGCTCTGCAGCCCTGGTTATCGTGGTCAGCGCAGTGAGGGGGATACAGTTAGTGGCAGGAACAGGCAGGTTTTTTTTTTTACAGTTTAGAGGGGGTCAACTAGCACAGGGAAAGACGTATGCGTATCGCGTGGCCACGTGATACGCATACGTCTTTCCCTGTGCTAGGTGACTTCCGGGTTTAGATAGCAGGCGGTGGAACGCACGATACACTTCCCATTATGGACTCTGTATGAGCCAGCGGAGCACTGTCAGCTCCTTTTTACTTATGTGTTTTGCAATAAAGTATAGTTTTTTTCGGATTCACGCGATGGGGCTGATTTTTGTTTCAATACATACGGATGTTTAAACCGGGGAGCGATTGGAGGTGATCGGGATACCAGATAAAGGAGAGGAGAAAGGAGGGCTGTCACCACGGACCATTGCTGCTGGACTCAGTGTACAGGCTTGATACCCCTGCAGGGGTGAAGATTTCTGGTGAGTGAGGGCACAAGTGGGGGTCCTTTGGAAGGCGGGGAGCACTTACTACACCAGGAATATTGTTATTTGGATGAAGAGACACTTTACGAAGAACTTTTTATGGAATTTCGACTTTTGGGGACACTTGTTCTTATGAACTGATCACTCACATCTTATGTTTCAAGCACTATTGTGTGTATATGAACGAAGGAGTTTTACTAATATGTTATTTTTTAAAGTTTTTTTATATTACTTTTTTTCTAATACATACATATATACATATACACATATACATATACATATACACACACACACATACATTTATGTTTTTGTGATGGTTTAGATTTCTATTACTTAATTTTTTCCCCAGTGTTTGCATTGCTCACAGTTTTTGTAGACACACCAGTTATGTGGCACTACACATTGCACTTTATGGTCATAGATTGTGGTCAAGTTTTTTTTATACGCACATATAATCTTGTCTACACTTTTGGAATATTCACCGTTTTTATATCGATCTATCTATCTATCTCTATATATCTATCTCTATATATATAGAACAGCGCCAATCACCCCAATTTAGTATTCTATTTTCCAAACCAAATTTGGGGCCCCGTATCTCGGGACCACTTGGTGCTAGGACCACCAAATTTGGTGTGCAAACCCAATGGAACTAGCACTACAACATATCCAAACTAGATAGATAAAAGGGGGATTTTGCGAGCCACAATGGTATATTGCCTCAAATGTGGAAATCATCTAGCTGCCCGCACAGAACACGTTTCATATGCCGTGCAATACAATGTATACAAAAGATACGCTGCGCTAAGATGAAAATATCAATCTGGAGATTATTAATGAATATGAGGTATACTGAAAATACCGCATAAGCGGCTTATCCAGCCACAGCAAGGCACAAAGGAGAATTAGAGAGAATAGATATATAGATATAGATATATAGATATAGATATATAGATATAGATATATATATATAGATATAGATATATAGATATAGATATAGATAGAGATAGAGATATAGAGAGATATAGAGAGATATAGAGAGATATAGAGAGATATAGAGAGATATAGAGAGATATAGAGAGATATAGAGAGATATAGATATATAGAGATATAGAGAGATATAGATATATAGAGATATAGAGAGATATAGAGATATATATATATATTAGTGATTTTAAAGTGCAATGTGTAAATATTATACTAGATGTATACCATTAGAAGAGTAGCGATTACTGAACTACTACCTGTGATATAGATATATAAATAATGGATGAAAAAAATCATTTATATAGTCTGAAATTTACCGTGTAAAAAAAAAAAAATTATAAATAAATATATCACAGTGATAAGTGCAAAATACAACAAAGTGCCACACAATGAGTGTGAATATCAAATCCAAGATGTGGTACGTGATTATTAAAGTCCAATATATGAAAGAAATGCACATAAAGTCCATAAAACCAGTTCATAAAAAATTCAACGTGCGTGCATTAATCTTAGTGCTCAGAATTCCATGCTCAAGTGCCATCCAGTGAACCCCCGGGGACAGCCGCTCACCTCAGAGCGTGCGACTCAGCTGTGAGACTGAGTCTAAACACACTTATGAGCCATCCCAAGGGCTCAGTGATGGAATCCAGATACAGTTTTCAGCAGCAACTCCACAGTTAGAATAAAGAAAAAGAAAAACTGGATAGTGCGATATCGTTTATAAATATTTATTAGAATAAAAGCTCCCTACATTAGGGTACTCACATTTGCAAGGTGCGTGAAGGCACCAATCTGATAAGTCTCCAAAGTTTGCCTGTCAGGAGGGATAAGCTGTGCATCGCATCTCAGTGGAGTGAAAGGCTCCGTGCTCCGTCCTGGCCCTTCCCCTACGCGTGTTCTATACAGGGTCATGTGTATTCATCAGGGGTTTCTAGGAACCATTAACTACCAAGTATGAAGTTCGGGGGACCTATGGCTGCAAATGGGCACAGTGAGGCATGCAAATGGGCATTGTTGACCTCCTTTTTCCACTTACAGTAGCTGCACATTTCTCACCCTAGGCTTATACTCAAGTCAATACGTTTCCCCAGTTTTTTGTGGTAAAATTAGGTGCCTCGGCTTATATTCGGGTCGACTTATACTCGAGTATATAAGGTACTGGAGTTTGAGCTGGTATCAAACTCATGCAAGCCTCTGTACAAAGCTGAGACCCTCAGCAGAGGGTGAAGCAGCACAAGGAGCCAAATCAGCTGTGCTTCAGTGCCCTGTCATCAAGAAGCATGCACATAGGAGAAGGAGAGAGCAGAGTGGCAGTCACAGGCTATTGGGGAGACAAGACCATTTTATCATGCTCAGGCCTATACACTGCATTTAGTTTTTTTATGGTTTCCGTTTTTTTTTTTTTTTGATAAAAAGATAGAAAATACAATTCCTTTTGACAGATTATGGGTGCATTAAAAAAATACTCCAGCCCAAGGATTGAATACACTAGTTAACCCACAGAGAGGGTAGTGGGAGGAAGACAAATTCTGAAGGAAACCCATGGAAACACTGAGAAACCCAACTCCATGCAGATTGAATCTTTAGTTATCTAAATCCAGGGCTGAGCTTTTAGGCTTTTTCTGAAAATGCACGTTGTCTGGCTATTGTGCGGTCTACTGCCTCAGTACGTACTGAGAGAGACCCAGTATGCACATCAAATTCTAAATTCACGCTAAACTTCCCGATCTACATATCATATATACTGGAGTACAAGCCGAGCTTTTCAGCACATTTTATAGGCTGAACCCCCCCCCCGGCTTATACTCTAGCGAGGGTGCCCATCTGCAGCTGTACCTGTGATTACTAAAACAGCCGGCATCGACCGCTGTGTCATGCAGTCTGTGTGACCGTCTATTGTAACAAAGCCCCGCCTCCTTCTCGTCCGTGATAGACGAAACACTGATACAATGCTGGGAAACTATCACGGACGAGGAGGAGGCGGGGCTTTGTTACAATGGACGGCCGAACAGACTGCATGACACAGCGGGAGACACCTGCTGTTTTAGTTATCAAAAGGTACGGCTGCAGATGGGCACTGATACAGGTAGGCACAATGAGGCTGCAGATGGGCACAGTTTACCCAGTAGCTGCCGCATTTCCCACCCTAGGCTTATACTCGAGTCAATACATTTTCCCAGTTTTTTGTGGAAAAATTAGGTGCCTCGGCTTATATTCGGGTCGGCCTATACTCGAGCATATATGGTACTTAGAAGCCTGGCAACTAGCATTTTCTGAAATTCAACAGCTTTCTCATTTCTCAAAATACACGTTTCCTTTAGGATCCTTTAGTGTATGGGCTAGTATTTGTTGTATTTGTTGTGACTACCCAAGGCAGAGTCATCTTGCTTTTTTTTTTTCTTAAATATATTTATTTTATTACAGGTACTTCTGTAGCGCAATCAATTTACATATTACACATTCACATCAGTCCCTGCCTTCAAGGAGCATACAATCTAAGATCCCTAAACTTACATTCATACATACACATACTAGGGCTAATTTAGACAGGAACCAATTAACCTACCAGCATGTCTTTGGATCTATACAGGTTACTGACATGCTAAAGTGGTATTCCTATTCTTTCCTGTGAAAAGTTGTGGTGTGAAAATGGAGCGACTTCAGGTATGTTGTACCAAAAATGTCACACTTCTTCTGGAAAGCACTGCAATTCATTTGAAGGCAGTGTTGCAGTGAGAACATGGCACAATTGATTCCTATGTGCTCTTGGTATATTTATTAATGTAAAGTAAAAAAAAAAACTAAAGAAAAAAAAAATTGACAAGACAAAAATGCTAGAATATAGAGAGCCAAAAAGTCAGTATGGTAGTAGGAAAGCTTCTAAAATGACATTTCCCCAATTGCTGTTTTCTTCAATGAATGCTTACAAAAAGTCATCAAGTTATATAAATATTATGCTGCAGTTTGACTGTGCCATTTCTCATGTAAGCAGATCCTAATTCCTACATACACTCAACCTTATCTAATCAAATATTAGACCCATATTTATCTGTATACAGCACTCACTCCACCCTTCCTAAAGTCTTATCACAATAGGAGAATTTTCTTCAGATGGGTGGAGAAAAAAAAACGTGTTTGATAAAGCAAATAAAAGCACATGCAAAGCGTGCAACCACATGAAACATGGTGTCAGTTAACTAAATGTAACTGCACATACAGCAATGGCACTAAAGGTTATGCTGTGGAACTGAAGTCAGTAAAAAGGTTGACTTTGAACTCCAAGCAGATACAAAGGGGGGGGGGGGGGGAAACAAAGCTGTTCAGCCCTATGCACACTAGGAATTCAGTCCTGATGCATGGGGTTCTGGCAACTAGCCATGGGCTAAGGGCACAGGTGCCCTGTTGCAAGCAACCTGCCAAACTATAAGAATCCTAACAATTACTATGCCTGGATGGTGCACCCAGCGGTACTTTTTGACAGGGTAGTATGTGCCCGGGTAAGGATGCATGAAACACAAGAAGTCTGCATTTGGGGCATTTGCCCCTGAAAGCATGCTGCCCTACATGTTCTAACCACTAGCTGTGCTATCCAACCACCAGCCTCTCAGTGTTTGAGAGACTGCTGGCAGTGGAACTGGATTGGGCACCTGTGCCGTCCGCCCAAAAAAGACCAGATCCCCATGCAGCAGGGCTAAATGTCCAGTGTGCATGGGGCCTTATGTATTCATTAAATAAAAAGTACAGCTAGCGCAAGTATTAGTTGCTGCATTCATTTTCCTTAGGGTCTTTGCTAGCTATCCTGAAGATATAGCAATTAAGACAAACCATTCACCACTAGGTACTTACTATGAACAGCTTTTATTTATGAAAAACATTCCAAAAAGTATAAAAAAAAAAAAACAAAAAAAAACAAAAAAAAAAAAAAAAACTGTAGTGTCCCAGTGCCAGCCCAGTTGCTGTGGAAGCAAAGCAGCATTACAGGCATCACAGCAGAGAAGGAACAAGTAGGCCAGCAGGATAGTTCATACAAAAAGGTAACAACGTTTTTATACAGGACCAAACAAATAAAGGGGACACTGCTTGAATTGATTTTTTTTTTTTTTATGTGGGCATGTGACTGAAGCTGCGCTGTATGGATTAAAAAAAAAAAAAAAAAAAAAAAAAAAAAAAGGGAAGGACTGAGTGATGGGGATTTTGGTTCTCTTCTCACAAAACAAACAGGAAATCTATAAGAAAATCTGGTTCTACTGGATGGCCTTTACATTCTTGGAGGAATGTAAGACTATCCCTCGACTAGCCCGCGATGTCAGCACCCCAGCTGATCTTCAGATCGTTTGTCAGGTGCAGCCACCACCATTGCCGGTAAGGGAACCTGGCAGTGAAGCCTTCTGGCTTCACAGCCAGTCCCCTACTGCGTGTGCGCAAAGCGCGCTGCACTTGCCAATTGGCCCAGTGGCGGAGGAAGGAGGGGGCCGAGCTTTGCAGTGGCGCCGTCTCTAAATGTGGGAAAGGGGACCTGTCAAAAACCGGTCTCCATTCCCCCTCCCCCCTGAAAAAGGTGACAGATATGGCACCGGAGGGGGGGGACAAATAAGCGCAAGTTCCACTTTTGGGTGGAACTCCGCTTTAAGGAACATGAAAGTAAATCTGCCACCTTGTACAAAAAGGGCCCCATTTAACAGACAGCATAGAAGTTTAAGTGGAAACTTATATATTGCAATGCAGTGATCTGAAATCCTACAGATAATTTAAAGTGGTTGTAAACCCTTACATATACCCAGTAAAGTGACTGGCTATTCAATGATGCACGGTTGAAACAAATCCTTTTACCATAAATTGTAACTGTTTATCAGCAGTCTTGTCTTCTCTACATCCATTCAAAGTCCAGAACTTATACAGCTCGTCTAAGCTGGCAGAAAAAAAAAAAAAAAAAAAAAAAACGACGGACAGCTGGAATAACACTATACAGAGCACAGTGAGGAGAGCTTTGAAAGCTCATTGGAGGGAAGGGACACACCCCTCTTCACACAGCACACAGGAACAGAGCTGAGGCTGTCAATCAGCTGACGCTCCCTCCTATCCCCATTTTTCTCTTGGTGTCAGGAAAACTTGTCAGAAGAGATTCACGCTGACAGCAGAGAAACAAAGCAGAAATTAAACTTGGTGCGCTTAACTGAGACAAGCACACAATGTATAACCCAAAGGAAAAGCTACATTTCAGGTCTTAGGTTTACAACCACTAATTTTAATTGACCCTCGAGTTTTCTGCATTGCAGGGAAGAAAAAAAAACCCATCAAGTTACATCCACAAGAAGGCTTCAGTCCAACGGGGGTCCTTGTGCTTTGACTGCACCCAATAATAAAAAAAAAAAAAAAAAAAAGGAAGAACACTTGAGCCTGCAGGGTGTCAGTAAGTGCTGACACTCATGGTAACCATAGAAAACTATCCTAGTGGTAATACCAAGCACACTATCTACCTGCAAAGTCCAGAGGCAGAAGCTCATATTAAAGCTTATTCAGCAAGAACTTTGAGTATACTACCATTTACAAAAAGGCTCACTGCAAGCTGTTCTGCATGACATTCTTTCTACCCAATTAGCAGCCTTCAGGAGTTTCATTTTGGTTTCAATTAGAGTCCAATATTGTAGGATCTCTAAAAATACATGAATCAATCCTACTTTATACATTTCATCTAGCTGCATCACTATAATCAGACATTTGCTGTTAGAAAGGATGTAACTAATAGTACATTTACTTACAGGGCTGTGGTTTGAGACAGCATGTACAGTAAATATTGTAATAGACTAGTCATCTATTCTTAGGATGCATCTGGACATTAGGGAAAATACAGTCAATATTCAAACCTTTAACTTTTTACAACCTAGCTTTTCAATGCTAGAGTGGTCTGTAACAAATGACAGCAGGTGTGTGTGTGTAAACGGATGTCCAGTAACTAAAGCATCAGGCACCATTACTTTAAGTATACAGTCTGTCAGCCAAAAAGTTCTCTGCACAGCCAGTTTCACACCAAGCTGCAGACCTGCTTAACCCAAATGCGAAGGCTAGCACAATTCTGGGTACTTCAGACTAATGCTGCGTACACACGATCGGACATTCCAACAACAGAATCCCAGATTTCCGACGGATGTTGGCTCAAACTTATCTTGCATACACACAGTCACACAAAATGTCGGAAATTCCTAACATCAAGAACGAGGTGACGTACAACATGTACAACGAGCCGAGAAAAATGAAGTTTAATAGCCAGTGCGGCCCTTCTGCTTGATTCCGAGCATGCGTGGAATTTTGTGCGTCGGCATTGTGTACACACGATCGGAATTTCCGACAACAGATTTTGTTGTCGGAAAATTTGAGAACCAGCTCTCAAATTTTTGTTGTCGGAAATTCGACAAAAAATGTCCGATAGAGCCTACACACGGTCGGAATTTCCAACAACAAGGCTAAATTCAGAAAGACAGCAATGTGCACTAATAGATTAGATTAAATTAAATTAACAAGCTCCCATCGAACATTTGTTGTTGGAATGTCCGATCGTGTGTACGCGGCATAAGTCTAATAAAAAAGAGTGAATAAGTAGAAGCTACATTTGGTGAAATATTTCTTGTAAATTACTATTAGCTCTGACCCCACTTGTTGCCTTATGAGGAGTTTATGCGTAATCTCCATTAGCAACTGAGAATATTTGTATATAGATGTATATATATTTTTGGATAAGAAATAGTCGTGTGTATGTGACAGGGTTTCAGTAAAGGGTTAATTTAGCTAGAGGTAAATATGCGACAGGATTTGCCTGAAAAGAGCTAATGCATTTAACAGCTACTTGTAGTATGCGAGAAGGATGTACTGTGGAGACAATCGGCTGTTTACCTATATTTAATATTCAAAGAGCCAGGAAGAGATACCATCTGAAGTGTAGTTGTTACAGGGCCAAATTCATTAGCTCGATAAAGGCCTTTGTATTCCTCTGTGCTAATCAACCATTTGTCCATTTCAAAGGGGTGTTTGAGAGGATGAGAATATTTCATCTGTTCAGGAAAGGAGGTTTTGCCCTGGCTAATGCCATGCATAAGTTAAGTGCCCCTTTCAAGAGAAGGTGATGACCTTCACCTTAATTCCTCTTCAAACAACTTATCACTAGCTCGTTACCCCAACAAGAGGAAGTTGCCCAAATTAGGAGATACGCCTGGTGGGAGTAGAGGGCTAACAGAATACCCCAATCAGAGTGGCCCTATTCAATTCAATGAGATGGGCCTATAAGAAGGAATACCAAAGAGAGTGGTAGAGAGATGAAAACTGACCTGGGCCCAGGAACATTAATATAGGTAATTATCAGAGCATCTCCCAGCACTTAAAGGTATACCTGCTTGTCATATGCTTGTTTACTAGTTGTATTGTGTTGAATATACTTTGTATTCTTGTACTTTAACCTAATATTTTCTCCCTTGTTTAAGGCTATAGGTATTGTCTGTGCATTAGATAGACTTTTAACGCTACTTTAATAAATGTTATTATATTAAAGCTTTCACTTCTGGTCATAAGAACTCTTATTTAACCAACCTCATATCTTATGGTTAATAAATCATAAATATACATTTAGAACGTTAACACACTAAAACTTTGAGCATTCCTACTAGTTGCCTTTATGATGGTTAGATTCACTGACTAATTGAGAGGCTCAGGAAGGGAGGATAGGGCCAGGAAAACTTGCAACAAACCATTAGCAGCCTATATTTCCAACTAGTAGTAATCACTTTTATATATAGCTTTTACACCTTATACAATTTTTTTTTCTTTATACTATGGAGGCTAAACTACACCTCTTGATGCAGAATTCTTCCTGAACTTGTGCACGATCTAAACAGCTGCCTCTTGCCCAAATAGAAAGGTACTGTAAAACCGCCATGACTGGCATATCACCACTGGAGTTGCAACTGCCGCAAATTTCAGCCACCACAGTAGAACTCACCATCATCCTGAAATACAGCTTTGTGAATAAGATGGGATATTTAAAAAAATACACATCACACAGCTTTAATAATTGCTTAGTGAATATATAGATATTGACAACCTGATTTTTACATATACCTAAAATTCTTAATTAGCATTTACATAAAAGACAAAAGACCGTTTTTTCCCCAAGACCTCTGCAATTCGCCCTGACATGTCAATCAACTTCTGTGCCATATCCTGACTGATGGCAGCCCCATTCTTGTATAATCAATGCTTGGAGTTTGTGGGGGCTTTTTTGCTCACCCTCCTCTTGAGGATTGACCACAAGTTCTCAAATCGGATTAAGGTCTGGGGAGTTTCCTGGCCATGGACCCAAAATTTCAAAGTTTTGTTCCACAAGCCACTTAGTCATCACTTTTGCCTTATGGCAAGGTGCTGCATCATGCTGGAAAAGGAATTGTTCATTATTTTGTTCATGGCTGTGTTCTTAGACAAAATTGCGAGTGAGCCCACTCCCTTGGGCTGAGAAGCAACCCCACACATGAATAGTCTCAGGATGCATGACAGGACTGAGGGCAGCGCTCACCTTTTCTTTTCTGGACAAGGTTTTTTCCAGATGCCCCGAACAATCAGAAAGGGGATTCAGAGAAAGCTACTTTACTCCAGTCCTCAGCAGTCCAATCCTTGTACCTTTTACAGAATCAGTCTGTTCCTGATGTTTCTTCTGGAGAGAAGTGGCTTCTTTGCTGCCCTTGACACCAGGCCATCCTCCAAAAGTCTTTGCCTCAATGTGTGTGCAGATGAACTCACACCTACCATTCCTGAGCAAGCTCTGCACTGGTGGTACCCTGATTCTGCAGCTGAATCAACTGAAGGACGACAGTCCTGGCGCTTGCTGAACTTTCTTGGGCGCCCTGAAGCCTTCACAACAATTGTACCTCTCCCCTTGAAATTCTTGATGATCTGATAAATGGTTGGTTTAGATGCAGTCTTAGTAGCTGCAGCAATATCCTTGCCTGTGAACCCCTTTGTGCAAAGAAATTATGACTGCATGTGTTTCCTTGAAGGTAACCATGGTTAACAGAGGAAGAACAATGATTTCAAGCACCATCCTCCTTTTAAAAGCTTCCAGTCTGTTATTCTAACTCAATCAGCATTAGTGATTTCCAGTCTTGTCCTCGTCAACACGGACACCAGTGTTAACTAGAGAATCACTGACATGTCAGCTGGTTCTTTTGTAGCAGGGCTGAAATGCAGTGGAAATGTTTTGGGGGATCAAGGCCATTTTCATGGTAAAGAGGGACTTTGCGGACTCAGTTTTTATGATGGCGATTTGCATATACTCCAGAATGTTGTATGTTTTTACAGACTGTGAAAATGAATATTTGTGTTACTCTCAAAACTTTTGCCCAGGGCTATACATCTCTGGCCCTTATCCAGATTTGTAAAGGAAAGTAATGTGCACTGAAAAGGCAGAGAATCTTATACCATTTTGGATTTACATTCACACCTGTGCATTTAGTATCCATTGTTGGGAAGGTATTCTAACCATGGTTACACCTCTCACCCCCACTGGGCCTAGACCAACCTCTCAATGTTTTTACCCCAAATTAACCCTTGAAATAGTTTCCAGGTCTCAGGGATAGCCTGGTAAGATTAGCCCATCAGGTGATCATTGAGAAAATGCCCTTTAAATTGGTGGTGGCAAGAATGCCACAGGGTGGCCAAAATGACACCCTTGCAGTCATGCTGATGGCTCTGACAAATGGCATTGGACCTGGAACTATGCATTCACCATAAAAGGATGTCAGTGAGCCACAGTTCAAGGAATCCCTAGCCACTGCTAAAGGAACTCTAAGGTTCCATGGAACCCTAGGAGGCAAATGTGTATGGTCCTGTACAATACTTAAGATACCCTAGTAAATGCATTGTTAAATAGAAAAAAAAAAATCTGATCTGTTTGTCAACACAAGACACTATTCCTTTTAGAAAGCCACAGCAAGTGAGGTCCAAAGTAATAAATCAAACATTTGTACAAAACCTCTCATCAGTATATTCAATGACACGCTGAATATCGGTCAAACAACATTTGCTTACAACAAATAGATCAAATAGATTGGAGTGAATGGACTTTCCTGAATGAAGACCCCCTTAAATTGTTCACTCTGTTATTTTGCAGCCATTTGCTAAAATGATTTTTTCCTCAATGTACACACAGCACCCCATATTGACAGAAAAACACAGAATTGTTGACATTTTTGCAGATTTATTAAAAAAGAAAAAAACTGAAATAGCACATGGTCCCAAGTATTCAGACCCTTTGCTCAGTATTTAGTAGAAGCACCTTTTGATCTAATACAGCCATGAGTCTTTTTGGGAAGATGCAACAAGTTTTTCACACCTGGATTTTTGGAATCCTCTGCCATTCCTTCTTGAAGATCCTCTCCAGTTCGTTCAGGTTGGATGGTAAACGTTGGTGAACAGCCATTTTTAGGCCTCTCCAGAGATGCTCAATTGGGTTTAACTCAGGGCTCTGGCTGGGCCATTCAAGAACAGCCACGGAGTTGTTGTGAAGCCACTCCATTATTTTAGCAGTGTGCTTAGGGTCATTGTCTTGTTGGAAGGTAAACCTCCGGCCCAGTCTGAGGTCCTGAGCACTCTGGAGAAGGTTTTCGTCCAGGATATCCCTGTACTTGGCCGCATTCATATTTCCCTCGATTGCAACCAGTCGTCCTGTCCCTGCAGCTGAAAAACACCCCCAAAGCATGATGCTGCCAGCACCATTCACTGTTGGGACTGTATTGGACAGGTGATGAGCAGTGCCCGGTTTTCTCCACATATACCACTTAGAATTAAGGCCAAAAAGTTCTATCTTGGTCTCATCAGACCAGAGAATGTTATTTCTCACCATCTTGGAGTCCTTCAGGTGTTTTTTTTTAGCAAACTCCATGCGTGCTTTCATGTGTCTTCCACTGAGGAGAGGCTTCCGTCGGGCCACTCTGCCATAAAGCCCTGACTGGTGGAGGACTGTAGTGATGGTTGACTTTCTACAACTTTCTCTCATCTCCCGACTGCATCTCTGGAGCTCAGCCAGTGATGTTTGAGTTCTATACCTCTTCTCCCCCGATAGCTCAGTTTGGCCAGACGGCCAGCTCTAGGAAGGGTTCTGGTCGTCCCAAACGTCTTCTATTTAAGAATTATGGAGGCCACTGTGCTCTTAGGAACCTTAAGTGCAGCAGAATTTTTTTGTAACCTTGGCCAGATCTGTGCCTTGCCAAAATTCTGTCTGTGAGCTCTTCAGGAAGTTCCTTTGACCTCATGATTCTCATTTGCTCTGACATGCACTGTGAGCTGTAAGGTCTTATATAGACAGGTGTGTGGCTTTCCTAATAAAGTCCAATCAGTATAATCAAACACAGCTGGACTCAAATGAAGGTGTAGAACCATCTCAAGGATGATCAGAAGTGGACAGCACCTGAGTTAAATATACGAGTGTCACAGCAAAGGGTCTGATTACTTAAGACCACATGATATTTCAGTTTCTCTTTTAATAAATCTGCAAAATGTCAACAATTCTGTGTTTTTCCGTCAATATGGGGTGCTGTGTGTACATTAATGAGGAAAAAAATGAATTTAAATGATTTTAGCAAATAGCTGCAATATAACAAAGAGTGAAAAATTTAAGGGGGTTTGAATATTTACCGTCCCCACTGTAGATTCATTACACAGTGATATATTTCAAGAATTTTTTTTCTTTACACTTTGATTATGGCTTACAGCTGGTGAAAACCAAAAATTCAGTATCTCAGAAAATTTGATTACATAAGACAAAAAAAAAAAAAAAAAAAAAAAAAAAAAAAGTATAATACAGAAATGTTGGCTTACTGAAAAATATGTCCATGTACAGTTTAGTGTGCACTCAATACTTGGTCGGGGCTCCTTTTGCATGAATTATGGCATCAATGCAGCGTGGCATGGAGGCGATCAGCCTGAGGCACTGCTGAGGTGTTATGAAGCCCAGGTTACTTTGATAGCAGCCTTCAGCTCGTCTGCATTGTTCGTTCTGGTGTCATCTTCCTCTTGACAATACTCCATATTCTCTATGGGGTTCGGGACAAGCAAGTTTGCTTGCCAATCAAGCACAGAGGTACCATGATCGTTAAACCAGAAATTGGTACTTTTAGCAGTGTGGGCGGTGCCAAGTCCTGCTGGAAAACAAGTCAGCATCTCCATAAAGCTGGTCAGAGGGAAGCATGAAGTGCTCTAGAATTTCCTTGTAGAGGGCTGCGCCGACTTTGGACTTGATAAAGCACAGTGGACCAACAGTCCAGTCCTTTTTCTCCTTAGCCCAGGTAAGATGCTTCTGACGTGGTCTCTGGTTCAGGAGTGGCTTGACACAAGGAATGCAAAAATTGTAGCCCATGTCCTGGATATGTCTGTGTGGTGGCTCTTGAAGCACTGACACCAGCTGTAGTTCACTCCTTGTGAATCTCCCCCAAATTCTTGAATGGCCTTTGCTTCAAAAATCCTCTCAAGGATGCAGTTATCCTTTTTGCCTGTGCACCTTTTTCTACCACACTTTTTCCTTCCACTCAATGTTCCATTAATATGCTTGGAGAAAGCACTCTGAACAGCCAGCTTCTTTAGCAATAACCTTTTGTGACTTGCCCTCCTTGTGGAGGGTGTCAATGACTGTCTTCTGGACAACTGTCAAGTCAGCAGCCTTCCGCATGATTGTGTAACCTACTGAACCAGACAGACGAGTTGAAGGCTCAGGAAACCTTTACAGGTGTTTTGAGTTAATTAGCTGGATAAGAGTGCGACACCATGGGGGTTATTTACAAAAGGCAAATCCACTTTGAACTGCAAGTGCACTTGGAAGTGCAGTCGCTCTCAATTTAAAGGGGTAGATCTGAAATGAGTGGAAGCTCTGCTGATTTTATCATCCAATCATGTGCAAGCTAAAATGCTGTTTATTTTCCTTGCATGTCCCCCTCGGATCTACAACGACTTTACGTCCAAGTGCACCTTCATGTGCACTTGCAGTGCAAAGTGGATTTTCCTTTAGTAATAAACCCCCCCATGAGTCTACCAAATTGAACTTTCACAATATCCAAATTTGCAGAGATACGGAATTTTGGATTTTCACCAGCTGTAAGCCATAATCATAAAAATTAAAAGAAAAAAAATGCTTAAAATATATTACTGTGTAATGAACCTATATAATATAGGAGTTTCACTTTTTGAATTGAATTACTGAAATAAAATCAACTTTTTGATGACATTCAAATTTTTTTTGAGATGGACTGTATATTTATTTTTTTTACCCCTCCCTATGAAACTCCTGCTTACTAAAGCAAAGATTATGAAGTTTTTGGGTTTGGTTGGATTGTACATCAAATATATGGTCAATGACTCTGTACTACATTAACCGCTAACCGACCAGCCGCTGCAGTTATACTGCAGCAGGTTGGCACGGCTGCGCAAATCGCTGTAGATATACGTCAGCTCTTTAAGACGCTATTGCAGGCACGCGCACAGTGTGTCCCCGGAGCCAATGTGCATGCCCTGTGTGCGCAATGTCCGCCGGGCACCCGCGATTGTGACAGAACGAGAACGAGGATGTGTGTGTGTGTGTGTGTGTGTGTGTGTGTGTGTGTGTGTGTGTGTGTTCGGTTCTGTCAGGGGAGAGGAGACAGATCATGTGTTCCTACCAAGTAGGAACAGCGACATGTCTCCTTCTCTAGTCACTCCCACCCCCCAGTTAGAACACATATAACCCCTTGATCACCCCATAATGTTAACCCCTTCCTTACCAGTGACATACATTTATACAGTAATCAGTGGCCATTTATAGCTATGACTGCTGTATAAATGTCAAAGGTCCCCCAAAAGTGTCTGATCTGTCTGCCGCAATATCAGTCCCGGTAAAAATCGCAGATCGCCGCCATTACTAGTAAAAAAAATTAAAAAAAAAACCCACAAATCTATCCCCTATTTTGTAGACGCTATAACTTTTGCGCAAATCAATCACTATAAGCTTATTGCGATTTTTTTTAATAAAAATTTGTAGAAGAATACATATCGGCCTAAACTGATGAATTTGTAATTTTTTTTGCTATAACATCCAAAAGAAAATTTTTAAAATACAAAATATTGTGTTTCTTTCAAAATTGTCGCTCTTTTTTGTTTGTAGCGCAAAAAATAAAAACTGCAGGGGGTGATCAAATACCACCAAAAAGAAAGCTCTATTTGTGGGGGGGGGGGGTACACAAATTTTGTTTGAGTACAATGTCGCACAACCACGCAATTGTCAGTTAAAGTGACGCAGTGCCGTATCGCAAAAAAATGGCCTGGTCAGGAAGGGGGCAAATCCTTCTGGTGATGAAGATGTTGAAGGTCCACAGAAAAAATGCTCTGGCAATAACCTTAACGCGTTATATGTAATAAACTCATAATCAGAAAGCTCTAAAACATTCCAAAAGTCCTGAGTAAAGTAAATGAACTTTGATTACACTTTTCAGCTCCAAGAATTTAACATTAGCTCTTTTTAAAATGAGGAACAAATGCTAATTAAGTGGTTTGTAATAGGCAGCAGTGCTAACTTTTAGAACCCTAGAAAAATACATTATTAATGCTCTATTTGTGTTTATTGTGCTTTAAGGTATCTACTTAATGCATTCAACTAAATTCACTCCTAGTAAAGAAAACCATGGCAGCAGGGTCTTGGGCATTCTGCAATTTTTAACTAGCATATGACATCTTACATGCGGTTATGTAATCTGAGAAATACATCATCCATGGGAGGGGGGCAGTTTCACATTCCCCGTTATCCGTAGAATAGAATTTTAGATTTATAAAAATCCTTCTAGCACTGGGGGTGCTTTGAATAGGTCCCAACAGACCCATTTTCAAGTGCTGAAGAACAAAGTTTCTTCAACAGTTTTCAACAGCTGTGTGCTACTACCTACACGCCTCCTCTGAGGGGAGGTGGGTGTTGCAAGCAAACTGTCACTTCCACCCTGATTAATTATGTACAAGTGTGTGATGAAAAATAAACTCTAAACACGCAGCAAATACATAGTTACACACACATGCCTCTCAAAATAAAATTTTTATGTTCTACAGCTAAGTAGAAGGTATATATAATTTTATTTTTTAGCAAGGACCCTAGAGAATACAATGGCGGTTGTTGCAACTTTATCTCGCACGGTATTTGCGCAGCAATTTTTTGAACGCTTTTTTGGAAAAAAAAAAAAAAAAAAAAAAAACAGTAAAGTTGGCCCAATGTTTTGCATAATGAAAGATAAAGTTACGCCGAGTAAATAGATAACCAACATGTCACCCTTCAAAATTGCACACGCTCGTGGAATGGCAACAACGTTCGCTACTTAAAAATCCCCATAGGCAACGCTTTAAAATTTTTTACTGGTTACATGTTTTGAGTTAGAGGAGGTCTAGGGTCAAAATTATTGCTCTCGCAATTCGCTAATATTCGCACCGATACCGCACATGTGTGGTTTGAACACCATTTTCATATGTGGGCGGGACTTACGTGTGTTCGCTTCTGCATGCGAGCACACGGACAGGGGCGCTTTAAAATTTTTTTTCTTTTTATTGTTCATTTTACTATGTTTGACACTTTTTTCCAAAAAAAAAAAAAATTGTAATCACTTTTATTCCTATTACAAGGGATGTAAACATCCCTTGTAATAGGAATATGGCATGACCGGTCCTCTTTACAGTGAGATATGGGGTCAATATGACTCCACATCTCACCTCTAGGCTGGGAAGCCTGAAAAAAAAAAAAAAAAAAAAAAAAAAAAAAAAAAAAAAGGACCCTGGCTTCGATTGTAGCAGTAAATCGGTAGAAGCACTGGAGGGCAGCGGGAAGGGGGGGGGGGGGTCGTCCCCTCTCACCTCCCATAAGAACGATCAAGCAGTGGAACAGCCGCTATGATCATGCTTATGGTGTAGGGAATCGCCGGCTGAAAAAGCTGATATCTGAATGATGCCTGTAGCTGCAGGCATCATTCAGATATCCTCGCACAAATTCAAGAACGTCATATGACGGCGGGCGGGACGTGGTTAAAGCACTTTTTTTAACACAAAGTTGTCCATTTATACAATATTTCTAACACATAGCATGTATATACCAAAAATGACACCCCAAAATAGATTCTCCTACTCAGTACGGCAATACCACATGTGTGCGACTTCCACAGCCTGGCCACATACAGAGGCCGAGTACAGCCGGGTATGGCTGCGCATGGCTGGGTAATGCGGGGTAGTGCAGAGCATTAGAGTATAGAGGGATGGCTGAGCATGGATGATGGATCCATGGATGTGACTGTATTTGTCACTGAGTAGCGCTGAGGGCACTACACATCCAGCCCACAGCGCTGCTGACATCCGATCTCTCCCCCTCTGTACACAGAGTGGAGGGAGGAACCGGCATCATGAAATGACGCCGGTTTGTTTACATGTGATCGCTCCGTCATTTGACAGAGCGATCACATGGTAAACGGCCGCAATCAGCGGCCGTTTACTGTGATCCGTGCTGCGCCGGGTGTCACGGATGTTCTCGGGTGCGCGCGAGAGCAGGATTCTGGGAGGATGTCCATGGACGCCCTCCCAGAATAAGCCGACCGCGCTGTAGCCTTCTTTTGGCTATGGCCCGGTCGGCATGTGGTTAAACACCCCTCCAGGTTAGCCTATGTGTGCATGCAAACTGTCAGAGGCGTTTGGAGGCATAAGCGTTTAGGGGCAGTAAAAGAAAAAAAAAAAAAAAGACACACACACACACACACACACACACACACACACACACACAGGACAGCCTGAGCATTCAGGAGCAGTGGCTGTTGAGCTGTAAAAACATCTGATGCTGTTAAGCCACGTCAAGCATTATTTTCTTACATGTCAATAATGGTTCCCTATGAGAGCCCATTGATTTGAATAGAAGTTGCACCAGAAGTCGGATCAGGATGATGCGACTTGTGCACTCAGGATCTTGAAGAGAATCAAAAACAAATGCCAGGACATTGAATCAGTATGACATGATCACAGGAGGCGGGACATTGTTACTGCAGCCCGGGCAATTCAAATCCAGCTCCGTGACACAGCAGGAGATCGCCGCTCTGATCCAGCCACTGGCAAGGCTGCATCCCCACAGCCACTGGCAAGGCTGCATCCCCACAGCCACTGGCAAGGCTGCATTGATCTCTTGCATCATGTCTGCAGTCTCTGACCATCTCCTGTATCATGTCTTCTAGAGGTGCACCAAATGGAAATTTTGCTAATACTACTTAGCAGTGTGTTTAAGCAAGATTGCTGACATAATACAAGAGATGGTAAGAAAATGCATTTTTCTTGCACTAGATGTGCCAATAATGGCCAACAATAAATTCATATTAATTTAAATTGATATTAAAAAGTTAAAAACAATTATATATAAATATATAATAACATGCCCCCTCCCCCAAGTATGAGTGCACCCTGCAACCTAGATCACTCAAGTATGTCACAATATATACAGGATACCGCCTTGCCTATGATCCCGGCCAGTGCTATAGAGAACCATGAACAACCGATCACTACTTTGGATTTCCTGGGTGTGATCAAAGGTCTTAAAAATGGCAAAAGTCCAGGTCCAGATGGGTATACACCCTGGTTCTATAAAACATTTGCCTCCTTGCTGGCCCTGATCATGGCACGAGCATTTGAGGAATTAGATGAGACACACCCTCTATCTGCTCAGTTACTTCAAGCCCAAATGGTAGTAATCCCCAAATCGGGGGGGACAGGGACGGGACCACACAAGTTGTGGCAACTATAGGCCCATATCTCTACTGAATGTCAACCTTAAATTTTCAAAAATTATCGCAAGTCGGCTTGCCCCCCTACTCCCTACCCTAGTACATAGAGATCAAGTGGATTTTATCCCGGGTCAAGAAGCCAGGGATAACACCACTAAAAACACTTCACCTACACGCCCAGCGTAAACACATCCCCACCTGCCTGCTGGCCTGTGACGCTGAAAAGGCCTTCGATAGGGTCAGCTGGCCGTTTCTCCAATCTTCCCTGCAACAGATAGGGCTAGGCCCTAAACTCTTAGCTAAAATAATGTCCCTTTACTCTAATCTCGGTGAAAGTTGCAGCTAACGGGGAACATTCGGAGACTTTCGGGATCAGTAATGGTACCAGACAGGGTTGCCCGTTATCCCAACACAGCTGGACTCAAATGAAGGTGTAGAACCATCTCAATGATGATCAGAAGAAATGGACAGCATCCGAGTTAAATATATGAGTGTCACAGCAAAGGGTCTAAATACTTAGGACCATGTAATATTTCAGTTTTTCTTTTTGAATAAATCTGCAAAAAATGTTAATTCTGTGTTTTTGGTGCTGTGTACATTGAGGAAAAAAATGAATTTAAATGATTTTAGCAAATGGTTGCAATATAACAAAGAATGAAAAATTTAAGGGGGTCTGAATACTTTCCATCCCCACTGCGTGTGTAAAGGAAAAGGAAAAAGAGAAAGAAAGAAAGAAGGAAAAAGAAAAAAAAAAAAAAAAAAAAAAAAAAAAGGGGTGGGGGGGGGTGGGTGGGAAGAGAAGACGGGTATAGATAACAAAAGTGAGCATAAACCGGAAAGAAAAACCATGTAATTACATGTTTAGGATGTAGAAAAGTAAGTGCCATATAAGTGTGCACAGGGAGGTGCTGCCATAAAAGGACTGGCTAGCATAGAATGAGGACGTTAAATACACTCAGCACACACCCACGGACCCCTCCCAACATTACACAGGTGCACCAAGAGGAGTCTACGCCCGAGCAGCAGCCGCTGCCCATGGAGGCTAGAGACGCCCTCCTCCATATGGTGACACCAGATGGAAAAATTCAGACACGCCAGCACCAGGAAGCCCTATGGGGACATCGCATGCATGGCGTGGAAGTGCGATGCCAATTTGTGGTAGAGGCAGGCCCACCCAATCACCCGCATCCCCCAATACACATATGGGAGAGGGGGAAGGTTCCAGCACCCCAAAGCGCAGCTCCCAGACAAAGGACGAAAATAGGAGCAGCACATCAAAACCCAGTCTAATGTGGGACACTATATCGCAGAAATAAAGCATCTCACACAAGGTTTTACCCAATTATACACGGAAATGGTCTAGAGACCCGGAGATAGAAATCTCTCCAGGAGAATGACAAACCTCATGTACATTTACGCACAAGTCTTCCATCTCCAGTTTTACTCAGGAGAAGAATTATAAACTGTTCTCTAGGTGGTTTAGAGATCCAAACACTACTGACGTCTGCTGGCACTGTCAGAGGAAAAAAGAAACCCATCTCCATGTTTGGTGGAAGTGCAAGCGAGTTCGTCCTTTCTGGAAGTGGATTTTTGAGGTTTACGACGACATGTATGAGGATTCTCTCAACCCCTCCCCTAAGGTGGCCCTTTTATCCATTCTACCCGGTTAACCTAAATCACATAAAAAAAAAATAAATAAATAAAAGAACCTCCTCAGATTCTTTATGTCAGCCGCATGCCAACTAATAACACAGTTCTGGAAATCAGATGTTAACACCCCCCTTCATAAGTGGATAGACATAATCAATGACACCATGCTCATGGAGGAGTTACAGGCAAGAGACACTTGGGACAAAAACCTCAAACTTTGATACAGTTTGCTTCATTATGCTTCCTCAGACAAACTACTGAATAGAATGTCTTCATGAAGAGTCATTCTCTTTGTTTTGGGTATGTAGGACCAGATTTTCCCCAGTTGCTGATGCCTAGACATGGTCGTGCTTAAGATAATGATAATTATCTTTGAATGCTTGAGACTATGATGCTATGTGATATAATTACACCCTGAACACTGTTTATGTCCTTTCCTCACCACCTCCCACCCACCTCACCTCCTTTCCTCCCACCCCCCCCCCCCCCCCCAACTCTCTGCTTCCTTGATTGTTTCTCAGTTTATCTGCTTGTGGTTCACGGCGTTACAGATACGGACAATAATTTTGAGAACAGTTTCTCTCAAAAGTACATTTATATGCAATGTATCGTATGCATTGTGGTACTTGTTTACCACTGCTCTCCCACCCTTTCCCCATATATATTCAATCATAAAAATATAAATATTTTTTAAAAACTGTCATTTTCAGGTTTCAGGACCAAAATTTTTATTCGGTGCACAACTAGTTTAAACCGGTGTGCCACCGACTTTGCAGTGCCGCACCAATTTGAAAAACTTAATTCCTCGCAATTTTAGGTGCAACTTGCATAGACATCTGTGCATTGAGCCGCACAGATGTCAGCCAAGTCGCACCTTAAGCTGCACTGATATGCGGCTTCAAAATCGATTTTAAAGCCGCATTCAGTATGGACCAGGGCTAAAACCTAGAAGCCAATTGGTTACTATGCACAGCTACACCAGATTGACCAGTTTTATTAAATCTACACCCCCCCGTATGTCTAACATCTTCCCGCCTGGCCTATAGCAGAATGACAGCCGGGCGGTGGCTCCTCCAATCTGACTGGACATCATAGGACGTCCTTCAGAACAAGGAGCGCAGGAAGCGGTGGGGCGGGGTGACGCTTCGACACCGCATCTTAGATCACAGTAAAGAGCCCATGACATTGGTTATTTACCATGTGAACAGCTGTGTCCAATCACAGCTGATCATAGTGTAACTAGGAAGTGCCAGGTATCGACATTTCTCTATTCACGCTGACAGTGTGAATAGAGGAGAATCAATAAGTGGCTCTGACGGGGGAGTGATAAGCCCCATCAGCAATGCACACCAGTGATGCCTACCAGAGCCCGCATCAGTGAAGACGAAAACGTACTTAACATTTTATAACAAAAACAAAAGAAAAACTCTTCATTATCACGTCTGATTAAGTCAGCGGATTCCTACAGCAGAAATCAAAGGTGTGTGGAAATAGCTGCGGCTGCTGAGCCTGTACATGGCAATGACAACATGACAGGAGGCAGAGTTCTGTCCTCACTGTTCTCATGTATCCGCACATCCAGTGATGACTTGCGGCAAGGGACAGATAACCAGCCCTAGAGAGTGATATGAAATCCAAATTTTTATGCAGCTTCATCATTACAACTGATAGTTGTTATCCCAAGATTTCATTCCTGATAATGCAGTAAAAAGGTAGGGTACAATGATCAAGAGTAAGGATTGCAACAGATACAACAGAAAAATTGCCCTGACTTCCACTTTATTTCAATTACTCTTCTTTACCTTAAAGCATTCGTTATTATATCCAAGTGTGAAAAATGGGCCCCAAGGATAGTGCGGACACAGAGAGAGTGCAAATTAGGGTAAACCAAAATAGTATCTAAAAAATATATATGTTCACTTTATTGGTACAAAGTAGAAAAATATGACAATGAAAAAGTACAAATATAAAAAGGAATATTATATCTCAATTGGAGATAGAACAAGCTGCTAAACTTGAATCACCGATTCGGAAGCCAAAAAGAAATATTTTTGACATGTATATATCCTTCAAGGTTAATAGAAAAGCAGACTATTCCATATTAGATATTATATTAGTATGTTCAAGACATGCACATCAGTAGATGAAACGTCAGGCCAGAGGTATTCATTCAGCTGTGCCTCAGAGCTAAATTTGGATGATTAAAATGGACTAAGATAAATCCCATGTGTGCCAAGTAGATCCCATATATGAGGTATGAGCTGGGATGGACTGAAAAAAAATAAAACTGGCAACACACATTCAATCTCTTCACTACGAACATGAAAAATACAGCTAGATAAAAGCAAACACCAACGTAGCCGTAAAGTGCCACTTGTTTTTTTTCTTAACATTAACATATGCTCACTCATCAGGAAGGAGACTGTTTTAAAAGCTTACTGCATTGCTTATGAGCCATGTAGACTTTTGAGAAGGTTTGTTCAGCCATGCAGAAATGTCGAGAAAACCCTAGGTCAATATTTGTTTCTAAACTTAAGCCCCATACACACGATCCGAATATCGGACGAATGATCGTCCGTTTTTGTTTGCATGCTAATCTCACATCGAATCTGATGAGTTTACTAAAGTCCCGAAAATTCCCGTACGACAGAATAAAAATTCGGAAGCGATGTCATGTGTTGCAATGCATTTGTATTGCATTTTCGAACGATAGCTGTACCGATTAAACGAAAATCGTACGATCTGGCATCGTACGGAAAAAATTTCCGTGCATGTCCGATAGAATAATATCGGATGAACTGTCCTGATCGGCTCTCGAAAGCTCTGTACTAACGATCCGATTATCGTACGATCGTTTCGAATGCGGCATTTTACGTACGATTTTCGGATCGTGTGTACGGGGCATTAGTAACATTACTCTGAAAGATAGAGAAACGTGTTACCTGTATTATCATAGGAGAAAGGTCAAAACATGTCCATGGGCTTTTTAATTCCAAAATGGTTTTTATCTGAAATTCAAAAGGGGGTTTTCATCAACCCACAAATGGTATTCATCACAATAAAGCCATGATAGAAATGCGACATGCGTTTATGCACTGTAATTTTCACGGTATGAGGACCATGTACACTGATGCCAAATCCTGGGGTTTTGCAATGACTGCAGAATTCCAGAAATTAAATAACCGCAGTACAATGCAAAAACACACGGATGCCAAGATCATTTGTTCAAAACCACACACATTGCAAACATTTCAACGCATTGATGCTTCACATCCTATGGACAAGCTACAACAGATCAGCCTCCTGGAGGAGATAAAACATCCTGATGCTTGATCAAATGTGAACGTGAAGCATCATTTCAAAAAGCCACTGGACTGTTTTCTTATATTTGTCTCTCCAGTTCCCATACTAGCTCACGTTTCTCTTTTCCCATACTAGTGGATTCATCATACCTTACTTCAATATTCAAAATTCACAAAAATGGTCAGTGGATGGGTTGCAGTGATTACCAGGTCCGTGCATTGCATTTTATAGATGCGACTCCTGCATGGCATTTCTTATGGCGAATTTCCTGACTGCAACAACAGAGTACCATGCTTGCGTATTGCGTGTTAAAAAGGTCAGTAGTAGCCCTTCCTCTAATGCCCTTGTGACAAGAGCACAAACGAAAGACAGCGTTATCCTGTAGAAAAGCATTGCCGAAACAAGGACCTTCACAGCCAAATGACCAGGTATTTTTTGTAAATGAAAGCTGCATATATTTTATATATTAAAAGAAGACCTTTACTCCCAAAAAGCTTTTGCCTGTCTGCACCTCCATTTTCACCTGGGAACATGTACCCTGCTCCAGCAGCCTCCTGGGATATGTACTTCAAGAGCAGAATCTCAAGATGCCAGGAGGCTTAAAGTGTTACTAAACCCAGGACCCTGCATTCATGATATCTGGTCTCCCACAATACACAGAAATGCAATTTTAGTAAATATAAACTGCTAAATACCTTTTCTCAGCAGTATATAACAGTCTTGTGGCTTCTATCAGTATTTAGCCAAGCACTGGTTAAATCTTGTAGGAGTTTTCATTCTCCCCTGACTGTCCTATGAGGCTGCATGACCCCTGACTTTGTCTGGACTGTGCCAAATCGCCCTGTGCTGACCACATGCACCCTCCCAAAAAAATAAAAAAATCCAGCAATATACACCAAACTGAGCATGTGCAGAACACCCCCAAAGCTCTGTTCTACCAGCAGATGGATTGGGGACTGTGGAAGGGGAGGTTTAGAGAAAACAGGATCAAACAGCCTTTTTACACAATGCAGAAGATTAACCCCTTAGGTTGCACATTGAGCATAACAATTATGTTTTATGGCATTTACAGACTGATTTTACTGTTGTGGGTTTAGTTCAGACAGGGCTGGGGGAGGATGGACCTGCAGCAGGTGGGGGGGGATGGGGAACGGCTGCAAAAACCTGAAAAAACAGCTGGCTCCCGAGGACATCAGAAACTAAGATAGTAGCATGAGACTCTGCACGCAGGTCAAAAGCAGGAGCAATCAATTAGCTAGGTGTGCATATAGGACAGAAAGAGATAAGGTGGTGGTATAAAAAAGGGGAAGAAAAAAAAAAAAAAAAAAAAAAACTTGCCAGCCATACACCAGTTGAAATATCGTTCAAACGCATTTTCGAAAAAAGAACACAGCGCTGTGAGGAAATAATGCCATTGTGTAATGACCATATTTCGAACGATAAATCGTTCAATTGACAAGAATAAAATTGGTTTCTGGGCACATACGCGCAGTACCAACAGTTACATTTTTAACTGATGAGAAACGCATTAACCACAATAGTTTGTTCCACAGAAGTTTTCCAAAAACTTTTACTTCGATTTTTGTTAACGTAAAAACATCACAACCAATTTTAGATTTGTGCCCATTATCTGGATGAAAAACAAACTGTCCAAATGAGATTTTCAAATTTTTCATCTAGTGTATGGGCACCGTAAGGCTGGGTACACATGGACCGAAAAACGGATGGCTTGGCAGAAACCGGCCAACTTTTGGTCTGTGTACTGCTCCCTGTCCGATAGAAACCGGCCTCACAACTGGCCTATGTTGAACGGGCATAATGGAAAATCAGCATGTTCTGGTGGGGGGCTCCCCTTGTCAGAATACAATAGCTTAGTGGGGGAGAGCTCTGCACTAAGATCACTTGTGTTAGTATGGCGATCTGAGTTTTTTTTTTTTTCCCAGCTCCCTGGGGCACACACACACCAACTTCTAGGGTGTACCCAGCACAACCCAGGTGCGAAAGCAAACTGAAAGCTTAGGTTTGGATTTACATGAGCTCCAAAATTTTCCTTTAGAGAATAGTGCAAAAAAAAAGCAATCTACTTTAATGGCCGTGCATGTCACACAAGAAAACATTTACGAAAGACAACAAAGTGCTGCGGAGACGTATCACTATTACAAAAAGCACTTGGATCCTCTACATGACACAATCCACTAATAAAGATATCTCTTTAGAAAAAGGCAAATATACAGCACATCCACATGAAGAAAAATAAATCTAAAGGCTTTCTAATAATCCCCTTTCATTATCCACTTATATTTGAAGTGCCAGAGTACTAGCTGCTAAAGTGATCAAATGCAGTCTGAAAAGCTCAGAATGCACAATCTGCAATTGCAGTTCTTTAGAAAAATAAAAAAATAATAGTAAAATATGTTGACGTAATTTCAATGAATCTCTGGAATCACGCAGAGCCTGGATGAGCTTAATCTAACCAATTTGTAGGAGGAAAATCCACTGGCAGGCTGAAAAATGATTTATTCTCACCCAAAAGCTTTTGGCCTCATTTATTTGTCAACAGAAATAATTGAAACAATTCACTGTAGTTTATGGCTCAGAAATATGTTGAACATGATAAACTCTTTAATGCATACCATAAAGAAACACACTACAAGGTTGCAGGAAATAACACTAAGACAACAGTGCCTTGAAAAAGTATTCACACCCCATGAAATTTTCTGCATTTTGTCACGTTACAACCAAAAACAAATGTATTTTATGTGATAGCCCAACACAAAGCGACACATAATTGTGAAGTGGAAGGAAAATGATAAATGGTTTTCCAATTTTTTTCCCCAAAATAAAATATCTGAAAAGCGTGGCATGCATTTGTATTCAGCCCCTATTACTCTGATACCCCCAACTAAAAGAGAATAACCAATTACCTTCAGAAGTCACCCAATTAGTACATAGAGTCCACCTGTGTGTAATTTAATCTCAGTATAAACATAGCTGTTCTGTGAAGCCCTCAGAGGTTTGTTAGAGAACCTTAGTGAACAAACAGCATTATGAAGGCCAACGAACAGGCCAGGTCAGGGATAAAGTTGTAGAGAAGTTTAGAGCAGGGTTAGGTAATAAAAAATAAAAAAAATATCCCAAGCTTTGAACATCGCGGAGCACCGTTCAATCCATCATCCAAAAATGGAAATAGTATGGCACAACTGCAAACCTACCAAGACATGGCCATCCACCTAAACTGACATGCCAGGCAAGGAGAGCATTCAGAGAATCAGCCAAGAGACCCATGGTAACTCTGGAGGAGCTGCTGAGATCCACAGCTCAGGCGGGAGAATCTGTCCACAGGAAACTATTAGTTGTGCACTCCACAAATCTGGCCTTTATGGAAGAGTGGCAAGAAGAAAGCCTTTGTTGAAAGAAAGCCATAAGAAGTCCTGTTTGCAAGAAGAACTGGAAGAAGGTGCTCTGGTCAGATGAGACCAACATTGAACTTTTTGTCCTAAAAGCAAAATGCTGTGTGTAGTGGAAAACTAACATTGCACATCACCCTGAACACACCATCCCCACCGTGAAACATGGTGGTGGCATTATGTCCTGGGGATGCTTTTCTTCAGCAGGGACAGGGAAGCTGGTCAGAGTTGACTGGAAGATGGATGGAACCAAATACAGGGCAATCTTTGAAGAAAGCCGTTAGGCAGGCCATACATGGGTCGAATGTCAAAAGAATTTTCGTTCGAATTTTCCACCATTAGTGGGCTGCAGCAACAGCCATTTTTCGTGCGGCCATTGAATTTGAGTAATCAGGCAAGTTGGAAATTTTTTGAAAAATTAATTTTCTAATCAATGATGGGGAATTGTGAGAGAAATGTAAAATGGTAAAGGCAATGCGCATATGCAAGAAAAGAAAAATTCCCGAAAAGAAAAAGGATTCCCAGCCAGGAAAATCATTTTCTGTAGCAACATGGATAGGTGAAATTGAAGGCTTGGTTGGTTTCAAAATCAATGGTGGCACCATCGTATCACAAAACGCAAATAAAATTCTTTTGAAATGTGACTATGTATGGCCAGCCTTATGCCGTGTACACACGAGCGGAATGTCCGACAAAAGCTTTTCATCTATTCTGATCGCGTGTATGTCTCAGACTTTTTTTTTTTTTCGAAAATTCTGACGGACCTAGAAACGGAACATGTTCTAAATATTTCCGACGGAACCAATTCCCATCGGGAAACCCGCTCGTCTGTATGCTGTTCCGATGGACCAAAAACGACACTGAAGCAAGTACGAGACGGAAGCTATTGGCTATTGCACTTCTTTTCTAGTCCCGTCGTACGTCACCGCGTTCTGGACGGTCGGACTTTGGTGTGACCGTGTGTAGGCAAGACCGCTTGAGCGGAATTCCGTCAGGGAAACCTTCAGAGTTTATTCCAACGGCAAAACCGGTCGTGTGTACAGGGCATTAGAGTCTACAAAAAGACTTGAGACTGGGGCAGAGGTTCGCCTTCCAGCAGGACAACGACCCTAAACATACAGCCAGAGCTACGATGATTTAGATCCATGCTTTAGAATGGTTTAGATCAAAGCATATTCATGTGTTAGAATGGCCCAAAGTCCAAACCCAAATCCAATTTAGAATCTGTGGCAAGACAAATTGCTGTTCACAGATGCCTTCCATCCAAACCGACAGAGCTTGAGCTATTTTGCAAAGAATGGGCAAAAAAATTTCACTCTTGATGTGCAAGGCTGGTAGAGACATCCCTAAAAAGACTTGCAGCTGTATTTGCAGTGAAAGGTGGTTCTACAAAGTACTGACTCAGGGGCTGAATACAAATGCACACCATGCTTTTCAGACATTTGTAAAACATTTTGAAAACCAGTTATTTTCCTTCCAGTTCTCATTTATGTGCCACTTTGTGTTGGCCCATACCATAAATCCATTTACTTTTTTGGTTGTAACATGACAAAATGTAGAAAAATTTCAATGGGTATGAATACTTTCAACGCACTGTATATATTAAAAGGTAAGTCAAGCCACAATTTTTAGTTTTGGATACAGTGAGGGGGTTATCATTCCCATCAGTCTTCTAATACCATCTAGAACTTGTAAGTTAGATTTTTTTTTCCCCTCACTCCTGTCCTATTGAAACAGGGAAAAAGAAAATATTGTTATTGTCCTGTATCTGCAGGTCAGGAAGGAAGAGGCAATCTCTATAGGGGATTCACCAAAAAACAAACAGTATTGGTGAATAACATGTAACCACTTTAATACTGGCCACGTTTACCCCCTTCCTGCCCAGGCCAATTTCTAATGATTCCTCTGTCTCTAACCCCCCCCCCCCCTTTCCTATCCCCTTCATCCCCCTTCTTCGCCCCCCAGCACTGATTACATTGGATCCCAATTGACATAAATGGGACTGTACAGGGGATGCAACATAACACCTGTGCATCCCTGTGCGGGTAAACATGGCCCTCCATGAGCGTACACTTTAGTATGCCACATGTGAATGATTCTTTAGTAGTAATTTAGCAGGAATTTTGTAAGTTACGTTGTGTTTATGTGCACTATTAATGATTTTATTGACTATTAATGATTTCACATACAGGGGGCTGCACATACAGGGGGTTCTTCCAAAGAAGTGGCGTTCTTAAAATAAGTGGCAGATGGAAAACCTAGTGCCAAAGTACCTCAATAAGCAGGGTGACTCTGCAGGTACTCAGTAACGGTTTGTGCCAACGTCCCCAAAAATCGGATTATAGATAAAAAGATTCTAGACGTGGGACTTTGGAGGCACAATGGTATTAGACTACAAAAAGTAAATTTGATAAAGGTATTTTATTAGAAAATTATAAAGGACAATGGACACACATAGATTATTTAAAAACAATTCAAGCTGAATGTAAACCCTAATAGTCATACACCGTAAGGATCCTATCCTGCAGATTTGTATAGCATAAAGAGGATTATAAATGTATACATATATCACTTAGTTCATATATAGGAGAAATACTTCCCCTAGGCATTGAACAGTAGATAGGTACACAATTGTGGCAAATAAAATGCAGCAGGTTTGGTAATCCACGGTGAGATATTCTCTAGTTGCTCTACATGTTTCGCGTTACGCAGAACGCTTCCTCAGGAGCTAGAGATCCTAAAGTTTAAAATACATAAAAGAAACAACGACAAAAACAGAATCAAAAGACATGAAATATTAAGCACAATACATATATAGATATCAATATTGAGAGTATAGCTAATGCCAGGTGAAATGGTTAATGGGACAGGCCCTATAAAAGATTATGGTCTCCAAACAAGACATGGTTTGTGACTCGACAAAACAACTCTCTAACTCAGTGTGTATTTTCTGTTTCCTCAGTCCTTGCTGACTCCAACCATCAGGCCTTACCATGTCTTGTTTGGAGACCATAATCTTTTATAGGGCCTGTCCCATTAACCATTTCACCTGGCATTAGCTATACTCTCAATATTGATATCTATATATGTATTGTGCTTAATATTTCATGTCTTTTGATTCTGTTTTTGTCGTTGTTTCTTTTATGTATTTTAAACTTTAGGATCTCTAGCTCCTGAGGAAGCGTTCTGCGTAACGCGAAACATGTAGAGCAACTAGAGAATATCTCACCGTGGATTACCAAACCTGCTGCATTTTATTTGCCACAATTGTGTACCTATCTACTGTTCAATGCCTAGGGGAAGTATTTCTCCTATATATGAACTAAGTGATATATGTATACATTTATAATCCTCTTTATGCTATACAAATCTGCAGGATAGGATCCTTACGGTGTATGACTATTAGGGTTTACATTCAGCTTGAATTGTTTTTAAATAATCTATGTGTGTCCATTGTCCTTTATAATTTTCTAATAAAATACCTTTATCAAATTTACTTTTTGTAGTCTAATACCATTGTGCCTCCAAAGTCCCACGTCTATACTTAAAATAAGTGGCACTTCCGCTCTTGCTCCATCCATCTGATCATTTTGTTCTCTCTTCACAGGTAAACCTGCGTTTATATCTCCACATACCTTAAAACTGAACATTGCATGACTGCAAAAAAGCTTATTGGGTAAACCTGCGTTTATATCTCCACATACCTTAAAACTGAACATTGCATGACTGCAAAAAAGCTTATTGGGTAAATCTGTTTGTCACCACTGTTTCAACTCCATCTGTAGCCATGCTCACATTATTTCAATGTTTATTTAGCCATTAAGTCTTACCTAAATTATGGGTTGCCTTATCTTTACAATTTTGGCCTTTTAGTCCCCTCGCAGTTTGATTGTGGTGTGAAAGTCATGCCCTGCTAGCTGTGTTGCTAATATGCCCTCCTAATTGATTAATTGCCAGATTCAACCCACACCCAACACACAGTATAAAAACAAGGCCTTCCTTACGGGGGAACACATACAGGGGGCTGCACATACAGGGGGTTCTTCCAAAGAAGTGGCGTTCTTAAAATAAATGGCACTTCCGCTCTTGCACTTCAGCGATTTGCACAAAGCAAACTATAAAAGACTGCAGGTGACCCCATTTCCTAATTTTATCATCTTCCTCTCTGAAACATGCACTCTTTACCTCTCCTCCTTTTCACAATTGCTGCCTCTCTCCTCAAACTCTTTTCTACATCCCTCTGCTCCACCCCACAACCTGTACATATCACCCTCACTTCTCCCCTCCCCCTATTACTGCACTCATCACCTCTTTCTAACTCTAAGCCCACTTGCTAACATACCCCCCAGGATACTGAAGCATGTCCCCTCATACAAATCATATTCTCATATTACCTCCCTCACTCTTCTGCTTCTCCTAATCGCTGGAGATATTTCCCCAAACCCTGGGCCCACTTTATTTAACTGTGCCCAACACACCCATCACCATCACCCTACACACTCTGGCAGTAGTCGCAATCTACACAATCTAGTCTCCATTCCTCTTCTTGCCAACACCAGCCTCACTCTCTCCTGCGCCCTCTGGAACGCCCGCTCTGTCTGCAACAAACTCACTGTTGTTCATGACCTCTTTGTCACTAATTCCTTTAATCTACTTGCTCTCACAGAAACCTGGCTCCACGAATATGACACCCCTTCTCCTGCTTCCCTCTCCCAGGGTGGCCTTCACTGGACTCACTCCCCCAGGCCTAATGGACGCAAGGGAGGTGGAGTGGGATTCCTCCTATCCCCCCAGAGCACCTTCCAGGTTATTCACCCTCCTCCCTCTTTTTCACTCTCATCATTCGAAGCCCACTGTATACGTCTATTCTCTCCCACTTCCCTAAGAATTGCTGTGATCTACCGGCCCCCTGGACCATTATCGACTTTCCTTGATGAGTTTTCTGCCTGGCTACCCTACTTTCTCTCTTCGGAAATTCCCACAATCCTTCTCGGTGATTTCAACATCCCTGCTAATACAAACATTCCTGCTACTTCTAAACTTCTTAGTCTAACCTCTTCATTTGACCTGAAGCAATGGGTACAGGCTTCTACTCACTCTGATGGCAACACCCTTGAACTTGTATTCTCTTACCTATGCACTCCATGCAACTTCTCAAACAATCCTTTTCCTCTCTCCGACCACCACCTTATTAGTTTCTCTCTCCCCCTGTCTTCCACCACCTTTCCCTCCAATCGCCTAACCGTCACCCGTAGAAACTTTCGCAACTTCAACTCCTCTCTCCTCTACTCTGCTACCGACCACCTCTATGACAAAATCTCCCCCCTGTCCTGCCCCAACCAAGCCATATCCATCTACAATAAATCTCTGTCCTCCACCCTGGACAAGCTCGCTCCCCTTACTACACGCAGAATCAGGCCTCGACCCCTACAACCCTGGCAAACAGATGACACAAATTCTCAAAAAACGTAGTCGCGCTCTTGAGCGTCTGTGGCACAAGACTAAGTCACTCAAAGACTTCAACCAATACAAATCTGCCCTCCAAAAATACTATTATTTCCTCCACACTGCCAAGCAAACCTATTTTACAACTCTTATTAATACCTTCTCATCCAATACCTTCAACTCTCTACTTTGTCCTCCACCGCCTCCCCCCACTGATTTACTCACTGCCCAGGAAATCGCTAATCACCTCAAAAACAAGATTGATACAATCCGTGATGAAATCTCCACTCTACAGGTATCTCCCCCAGCTAAGACCCCATGTCAACAGATACAACTGACACTACCTCTATTCAAATCTACTACTCCAGACGAAGTTGCTAAACTCCTTTCTATCGCCCACCTAACTACCTGTCCCCTGGACCCTGTTCCCTCTCAAATGCTACAGTCACCCTCTGACCCCATCCTACACACTCTAACCCACATCTTCAATCTCTCCCTCACCTCTGGCGTCTTCCCCGATGCTCTAAAACATGCACTGGTCACTCCCATACTCAAAAAACCATCCTTGGACCCTACCAATCTTAACAACCTACGCCCTATCTCCTTGCTCCCCTTTTCCTCTAAACTCCTTGAACACCTGGTTTACAACCAACTGAGTGACCACCTCATTAAAAACAACCTTCTTGATCCCCTTCAATCTGGATTTCGCCCTCAACACTCCACAGAAACTGCTCTTTTAAAACTCACAAATGACCTACTAACTGCAAAAACCAACGGACACTATTCTGTACTCCTACTTCTGGATCTTTCAGCTGCCTTTGACACGGTTGACCACCCCCTCCTCCTCAAAAAACTTCACTCCATCGGTCTCCGTGACTGTGCTCTTCAGTGGCTCTCATCCTACCTATCCCAACGCACCTTCAGTGTCACTTACAATTCTACTTCCTCCACTCCTCTTCCCTTCTCTGTCGGGGTCCCCCAAGGTTCTGTTCTTGGACCTCTTTTATTTTCAATCTACACCTCTTCCCTGGGTCAGCTGATAGCCTCTCATGGCTTTCAATATCATTTCTATGCTGATGACACACAAATCTATCTCTCCACCCCTCAACTCACTCCATCAGTCTCCTCACGCATCACTAACTTACTAACCGACATATCTGTATGGATGTCACACCACTTCCTCAAACTCAACTTGTCCAAAACCGAGCTTATAATATTTCCTCCCCCACGTGCCTCTTCCCCTGACTTCTCTGTGAAGAGCAATGGCAAAACCATCCACCCGTCCCCACATGTCAGGGTGCTAGGTGTTATCCTGGATTCTGAACTCTCCTTTCAGCCCCACATCCAATCACTTTCCAAAGCTTGCCGCCTCAACCTCCGCAACATCTCTAAACTACGTCCCTTTCTAACCAGTGAAACTACAAAGCTCCTGATTCACTCCCTGGTTATCTCTCGCCTCGACTACTGCAACTCCCTCCTCATTGGCTTACCTTTAAATAGACTATCCCCCCTTCAGTCCATCATGAATGCTGCTGCCAGACTCATCCACCTTACAAACCAATCAGTGTCTGCTACCCCTCTCTGCCAATCCCTCCATTGGCTGCCACTCGCCCAACGAATTAAATTCAAAATACTAACAATAAGTTACAAAGCCATCCACAACTGTGCCCCCAGCTACATCACTAACCTAGTCTCAAAATACCAACCTAAACGCCATCTCCGTTCCTCCCAAGATCTCCTGCTCTCTAGCTCCCTCATCACCTCCTCCCATATCCGCCTCCAGGACTTCTCCCGAGCCTCGCCCATCCTCTGGAATTCCCTACCCCAATCTGTCAGACTGTCTCCAAATTTATCCACTTTTAGGCGATCCCTGAAGACTTTCCTCTTCAGAGAAGCCTATCCTGCCTCCATCTAACAACTGCATTATTTTCTCCATTAGCTCATCCCCCACAGCTATTACCCTTTTGTATAACTTGACCCTCCCTCCTAGATTGTAAGCTCTAACGAGCAGGGCCCTCTGATTCCTCCTGTATTGAATTGTATTGTACTTGTACTGTCTGCCCTAATGTTGTTGTAAAGCGCTGCGTAAACTGTTGGCGCTATATAAATCCTGTATAATAATAATAATAATAATAATAATAATAATAATAATAATAATAATTTTAGTGTATTTTTTGTGAATATAGCGATATGATGAACATTTACACAATTACAGGGCCCAAAAAAAAAAAAAAAAAATATCAGTAGCACTTTTTTTCTACAGGTCATGTACTTTTAGAAAATGTCTAGTTTGAGGGGTCTTTTCAAATTCTGAAAGCTGTAAGTGAAAAATGGTAACCTCCGGAATTTGAGTAAATGGTCTGTATTTACAGTTTTGCGTACCTTTAGTTTTCACCATTTCACAAAAAGGAGCAATTTAAAAATGTAAAAATATTTGCCATTAAATCAATACACTTAACTTTTATATTTACTAGGAATTTTGTCCATTTTGCCATGTATGAAGCCACCATTAATGATTTTAGTGTATTTTTAGCAAAAATATTATTTTGATAAACACTTGCACAGATATCATTGTGCCCTAAAAATCAGTAGCACCTTCTTTGTATTCTACTGGCGGTGTGCTTTCAGAAAATATATGGTTGGGGGGGGGGGGGGGGTCTTTACAAAGTCTGAAAGCTGTAAAAGGAAAAAATAAAAAAGCAAATGGAAAAAAAAAAAAAAAAAAAAATTTGCAAAAATGGCCTGGCCACCTTAGTTTAAAACTGGAGCACAGGGCCTGGCAGTGAAAGGGTTAACCAGTAGCCGACCGCTGATTTTTGTCGGCAGAATGGCACCGGTGGGCAAGTGGGCGTACCCCTACCAACCCCCCCCCCCCCCCCTTGCCTGCGGTGGTTGGATTCATTAGAGGACCGATATCAGACCTCAGGTCCCGGCCAATGATTTATGGCCTGGACCTGCTGATCGGTCCTAAAGAATGAAAAACCTTCCTGTCTGTGCAAGTGTAAACACAGACAGAAGGAAGTAATGTCATCTCTCCTCGTGGAGTCTTTTCGATTCCAGTGAGGGGAGAGAGAGGACTTACTATGAGTTGCACAACACTACACTAACACCAGTACA